>NC_039272.1:14063365-14663365 GCF_003368295.1 Carassius auratus | reverse complement strand
GTTCGTGTGTGTGTGTGTGTGTGTGTGTGTGTGTGGCTTCATCCCTTCCTATGAGTCACAGAGCACTTTCAATGCTGGCTCAGACTACTGAACAATGTGATTACTCCAGCTGTCATTAGATTGAGCGATTTACACTGATCACCCAGTGCATGTCTCCTGAGTCACATCCTCTACTCGGACCCGCACACATACCTCATGTCTGCTCATATCCGACACTTGAGTCATACCTGCAACGCACACATTTTTACAAGAACAAATCCATGCAATCTAAACCACACACACACATCGGTTAAAGAGTAATGCGCTACTCACTCACACACTTTTGCAGAGTCATACCAATGGATCAAATCAGCACACACCTGTCGTTCATCACTTAAATCTCCTATCTGCCCATTTACAGTACTGTCTCTTTCTCTCAGTTTTTTTTTATCACCACTTTTCCTTCGCATTCGGAGTAAAAGAGACGGCAGAAAGTCAGTCAGAGGGATATAGCAGGGTGGAGGGTGAGGGATGTGCTGCATTCTTTAGCAGGCATTCTTCAGTGGGATTATGTGTTGGTCTGAGCAGTATGTGGCAATCTGCCCAAGTGGCTTCCAGTGCTGCCTTAAAGAATCATAAAGTAATAATAAAAATGCTGATACAGATAAGAACAAAGATATAAGTATACAGACATTCAGAAATGTCCAAACAAACACAAATGTGCCTAGTCCAACAGTAAAAACCGTGTGCTTTACTACTATAAATTATTGTGCATTACATGATGACAGTAAAACAGTGCCTGGCATATAGAAGCATGACATTATGGTCATACAAGTGGAAACATTAAATATACCATCAAAGGCAGTGGTTTTCAACCGGAGTGCCTCAGCAAACTTCTGCAGGATGACTTAAACTTAATTTTATTATTAAAAAATGTGAATACTAAAATGAGATGTAAACAGAAATAACTTCCTTGTTTCTTTCTTTTGAAGAAAATAGAAAATCTGAATCTTTTATTTCAACAGAAACTCCAGGGGAATTATATTACATTCCTTTGCATTTTAAGACCTTATTTGTTACCTTATTTGTTAAGTCTGTAAATACAGTATGAAAACTATTGTTAGGTTATAGCTTTGCAAGCTAACATTTCAAGGTGGCATCCTAATAGTGATATAATGAGAGTTGCACCGAATAAAAATAAAATCAATCAAATACTGAAAAAAGTCACTAACAAAAAAATATTGCATGTTCTAGGATGCGTTTCTGCTTGCTGCCAAGTGCTTTTATACCAACTCAATCTAAAACATCTGCTAATCCTATGATGAAGACAACCCTACTGAATTTAAATAAAGACAACATTTTGTGGATCCGTCTCGTACAGACCTTGTAACTACATTTTTACTAAAGATTCAACATGCCATGAACCTAATAAAATTTGACTGTAAGTCTCTCATTATAACAACCCAGTAACTTATATATACATAACTTTGTTTAATGGAAAGCCTAAGAAAAACTGGTGCATCATGACGGAAATTGCATGAGCAGAGTCAATCAAACTGGAATCTGTGGATCTACGAAAGCCTTTGCTACAAAGACGATGGTCACTAAAGACAGTCAACAAATATTTTTTGTGTTTTATCACATGTCCATCTTAAAAAGTCTATACACACAAAGCATATAATGCAATGACAGAAATTCGGGCAAGATTGAGTTTCTCAAGAGGACCCCAGAGTTGACTGAAAAATGTTAGGCACATTGTACCTTAAGTGGTGCAAAAGCTTGTCACTGGGATGATAACCTCAAAGGTGCTTTATTCACTTCTAAATGGTGCATATTAGTACCTTAAAGGATGCATTTTACTAAGGTACCAATACGCTCCAGGTATAGAAATGAAACAAAGGTGTATCCTTGAGAGTACAGCTCCAGTGACAAGTTAAGGTGCAATTCTTAATCGTGAAACACTAGTTTACCTGACCTTCTGCTTTGTATGATGTTGCACTAATGGATGTTTGTGCATTTTAAGCCTGTGTTCCTGTTATGTGGTGTCTGAGAGGACTCTTGAGGAGATAAAATAGCAGCCAGAGAATGGAAGAAGGACAGAAGACAGAAGGATTCTGCCATCGTGAATCAGAATGCAAAGCATTGCAGCTGAACTCATTCAATCACCCCTTCGCTTCCTCTATGGAAACAGACAGAAGGATAGATAGACTCTCAGTTTGTGTGGGAGCTCTACTCTCTGCCCATTCCTCCATCACCTCTGCTCTGCCTGGGTCACCCGTCTATTGAGGGCTGGAAAAGGATGAGCGATATGAAGCAGAGGAGTCGGTCTGCTACACTAACCAATTTCTCACTGGTGAGTGAACTTGGCGAATCTTGGCAGGAAGATGTATTGAGTGTATCTGTCTCCTGCCCTGAGGTCTAGAAATGATAATGTGGGTTTTATTATTCAAAGAACAGTTGCGATTGTTACAAAAATTGTATGTCTGTAAAGCGTTTGAGTGAATCAGATAAACGTCTCTGTGATTGTGCCAGACAAACAGCGTTTGAGAATGATCAATCAGTACAGCAACAGTCGATACTCGTTGCTTCCTGTCCGACAAACTACATGTTGCTTTATTCTCTGTCTATCTTGATTTCTATTTTTCTCCCTTGTGCCAAGCCAATCCCTCCATCTTCCGTTTCTTTTGTCTTTTGCCTCGTCTCTCTCTCTCCTTTGCACCCCCCCCCCCCACACACACCTCCCACCTGGTTGCTCTACTGCAGTGTGCTCTGATTGGATGAAAGCGCGTCTCGAACCACTTTAACTTTGTCCGAGTTGGTTATACCATTGGCTATCTCAACCAGGCCTGGGTGAGAGAAAAAGGGAGGGCAGGGGGCATTCCCCTCGGTCCCGCACCCACAGCGGGAGGGCGCAGTGGGCATGACTTCGCAAGCTAGGCCCTGGCAGACTGGCGGCCTGCCTGGATAGGACTGGATGGAGCCGGACCAGCCTGTTTGGCCTGGAGGCCTTTAGAGATTAAGGTTTATTTGATCGGGCACATCCACAGACAGCTATCCAACAACAAAGATGGGCCCGAAGAGGGTGCCAGGAGACTGCTGAGTCATGTTTTCTTTCTCTCGCTTCATGCACAGATGTGCCGAATCCTAACACAATTGCTATAGTTTTTTTTAGAAAGCAAATACTTTGGCAGGTTTATTAAACTCTCAATATTTTACAGACGCTGTTTCCTTTTCAAAGTCAGTTGAAACTTTATTCTCCTAACTGCAACTTTTTAATTTCAAAATGTGTCTGCAAAATTTACTATTGACTTCTTACCCTGCTCTATTGCAACATCTCACAATCGTAACTTTGTTTCTCATAACTGCAACTTCATTTCTACCAAATTGCAATTTTACAATTGTGACTTTCTTTGTCTTGTTATTGCAACTTTGTTATTACTGAATACTTTGCAAATGCAACTTAATTTTTTTCCCAAATTGTGACTTGATATCCCATAATTGCAACTTTGTATTTCAAAAATATATCCTTATTTCTACCAATTTTGACGTTATATCACATTATGTTGCAACTGCAACTTTCTATTAATTGCCCCATTATAGTTTGTAAAGTTACTTTGTAATGTGACGTTTAATATTTCAAAATTTGCTATATCTTGCATTTCAAGTTCTCACAACTTTATTTGCAATGTGATTCTCCCAATGTGACGTCATTTAACAAATCTCGCAATCGCGACATCGTGGGATAAAAAAAAGTCAGAGTTACAAGATATATTGTGTTTTGTGACATTTTATGCTATCTGACTATA
The DNA here is from genome assembly GCF_003368295.1 of Carassius auratus. Taxonomy (NCBI): domain Eukaryota; kingdom Metazoa; phylum Chordata; class Actinopteri; order Cypriniformes; family Cyprinidae; genus Carassius; species Carassius auratus. The sequence continues at coordinate 14,659,580 of NC_039272.1, read as the reverse complement.
TCATATTTTCAACTTTATCATAATAATAATAATTATAATTATTTACTCTTTTGGCTTCCATAATATTTAGCTCATTTTTACAAAGAGTAACTAAATGTGCTTTCATGCTGTCCACAATAGGTGATAGACAGCACATATAAAAGAGAGACTGTAGTATGTGGAAGGCTTTTCCAACTATAGAATTACACAGGACACTCAGAAATGAACATCCGCTGTTCTTCAACCCAAATTATGATGATGATGATATATGGTTGACTCATGGATTGTGTGACTACAGCGGGGCGGTGCCCTCAACCACTCCCTTTTATAACACTGTTCTGCTGGGTCATGTTTTGAAGACTGTTGAACAGACAGCTACAACAGGACGCTGGTGTCACAGTCTGCCTGCCACCTGCAGGTCCACTACAGTACTGCAACCATACATATGAATGGACACATACACCACTCTTACCTCTATGTGCGAAATATTCAATTCAGTTTATAACTTGCAGATTCATCTGTAAGGGAAACACAAAAACATACCTTAGTTTAGTCAAAAAAATATTATAGTCAAACCTTAAAAGAAATGTAAAAGAAAAGCAACGTTTTATGTGGCTTGTTTCATGTCTCAGTGCCTTCGTCTAATGTAAGCAAGTCATGATCTTACTCGACCCCTTCCCCCCATCTCTTACTCTGCAATAATCTATCTCTATCCCTTCATTTATTTCTCTATGTACTGTGGAATTATTCTTCTCTCTTGTTCTAAATCTACCTTAGTCCCTCCCCCCGCTTTTCTCCCTGCCACGTTGTCCTCAAATGCCCCGGTCTGGCGCCCTGTTTAGCTCATGCTGGTGCTTTTCCTGTCTGTCTGTCTGACTGTCTGTCTGTGTGTGTGTGTGTGTGTGTGTGTGTGTGTTAATGTTTCAGTGTTTCATTAAGCTTCATTGAATGGCAAAGGTTTACACATTTTAATAGAAAAAGAAATAGTGGGCATCATTATTATTCCAGAAAACATATAAAAGAGAGAAAATAAGAAAGTAATATTTTTCCCTGCTCGTAAAATGAAGGAACAAGTTTTCGTTGAATTATGTTGGACTTCTTTTCACGTACTTCATTCAACTTGTCGCAAACAGAAAAGAAATCCGGATTCATCTCATTTCCGTTTTATTTGCATTGTAGGCAAAGTCTAACCTTTTATCTTGTAGGAACCATGCCCCCCCACCCCACTCTCCGGTTATTCCCTGCTTCCTTGTTAATTAACGTTCTATCACTCTCTCTCTCTCTCTCTCTGATGGGGAAGGGGGTGGGAATTGGGGTGGATATCCGCATTGGTTGCCATGACACCAGACAGCTCCATTTCTACCAATGCACATGAGTAAAGTGTGTGTGTGTGTGTGTGTGTTTGTGACTGTGAGACGCTGTGCAAATTGTGGATGTCTGTGTCTTAGTCTGTCATTCAGCTCATCTGTACTGTGACCAATTAATGAGCTACTTTTGATTGTTTCCTAAAACAATAAAAAGTTCAGTGACAGATACAAAGAGGCAATCAAAAATTGCCTGTGCCTCGCAAGTGTGCAGAAGTGGGAGGGGATGATCTCAATTTCGTGTTACTTTGGATTGAACCTATTTGGATTTCACTATTTTGGTTGGGTACGTTTCACTTTCATTAGAGGCTATTATAAGAGCACATCTGTTGCAAAGCTTTCTATTCCTCTTAGAGCAGTGGCTCTGATCTGTTGCTGGCCTTTTTTGCTATTATTTCTCCTCTCTTTTTCCAGAAGAGGGCAGTATTGTTTCGCAGAATCCCCTCACCCAGAATTCTGAACTATGACCATGGCTCTAGGTCTTCAGGTTCAGCATTATTGATCATGTGGTTCGAGTCACTGCGAGCTGAGAGTGATTATTACAGTGAGAAATCAAAAGGGTTTTTGGTTACTGACATGTGTTTTCAAGTCCTTTGCAAGAAAACAAGCAGAAATTGGTTTTTGGTCTTTTGGGAAGAAGCAACAAACTCTTCATGGGATTCAAATTTAACATAAAAAAAAAAGAAAAAAGGTGGGCTAAAAATACATTAGTCGTGTTTTCATGTGTTTTTGTACATTTTTGGACACTACATAAAAATAAAATAAAAAAAATAGTGTTTGGAAATACCAAAATGCACAAAGAAATGTTAATTTAAAAATATGCTTGCTTCATGGGTAAAGTATTTTTTCATCAAAACACATTTACCAAAACAAAATTCCTAGAAGCATTGCAAAAGTCGCATGTCTTTGCTTCAACAAATCTGTGTAACTGAATAATTTGCTCAGAGACAAAAAGAAAAGATGTTTCTCTGGTCACTCTGAAAAGTTGGAGCCAATGGCTGTCAAAAAATGATTGCCAAACAGTTCTGAAAAGAAAGCACCCAATATCTACAGAAGAAGTGATTTTTTTTCCCTCTCTTGAACATGAGAATGGAAACGTCTTTTTATCCCCACAAAATGTTTTTGCCATATTTTTCTGACTAAATTAATTTTGCAACTTTTGCATGTAAACAGCTAATAACAAATAACTGAGCAGAGCCACTTCACTGCTTGCTGTTTCCTTGGAGTGTAGGCACTGAACAAACTTGCAAAGACACACAGTAACAGTCACACACACACAGTCTCTCAGAAGCACATACACTGACTACACCACAGTATAAACCTACAGTACTGTTGAAGGTCTTCGCTTTGAGGACGATCCTCTTCAATAAGTTAAACAAAAGGGCCTCTCCAGCAGTCTCTAAGTCAAACACTCTTCCTAGAGAAAACACTGACACAGTTACACTGTAACCCTTACTGCGTAAGAGGACGCCTGTGCATGCACACACACAGCTGTGCAAAGGCCCCACAGAGAGGTACAACTATGCGGATGTCTTGAGTCCGGTGCAAAAAAAAGACAATAGAGCCTTTGACAGTTCGACTGTTTCTGTATTCCACTATAGTCAAAAGGCCTGTAGTTGTCCTTTGTTTTTCTCTCCAGCCTAAAACTCTCAAATGATTTATGTTTTATAAAAGTTATTTTTTACTCCATCAATTTCCAGAAAACTATAGTGTAATGAGATTTCCATTTCAAAACAAGCTTAAAAAAGTCAAGAGATTCAAAATCATTGGACAGATTTACACATACTTGAGACGTTTATGGATCCTTTTTTTTACATGCTTCTATTTTTGGCTTTACTACACAGGTTAGAATGTTAACTACAGGCATATTTTAAGGAATATTCTGCACTCAGTTGAGCTCAATCAACCAAAATTATAGCGTAATTGTAGATTGTTTATTACCACAAAACAATTCCAACCTGAAATACTGTCAATAGTATAGCCACAAGACACAATGTGTTAACATCATTACAACTTCTCTTCCATTTAACATATAAACCCTGAAAAAAGGACTGTAAAAATTACTAAACTTAATACACGGTATCAACTAAAGAATTGCTTATATACAATTTGTGCTTTTAAAATCTAAAAAATTTAAAACTTAGAAACTTACTTCAATTGTAAGTTTCTAAATGTAAAAGTGGAACAAAAAAAAAGTTGACTTTTTTGTGTGGTAATTAACTGGTCATTGTTAAACAAACACTGTAATTGAGATTATGTGGTATTGAACCCAGAATATTCTTTTAACTGGCCGACACAAGGAATCTAACCCCGCGGGATAGTTTCCACCCTAAGAGGCCTCTCTGGGTAGGTGAGTGTGTTAATGTATGTCTCTCTGAACGTATGTGCATGAGCACTGTAAACATACAGTGCCGCTCTGAAAACACTGCACCCTGTGACCCTGGAAACTGCAGTGCAACAAGTTCATTCATATACATGCGTACACACATACACTCTGCAGAGGCCTCTCTGGGAAGAAACACACATGCCTTCTCCATTTGACACCGCCAGCAAACACACACACACACATGCATGTTTAGCTTCCTTTCTTTAGCGGCAGATAAATGCAGGGAAAACACTGACCCCCTGCTAATTATTGTGCTCGTAAACACAATTTCTGTCCATTAGGATGAAGTCACGTCCATTAACACTGATCATGCTGTAGATGCACTAGATCTGAATTTAGAACAAACATTCAGGAACAGATCTAAATGAAAACACATAAACAGTCCCAGACACTGTTTGTACTCGAAAATATTCATTTGGTAAAATAAGAGACATTCTGTGTCTCTTGATGACCAGTGAACGGCAAAAAAGGAATGAAGAAAAAAAATGCCCCTCAATGAGTTGCTCAGTGAATCTGTGCCAGAAGTCTGAAACTGTATCAACATACATGTTGCCTGTCAAACTACATTCCAGGTCTGTTCTTTCTCTTTCTGGCTTGAGAATGGACACCTCAGTCATTTACCTTTTCAAGGAAACTCATAGCTCTTTCATTGTTACTGGTATTCTGGCTTCTCAGTTTCCACTGAAATGGATGTCAGAAGGGGAGTTGGGTTTCCAGTCTCACGTTTGTCTTATTTTCTGACAAAGACACAAGCCATTCCAAGATTTCTCTTTAACCAGATGCATTAAAGGTCTAAATCTAGCCAGAATAGCATTTCAAGTCAATCAAAATGTATTCTATTTTGTGTTTTATTGCATGCTCCTGGTCTTCTTATGATTATCAGCATGTTTTTCAAAAGAAAAAACAGTTTGTTTTGTGATATTTAACCAAAATACAGAACAACTTTATTTTCTCCTAAAACAACTTTCCACAACTCCCTTTTCGCAGATGTCACCATAAGGCCTTGTGGGTAATGTTAATAAACAACTTATGCAAGTTAGCTTAGGCACTGTTTTAGCAAACTTAACCAACTTATTATTTTTTTTTTTCATCAAATCAACTTCCAACAAACAAATTTCCACTCCAAATTTTTCTGATTGCTATTATGTGTTTCCCTCAGAAATACACACAATACACACTGTCCTGAACTGTTAAAATAAACCTGAAATCTTGTTACTTCTATAATGCGATATACATTATAGAAGTAAGATGTTGTGAACAGCACTTCATGTTGTCTTTAACTGTTGAGTACAGTGTGCGTATTGTGTGAGCACCGGTATATGATTTACCACATGCTTCTCTGGACTTCTACATAAGAAAGTATAATAAACACCGCGCACACTTAGCTTTCTTCAACTGCCCTGGCTGACTTTCATACACACAGTCTCATTCTGTCATGTGTAATGTACACAGAGAGGCACTCTCATGTTTTCCTAAGGCATGCTGGATGTCTAATGATGTGTTAGGAGACATTTCTGCTGGATAAAGTGAGCAAACACAAGGTGACCATTTCAGATCTGCAACATTAGTCTGAATACCAAATGGAGCACAAAAGAATGCTATAAACAAATGATTCTGAAAAACATTAGACATTTAAGAGAGAGCGTATTTCATCGAAATTAATCTGTGAATTAACGCTGGAATGTGATTTCTCTCTGTGGTTGGATTTACTACTCAGAAAAATGCCTGGAACGTGTTCTGCGGTGCCTCCCTAAAGCACTGCTGCAGGAAGCTGAAAGAAACCGGGAGTGAGCTATTTCCAATTCGGTTCGCTGATCCCTTTTTGCGGTTTTCTCATAGAAAAGAACAAATAAATTAGATCTCTTTATTATTTACACAGAACAGTGTATATAATATTCTAGAAGAATATAAAATGTATTGAAAATACCTTAGTAATCTCCTATGGGCCTAAGTTTCAGAAAATAGTTACACACAGCAAATATTTGTCAAAACAATAGGATTAACGACAGTTATTTCAATCATTATGAACCATTCTCATGATATTTTCTGAGGCTTTATTATCAGAAGATCAATTATCTTCTTATTCTCCCTGAGAAATACGCATGCAGTGTTTTTATTAAATGTGTATTTCTGAGTTTTTGTTAAAAATAAAACATCACACATATTACAAATCTGTCTGATATGATAATAATCATCTTCTTGTTATGGACAACATATTTTGTTTTCCTAAATAAATTAGAAATATTTGTATTTTTGTATTTATAATGTATTTATTTGTATTCATATGTGAGAATTGCATCACTAACGCTTATAATGCACAACCATAAACAGCTCAGTGGTAGAGCATTGCGTTAGCAGTGCATAAGGTTGTGGGTTCAATTCTCAGGGAACACACATACTGGTAAAAAAAAAAAAAGTGTATAGCCTGAATGCACTGGAAGTGGCTTTGGATAAAAGCGTCTGCTAAATGCATAAATGACATGAGCTCTGTGATAGAATGAAGAAAGAGCAAAGCAATGGAGCAGAACTTTATGTCCTTTTCACACCATTTGTCAAATGTCCCTCAAGAATCTGTGTGTACCAGTACAAGCTGCTCAATTTCTACTCCTCCGGTCTCTAGTCACACATACAGCAACCGTGGAAACCCACTTCCTGTCATTCTTTGGACTATTCTGGGATGCATGTAGATGCACTGTTCCAATCCCTGTAGCACCATTAACAATAATAAACTAGAATAATTGTTACAGGAGTAAATCTTTTAGTCATCCTAGCAGCCCTCCTCTCAATACCCATATAATCTAATAAAAAACAAGCCAAACCTATAAGAACACTGTCAGGACTCTATAGTGTAATATACAGCACACTACTTCTGATCTATTTCTGGATGGAGAATTGTGTCCCTGTTTTGGTTGGAGGCCCAGGGAGATAAACAGTATCTTTAGTAGATGAGAGTGTGTGTGTGTGTGTGAGTGTATGGAGAAATAGATGGTATTTTTACACAGCTGGGTCAGACTTAGCCCTAGGCATCTCTGTCTCACTCTCTCTCTCTTCCTCTACCACACTGCTAACCATGTCAGATTCCAATTCGAGGTTCTCTCTCTGTTTATGTGTCCTGTTTTCTTCCGAATTCTCCTCTGATCTTACAGCTATTACATCTGTCAGCTACTTGCATCATTAATATTAGTGTTAAGCCAATTATAATGAGGTCTACTTCTATATGCAAGCTGTAAGTCTGGAGAAATCTTTCCAAAAAATCCATATTTATATTTAATATTTAACATAATGTTTTTATGGTACGTGGTACTTAATATGTTATGCCATTTTAGCTTTTGTTATAAGAACACTATAGATTAGCTGTGCTAATTTAAGATACACTACCATTTTAAAAGTTCAGTCAGTACATTTTTTATTTTTCATGATTTTTTTTATAGAATAAATTAATATTTTATTCAGCAAGAATGCATTAAAGTGATCAGAAGTGACAGTGAAGACATTTATAATGTTCCTAAAGACTTCCATTTCATGCTGTTCTTTTTAAGTCCGTACGTTCATAAGCTTTCAGCTGATTTCAACACTTATAATAAGGGAAAAAAATCATATTAGAATGATTTCTGAAGGATTATGTAACATAGAAGACTGGAGAAGTGGCTTCTGAAAACTCAGCTTCGCCATCACAAGAATAAATCACATTTTAAAACATATTAAAAATAAGTTTTATTTTAAATTGCAACAATATTTCACAATTATCACTGTTTTTATTAAATAAGTCACTTTTATAGTTTCAAGATTGAACTGAAGAGTCTTATTTCTAAAACATTTAACACATAACATTTAATCCACCCCAACTTTTGAATGGTAGTGTTCAAATGAACATTCAGAAGCTGAACACATCTGGGATCATTCATATTGGCAAAACGAAAACCAGATACAGTCCTCAATATATTTCCTCCATCGTTGCTGTTCTATATTTAAATACAGACTGTCAGACTTCATCTAGCTCAAACAATCTTATTTGCTCCTTTGCATATATCAACTGAGGACTGAATTTTAATGCTTCGGACAGTCAACTTTAGACATGCAGCTAGCTGAGCTTCAGTCGGCACATTCTTCTCTTCTGAATTTAGCAAGCAAAATGCAAAGCACTTGCTAATTATGGATCGAGCAACTTGATGCTTGGTTTTTTTTTTCATAAAGGCAAAGACTGGCAAAGTGGTGAAGAGCTGCTTTGTATTCTATTACTCACATATGACAAAAGCAATTATGATAAGCAGTTATAACATTACTGGTATTATCTAAATAATAATATAGCCTAATTCTACTTCAATACTACTAAACAAGTTAAGAATACAGATCCTCAAGAGACTATAAAAGTGAATGACAACATTACTTTGGTCTATTATATGCATTTAGTTTGACTAATCAAAGCAAATACAACTGAGGATACATGTGCCCATAAAAAACAGTTTTGTCCACAGGTGCATTTCTTTTCTTTCTCTTCCTATGAACTAACAACAGAAAAAAGCAGAAAAAGAGTAAGAGAATATGAGTAAGAGTAAGAGTTAGAGAGGGAGGTGGGAAAAGGCACTTTCGGTCAGTTCATATGAGGCATGACGGTTTTGGCAGTTGCTCTGGGCAACATGCCATTGTTTACATGTGGGAGGGATTATAATAGTTCTGAGCGACGCCATTGGCCGAGGTCAAGTTACACTCTATCAACAATGATTTTGAAATCTTGTGGCGAACCCAGCAGTGCTTCCAATTCACCTCACAGAGCCTGCTATGTAAATTAAATAACTTTACTAAATGAACGCTAGGGCCATGAAAAGACCAGAGTGTTGGAAAAAGCTGACATAAATGGCTTCATACACCTCAGCAGATGTTCACGTGTCGCTTTTTAGAAAGCAGCAGTTCATATATGCACCTTAGATGATTTCTCAGTAATTATACACAAACGCTGTGGTTTAAATAATTTATTCTTTTCAAGGCAGAGTGTGACAAACTTCAGACATTGCGCAACAGCACAGGAAGACAGAAGTGGAGCAAAGGTAAGGGGAGGAGAGTACTTAAAAAATCCCACACTAACAACAAATAAAACACTTTCTACAACATCTGCGAACACGCAATGCTCATTCATCAGAAAAAATAGGATATTTATAGATCTGCAAGAAATACACACAGTAATTGAAATGTAATCTAATGGGTTCTACAGTCATCTAATTCAGTTTACCCACCAAGAGCACAGCCTGCCCGTAATCCGAACTTTGACCTCTGAAGGACCATTGTCCCTCATGACCTCATCGTCTCCTTTGACACACACAATGGGAGTCATCATGACCTCTCGCTCCTCAGTTTGAGCCAGCAGAGCAAAGACGTGTGAACTAATCAGATTAAAAAGAGGAGGAAAGGGAGGAGATCAGACTGAATCAGACACAACAAGAACCACTTTTTAATCACAGATGCCTCCTCTTTGATTTTGGTCCACTTTTCTCATTTTCTCTCTATGAACACTTTAAGTTGGTGGATACATCAAGTGCTGACACACAGGTTTGTGAGTAAAACAAGTGTTGAAAGTCCACTATATGATCAGCGGTGTGTGTGCGCGTGAGCGGTCAGCATGAGGGCAGGATGATGACTGGATGACCTTCACATGTGCCTGTTGTTATTTTCCATAGGGGTCAGCCACTAAGAATTCACAGCATGCAAAGACCACATGAGTCTTTTTTCCTAGTAAACCCTTTCCTCTCCCTTATTCTCAATCTATATCACCACCTCCCTTTTCTTTCCCTCATTTATCAGTTTATCTGCCAAGGAATTTTTCATTCACCATAACCACGAAACTTGTGATAAGAGACTAAAACCAAGTTCAAAAAGAGTCGCTATTTTAGGTGGTTTCCCCTGAGGATATCCTTTTGGACATGCTGCATATTTTCAAACTCTCATGCACATTACCACCCAACCACTGCTGAACCTGCGCACGCTTGTGCAGAAAGTTACCCGACAACTTTTGCAGGCTGTGCACACATGACATTAATGCAGCTTGAGCATAAACAATTCAAAGCCCTTTAGCAAGTAACTGATGAGCAACTCCTGTATAGATTAGAAGAGAGAAGAACGACTCTTACGTCGCATGGATTATCAATCAACCGGCAGCAAATGCAGACAGCTGTGAGGAACCGCTTTGATGCCGTCTGAAACTGTGTCTCTGTGTGTGTGTGTGCCCCCTCAAAACACCAGGGAGAGAAAGACAGAGAAAGTCTCTATTTCTGGATGCAGTAGATGTCTGGTTGTCTGAACAAAGGAGACACAGATGAGACAGAGGAGAAAGACAGCTGAGTCCATCATACATTGCAGCAGCGAGCAGACCCTCCGTCAGGATTAATACAAATCCACTAACACATATACGGACACTCAAGATGAGTATACTGTATACTGAAACACACACACACACACACATATGCATACACATACAGAATATTTTACATACAGATATTCGTTCAAGTATGTAGTAACACCACTGTAGATGGGACATTCACTGATTTTACAGCATGTCAACTATATGTCAACAATACTTTTATCAAATATTTATGTGCGAATTGAACACAAATGCACATGCATAGTCCTCTAAACAGATTCTAATCTCAACAAAGTGTAATACTGTTACATTTTTCCAGATAAACGTTTAAATCGCCATGTGTTTAGAAAGCCTGTGTGCTAACTTTAGACCCTCCCATGAAGTGAAAAACTGTACTGAAAAAAACATGCTTACGGTACCCAAGCTTAACCTCACAAACACACTTTCAAACACGGCATGCTGCCAGACTCCAGAAATCTACTTACCTACAACTCCACAACTTCATCTGTTTGTTCTGTCCAGTGACCATTCTTTATATTCATACACAGATAGATATCTAAAAAATCACATACAACACATGCTCTGCTATTCTAGTTACTTTCTTTCTTTAGGCGTCAGTTAAATCCAGTTTCAACCTCCACCCTAAGCTAGAATGAGAGCGAGAGCGAGAGAGTGGTAGAAGCTAGTGAACACTCCAGACGCAAACCCTCAGTGAAAAGACCACTGGCACTTTTCTGCATACTCTTCCACCCCCCACCCTCCTCTACTCCACTCCGCTCCGCTCTCCTGCCCTCCCCTATCAGAAACGCAGTCCTGTAGCAGAGCATAAGCCATCTGGTACAGTCCAAAGTCCGCTCCAACTCCAGCGCGTGTGTGAAACAAAGGAAGAAATAAAAGTTACACTGTTTGCACTGTATTGAATTTGCATCCCTGCAATGTGTGTAGTTATGAGAGCATATGTTTGATATATGTCTGTGTTTTTTTGAGAAGGACCAATGGCAATCCTGGCTTACTTGCTGCCATAGGCAAGAAAATAAATTAGGGAAGAAGAAATAAAACACTTTTTAACCGCTTAGTACTATGCTGTACGGAGCCCCGCACATGACACGCAGGAAAAAAATATAAGGCTAAATCGTGTGCACGATTTACTAATTCGTTCCCTCAATGTACTAAAACATGCACGATTACTATAGTGTTCCCTCGATTTACTATTGCGTTCACACGATTTATAAATTGTGCGCACGATTTACTAATTCGTTCCCTCAATGTACTTAAACGTGCACACGATTACTATAGCGTTCCCTCGATTTACTATTGCGTTCACTCGATTTATAAATTGTGCGCACGATTTACTAATTCGTTCCCTCGATTTGCTAAATCGCATACATGATTTAGCAAATTGAGCAAACACAATAGTAAATCGAGGGAACGCAATAGTAATCGTGTGCACGTTTTAGTACATTGAGGGAACTAATTAGTAAATCGTGCGCATAATTTATTTATTTTTTCTTGCATGTCATGTGTGGGGCTCCGTAATGCTGTATACTGTATGAGTTAGTTTAGTGGTACAACACCGTTTTCATTAAATGTGCACGGGGCATGATACTTCTGCATTTATTGGTTAATCTTCTTACGCGTTACATTACGTAAATATTACATGTAAATCGTCTTTTTAGGTACAATAAACAGCCATAAAAGTATGAAAATAGCACAGCATAAGATCTGGAAAAATAGGAAAGTCTGACCTTTTTTCAAAATGAGCTTTATTCCAGAAAGACAGTATATTGGTTTATTCCACAAAGATAGATCAAATACAGTATTCAGTACAAAGTACATTATATACTTCAAAAGATCATGTTCTGGCCATGCTTGACAGTATTAGATTACACTTTCATTTAAAGGGGTCATGATGCGATTTCAAGTTTTCCTTTATCTTTGGAGTGTTACAAGCTCTTGGTGCATAAAGATCATCTGTAAATTTGCAAAGACTAAAGTCTCAAACCCAAGGAGATATTCTTTATAAAAGTTAAGAGTCAACCATGCCCTCCAAAAACACCTTGTTTAAATACGCCCCCACACATCTACATCATGATGTGGGAAGATTTGCATAATGACCCAAATGTTCACACAAAGAAAGAAGGTGTAACTTTGATTCTCACTGTTGCCGTCGGAACCATGTTGTGGAGACACTGTTTCATTGTGAAAGCGAAAATATTTTATTTGGCCTTCCAAGAGGAAACAACTAGAAATCAGTGGTTAGGTTGCATTTACAACACTGTTCCAGAACTTTTGGAGGACTGTTTCCTGATCCTGGGAGAGAAGACTACAATGCCAGCTGTTCTGACTCACAGTCTGTAAGTACGTTTACATTTACGTTTACTGATGATTCAAATGCGAGTTTAGAGCGGTGTAGAGTAGCTCTTGTAGCTCTAGTTTGTTGTTTCTCCAATCACAAATGCAGACATGGTTTTGTGTTTACGCGGCGCGATGCAACGCAACATAATTAAAAACACAGTACAAGTCATTATAATCCGTAATTATGTCCCCACTGAATGCAACAAATGGCTTGTTTTTAATCGGATTTATTGTTCTGTATCACACATCACAGTACGGCAAGGGGCATAACATTTCCGTCACACACTCGAGGCATTTGACCAATCACAATGAAGTGGATAGCTGGCCGATCAGAGCACACCTCTCTTTTTTAGACCGATGAGCTTTGTAAGCCTGCAGTGATGTTTTTCTTTTGTTATGGCAGCCGTTCTCTCTGCATATATATTTTTTCGAGAATGTTGCACTCCTGTTGCCGTTTGTTATTCTGCATGAAACTTCATGCCAATAAATAAGAAATATTGCTGACTTGAGCGTTTCCTGCGCTCTCTTTACGTTTGTCCGTTATTTGACGTTGAAAAAGGAAACGTCTTTTTTTTTAGACATGGAAAATCGATTTTACAATCGATTCAATGAACACTTATGTCTTAGAAATTGAAAATGATTTTTTCACAAAAGTGACAGCCCTAATATTAAGCTACTGTTGTAGCCTACAGTAGATTTAGCTATGTCTATATGTAGTAATAATAATAATACGTCTCTATTAATAATAATAATAATTATGCTTACATGGTTGCTTGTTTTTTACCTGTTTTGTTGTAAAGATATTATCTGATTAATATATAAAATTTTTATATTCCTATACTTATTTGTTGCAGTTTTTTATTCAAGTTTAAGTTTAAGTTCAAGTTAAGTTAAGTTTTTTGTAAAAAGCGCTATACAAATAAACTTGAATTATACAGTTATATTGTAAAACTAAAATAACTTTTTTAGTTTGCGGTGTTAGATTTTTGGCTTCTTGATTTCTTTTTCGCTTAAGAAAATAAATAATATTACTGTCAAATTCATGTCAGTTAATAAAAATAATGTAATAAATATAGTTGTTCACCATGTATTTGTTCATGTATTATTAAGGGATAGGTCTGAAGCACACCATAAAATAATTCTAGCAATTTACACAGGGCTAGTAGTATATACAGCTGTATATACAGATACATACGCAGGAATCAGATCAGTACTCGGTATCGGCCGATACTCTGAGCCCAGGTATCGGAATTGGTATCGGGAAGAGAAAAAGCAACCGTCTTGGCATAATTATTATTATTAATAAAGATGTACAGTATTATTATTACTACATAGAGACATCTACTGTAGGCTAAAACAGTAGCTTAATATATTGTCAATTTACTCACGTTAAACCGAACATTTATTTTGATGGGTTGTCATGAAGATCTTTGAGCGTCTGTGTTTATGATATAACAGTTTTCTGAAATTAAATGGTAAATTCTCATGAAGTGACGGTTTATGCATTTGTGTCCTCATATAGCGACACACGGCAGAGACTACAAAACAGCGAGCTCCCGTGCATCTGCTCCCGTCACCCACAAAAATGTAGATTGTGCAGGAGTAATATTTAAATAGTATTTTGCAGATTAAAATTCACAGACACTAGTATATATTTGGCTACAGTCTGGAGCCCTGCGCTTAGACTAACACGGAAGCGACTGAGCGCAGCTGCGGGTACCGAATATACTCAAACTTACTACCGGTACTACAGAGACGCGGGTATCATCACATTTTTTAATTTTCAGCACCGACTTGGTAGTGAAGTGCCAGTACTTGTGGCATCCCTAGTCTCCGTTTTACTGTCTGGTTGGTCTAGTCTGAAATACTGCTAAATAGCAGACATACTGCTAACCACTGATCAATAATATAGAAGCGGCTTCACCATCTGAGCAATGAGCGATCGAGTCAAGTATAGATCAAAGCTGCTGCTAACGCGTTTCCATTTCTTCTTCGCTACTCTAAACAGGGGTGCTTTTGGCAACACAGCACAACTTCCTGTGTTTGCAATGCATTCTGAGTAGCCAAGAACAACCGTGCAGCGGTTAGGCAAAGCTAGCGGTCATAACTAGGTCTTGTTTAAGAAAATGGTATCGGATCGGTATATGGGTACTCGCTGATGCCGATGCCAGAATTTGTTGTGATATCAGTGATATTTCCAATACTAGTATCGGAATCGGAACAACTATAGTAGCTAGTTGGGAGTCACTGTGTTACCCGCCACGAGCAAAATCCACCTGCATTTGGCGGGTTGGCTGGTGTTAATGTCAAGCCCTGCCAGGCTACTAGCCAGGCTATCGCATGTGAGGATCCTGCAGGTGGTGGATCTTTTATAGCCTTTTCTCACAGCAGCTACAATAATTCAATTTATCCTTTTGATGGCGGATTGTAATCCAGAATGTAGGGCTGAAACAATTAGTCGACATTATCAACAATAAAAAATTGTCAACAAATATTTTTGTTGTCGAAATTTGAATGGTATGACAATTACAGATTAGATCATACAGATACTGAAATCTACATGCTAATACTCTACACACTATAATAATATTATATAATATACACTATAATATTAATAATTTGAGAATAAAGTATAACAATAATAATAATTTGCACAGTTTCATGTGATATGAGCCAACCAATTTTTAGTTTAAAGGGGGGGTGAAATGCTCGTTTTCACTCAATATCCTGTTAATCTTGAGTACCTATAGAGTAGTACTGCATCCTTCATAACTCCAAAAAGTCTTTAGTTTTATTATATTCATAAGAGAAAGATAGTCTGTACTGATTTTTCCTGGAAAAACACGACCGACTGGAGGCGTGACGTGTGGGCGGAGCTAAAGAATCACAAGCGCAAGTAGGCTTTTGCGTTGAGAGCGTTTGGAAGCTGTGACACCGTGAGGAAAAAACCAACCAAAACAAACCATGGCTAACAGTCAGATTCAGCATATATTTATGATCCAGAATCAGATCCCGAGGCTGAAACTGAACAAGAGCAGCAGCAGCAACGACTCGCTCCGAGCGGGGCTCGAACCCGGGTCTCGGCATGGGAGGCGGACGCACTAACAAGAAGGCAGAGATATTTGAAGCAGTTTTACTCACCGCATGCGGTTCTAACACACGATCGTGGCCCTTTTTCGTTGGGATTGCATCATCCTTAAGAAATAAACGATACGCAAATCCATCGTCAAACTGGGCCATGTTTGTAAAACAAGCATCTTCGAAATGCAGGGAACAAACACAAACACTTGCACAACTCCGTTGATGCTCTGTAAAAATAAACTCCATCCACTGGTCCCTTAATGCTGTTTTTTTTTTTTGTAAGCTGTGCAGGGTTGTCTTGCCCTGGCAACCAAAAATACACTTCTTTTGTGACATTTCGCGACGCTCTCGCTCTGATCACTGAATGCCTCTGCTCTCAGTGCTCTGCTATACGGGAGCGCGCGCTCTTACGGCAGACGCCACGAGGGCACCTAGGACCCATATAAGGAAATTCCGCTCCATCTAACGTCACACAGAGCCATACTCGAAAAAAACTTTCCGAAACTTGTGACAAACCGGAAGGTGTATTTTTGGAACAGAAAATCAAACGTACAACTTAATTTTTGAAACTTTGTCCATGTTTAGCATGGGAATCCAACTCTTTAACAGTGTAAAAAAACTCAGTATGCATGAAACAGCATTTCACCCCCCCTTTAAATCACCATTGAGTGTGATTAATTGAAATTAGGGCTGTCACTTTTGTGAAAAAAATCATTTTCGATTTTTAAGACATTAAGACAGGAAAACAAGTCGATCAACATTTTCGGGGTCCAGAGCATTTTTATTTTCGGGTTTATTCACTATATGTCCAGCTGTTGAGAAGACGCGCTCCGACCGCACTGATGTCCCAGGGACACTCAGGTATAGCTGCGCAAGGTGAGGGTATTACTGCCAATTTTCCGCCACAAAAGCCGGTCGCTGTCAGCTTGCAATGGTCCTTTTCATAACTCAGAATCTCCTGTAATAAAATGCGCGAATGAGGCGAATTCGCATCTACTGCCCCGGGAGAGCCCCAGACGCGCGTAAACGCGTCTTTACATTGACTTAACATTGAAATCATTAGCGCCAGACGCTCGATTCACGTTTGGTGTGAACGCAGCATAAGAGGACGTTTTCGACGTCACTGGGTCGTAAAATTGCTGGTATTTTCTGTCTAGCTTTCGCAAGGCATACTGCACTTTCGGATTTCTTTATTTTCTTTTACTGCTTGTTTGTGAGTTTTGTTACATGTATATTTTTTTTTATTGTTTAATTATTTTAAAATTAATAGTGTACATATTTGGTTAAAATCGATTCCCCATTTTCATTTTCTAAACTTTTTTTGGTTGGTCCGATCGATTGTGCAATCGATTTTCAAACTAAAAGTGACAGCCCTAATTGCAATGCCTTTTTTCCTCAGTTGGTCAGAACAAACGTGGCAGACTTGTTACTTCTTCAGATAACAATATCCAGTGAAAATTCTTATTTGGGTCATATATTCCAAGTACAGTAAATATCCACAGTGCAGTGACTGACTACTACAAATACTCCTCAAAACATTATATTCATCTGCGCTGGAGCCATGCCGGTGCACAACACACGCAAGGAAGATAATTCCGAAAACAGTGCAATTGCAGGTTTTCAAACAAAGATGTCGACAATGAGGCAAAACTTATGGACTGCAGCTTTAAGTTAGAGGGCCCTATCATACTCCCAGAGCAATGCGGCGCAAGTCGCAAATGTTTTTGCTAGTTTCAGCAAATGTAGACTTTGATAGGTTTATTGCACGTTATGCCCAAAAACACACCTATTACTCATTAAGAGAACAGAAACAAACCTTTAAGACCACAAAGCACAGACCGTTTTTCCCCATATTTAAACTAGCAAAAGTGGATTCAAAAATGCCCTAAGTGCACCTGCGCCGTGCTGACCATGTGCTTATATTGTTAAAATATAGCCCAGAGATTTCATACTCGCCCCAATCAATCATGGTCCATCTTTGTCTTCAAATAGCATTATCATCTTCCCATCACATCCTCTCTGATCAAAATTATAATAGCTATGCCTAAAAAAGAAGAAAAATAGTCAATAGTCTGTGTTGCTGTTAAAAGAAGTTAAATGTTGGAAGCACATGATTGAATCTTAAGGACTTTTTCTTGTTTTACCACAGAACCCCTCTACCTAAAAAAAAAAAAAAAAAAAGTCCAGAATATGTGGAAACTCCTTGAATGTTTGAAGTTAAATTCGATTCTTTGGGTGGAATTATAGCTAATGTGCCAAACTTTTTAACTGATAATGTAGATTACTAAACTGCACCTGCACAGTCGTGGCCTAATGGATAGCAAGTCGGACTTGAACCTGAAGGACGCAGGTTTAAATTTCAGGTCCGGCAGAGATTGCAGATGGAGAGTGAATGTACAGAGCTCTCTTCGACCTTCAATACCACGACTGAGCTGAGACCCTTGAGCAAGGCACCAAACCCAACTGCTCCCCAGACGTGCTGAAGCAAAAATGGCTGCCCACTGCTCCCGATGTGTGTTCACAGTGTGTGTGTGTGTGTTTATTACTGTGTGTGTGTGTGTGTGTGCACTTGGATGTGTTAAATGCAGAGCACAAATTCCGAGTATGGGTTACCATACTTGGCCACACGTCACCTCACTTTCTTTCTTTCACTTTAACTATTGTCAGGACTAAGCATCATCACATATTTAGCACATATGGAGAACGAATGAGGACATCCTGAACTCTGTGTGTGTGTGGTTGAGGGCAATCTGAATGTTCTCTGGTGTCTGTCCTAGAAATCCCTCAATCTAATATATCCCACAGCACTGACACCAAGAGCGGATCTGTCTGCACATAATCTCTTCTTTTTTTCCTGACCCACATTTACACATTTACATACTGTGTGCGAGTCTATATATACACATATATAGCATACAGCCTAACTGTATGACAGCAGATAAGGCACATAACATCCCACAGTCAAACACAGCAAACATTGTCACACACAGAGCTTATGTCAAGACCATCTCTGAACACAGTGCTGCTATTCACAGTTCTTTTGATCTGATAGGGTCTTTCATCGAGGCTGAATGGGTCATGTTTGCTGTATGCATCAGAATCCAGCACACAATAGAAATATCACAGCAATCTAGGATCTAATAATTCATGCATCCCAAGACTGACCCGCACTTCTGTATTTATAGACATATACAGAGCCATCACTGCTTTCACACATGAATGTATAGGAGTGTGAGCCTCACTCAGAGAGGCACAGCTGTCCCCAGAGGCAGGCCGCCCTTAAAAACCTTGTATGTGTGGCAAAAAAGAAAACTACAGAGTGCTATCTGGAAATAGCTCCAGTAATCCAGCGAGCAGACAGAACATTCTGTCTGTGTTTTGTACTATGCTCTGCTGGCTTTGCTGATTCATAGCAATGAGCCGAATACATGAGGACAGCTGGGATGACACTCTGTGGGTAATTCCAAAATATGGTGTAAAAAAAATAGCCGGACGGACCAGCAGAGTCCACTGTGATGATTTGGGTATATATAGATGATATAGAAGTTTGTGTATGTATATGTCCATATGAACAGAAACACACTGCTGCTCAGCTCAAACGTTTGGGGTCAGTAAGTTAAGTTCAAGCCTCTTAAGGTTAAGCAAGTCTCCATTTACATGCAGTAAAAAAAAAGTTGTATTATTACAATTTAAAATAACTGTCTTCAGTGTCCCATGATCCTTCAAAAATCATTCTATTATGCAGATTTGGAGCTAGTTAAGTGATGATATTACAATAAATCATGATATTAGTAATGTTGAAAACAGTTGGAAACCGTAATACATTTCTTTTGAGGATTCTTTCAAAACAGCATTTATTTGAAATAGAAATATTTTGTAACTTTCGATAAAATTCATGCATCCTTGCATGAAAAATAAAAATCAAATCAAACAAAATATTAACATTAAATTTCAATATTAGGTTGATTCAGAAATAAACATAATATTGTTTCGCCATGTCCATGTTGATTCTTACCCTCAGACGGAAGAGCCCTTTTTTTTCTCATAAATCACGAGGGAATATAAGGTACATATAAGTTTAGTGAAGGAAAAAGAAACTCTGTCACTCCGGAAAACGCTTGCTTGGTGATGTCTGCAGCCAGACAAGGTCAGATAGATCCAGGTCAGTAAAATCCTCACTTGACGATAGTCTGTCTGCAACGTAAAGCGCAGCCCACGCACAATGTTCCAGCTCACTAAAATGTCACTTTCATTTCTTTCCAAACAAAACATTTTTTTTTCAGTTGCTGAATTGTTCAGAATTGTGTTTCATTTTCAGACAACAAGAAAAAGAAGATTAGTGTCAGTAATTCTTTCAGAAAGTTCTTGCCATTTCTCTAGTTTTTTTTCAGGGTTTGTGCACACACAGTAGGGAACACCTCTTAGACCCCGATGGGCACCCGACTGATACCTTAGGTCAAAGGTCATAAGAAACATACAGAACAAAAGAGCTCTTGTGCGCAGTGTGAGAGAAGCGAGTGCTCTGAGTGTGTAAGTCTGTGTGTGTGGTACTACAGATGGAGGATTGACAGAGATGGTGCACAGCGACAGAGACTTAGACAAGCTCCCTTCAGAAGAAAAGCTGAACTAATGAAAGGTGGCAAAGAAGGACTAAGGTAAGAAACTATTTTCTGATGGCCTCCCTCAGGCCATTGACCCATAAAGAAATCATCATTTAATCATTTCCAACCCAAAAAATGGCTGAATAGAGATAGTAACAGAATGTCATAGTAATTTCAGATTAAACATCAGGACGCACACGTCAGTCCCCTCACCTTTTCACCAATACATTTCCAAGTATCTTCCATGCATTGATTGATTACTGATTGACTAATTGGTCTGAATGACCAATCATTTCATTAGCAAATGCATCTGAATTCATTTTTTTTAAATGATTAGTGTTACTGAATTATTTGCTAATCAGAATTTTAATGATTAAAAAAATAATAATTCCCTAATTAATCATGCAAGCTTATCTGTGATGCAATGGTTAAAATTCAAATGCATTTATGAATTATTTAGACTGATTTGTGAAAATCTTTTACATTTAAGACTCAAAAGATCAACTCATTCAAAAATCTGAAATCACAGTTGACTTGCAAGCAATCTTAACACTTTACAATAAGGTTCCTTAGCTAATGCATTTAGCTAATAATTAGTTAATGCATTAACAAATAATAAGCAATACATATGTTACAGTATTTATTTATCTTCTTTGTTAATGTTATTTAATAAAAGTACAACTATTCATTTTACTTAATCTCGGGTCCATTAAATAAAATTAGTCAGATAAAACTTTGGATTGTAAAATTATACAAGTAAATGTTGAAATTAATATAAACAGGGATTAATAAATGCTGTACAAGTATTTTTCATTTTTAGTTCACTAATGTAGTTAAGCTAATAATTTTAACAGATGGAACCTTATTATAAAATGTTACCATCTTTACTATACACGGAGCAATTTTAGCCATTGTATTATTGTGATCAAATAAAAACTAGATGCACTAGAAATGCATATTCATAATAAAAATTCAATCATTTTCATGAGCTTTTAATACTCTTCCATAACTTTTTTGTGTCACACATGTAAAATCTCCAGACATATATTTCATATTCCATATTTTGAAGAAACCCTGTGCAACAGAACAAAGCAGATGTGTAGATGTGGGGAACATGAAACCTACAAGACCTATAGCATAATGAATGAAGAAGACCGGAACAACACAAAATGCACAGCCAAAGCATTTTCCTTCCAGTCTTATGATTACTACCACACACATTCATAAAGCCTGAGAACAGAGGTGTACTCTAGCACCTCTGAGATGTCTCAAGAAAGCGGGACCACTTGAGCAATTGAGAGAAGTTCACCTTAGATTGGCTAAGCTACCCATAAACACAGGCATCTGTCACCTGTGTCAGTCACTCAGTGATACCTGATGCGCTTGTATTGTTGAGATTTGTGTTAAGTACCTAACAGTATAGGATTAAGTACGTCAACCCTCTGCACCACCCCATTACCTTCCCCCTCTTTTAGAAAGCTAACCATTATTTATTTTGTCCTATAGCTAACCTGTATTACAAGACCCAACTTTCTGATGATAAAAATAAAATACATATACTATATCTGTTTAATATCAATTTCATCAATATGTCTCCATGTTGAATGGTTTATAAGTAGCAGATTTTTTCAACATTTGTCCAGCTTCATCAATCATCTTAGATGGATTTGTTTTAATGAGCTTGACTCAATGCATGGAATTATAGAATTTAGCTGCGTTTATTTTGTAGCATGCTAACTAATAAAAAAAGAATCAACTTCAATCTTTGTCACTCCCTTTTTTAAATGTTTATTAATTAGAAAGTGTTTTAAGCACTGGAAAGGTGCTATATCAAATAAACGTCACCGGAAACTGATATTACTAGAGACTTACCTCATATGAATATAATGTTATTGCAATCATAATTATTTATTTACATAATTTTTATGTAATATATTTGTAAAATGTGATGTTGTAATATATACACAAAAAATAAAGTAAAAAAAAAAAAAAAACTAGCAGAAGAAAACACATCTGACCTTCTAGAACTTCATTGTAATACATTCAGGCAGCACAGAAACTGGAGTCACAGCATGCCATCTAGTGGCTACCAGGAGTATTTCATGCATCTGCTGTAGAAATGGAATACCTGTCGTTCATAAAATAGAAAATATCGCGAAAATGTCTGCCATTCTTTAAAACCCATTAATTTATTAAAAAAAATTTATATGCAACTAATTTTGGGTGAATTATACATTTCAGAGACCCTTAACCTCCAACCCGTAGGCCGTTTTTTTAAATAAGGCAACATCTTTGTCTAAGTGCAAAAGTATGAGGCATAGATAAAGTAGCACAGCTCGGTAAAAATGACAAGATGTAAAATATAATGGGTAACGTTAGCAATATAATTCAACATAATGCATTCCAGCTTGCTTTATTCTGAAGCAGAACTGATATTTGATTGCTATTGCTAAATGTATATTTCATACAATGTTATGTGCTTATCTTTCTAAAGACTTAACACAACAGCATCACTCAAACAATTGGTTCATTGTGTTTCTGTTTATACTTTAGGTCATTATGTGAATAAAGTAGTATTTACCTGTTTGATAGTAGAAATTAATATTCGGATGCTATCCGTCAAATCAGTCGATGTCAAACCGAAAAAACTTTTCCACAATTTGCTCTAATAAATTCCGGATTTATCAGTGTTATTGACTACAACCATGGATTCGTTGTAAAAAGTCACTTTCTTGTCATGTTAGTGTATCACTAACAATTTTTACATTGCAAGCGTTCGTTCAACAGACCGCAATTTAAATTTGCGATTACTTCACAAACGCGCGCACGCGCACACAAACCGATCACGTTCACAATTAACAGCCAATCACGTGTTAGAGTCCGCGCGATTCATTTTTTTCTCTGAAACAAACATATGAAAAATGTGAACACTTTTACACATCAATATGATTGTAATAAAGAAAATAAAGCACCCAATAATTTGGAGGGAGAGAAACGAATCGGAGGATTTGTTTTGCGTCAAATGTGCGCTCACATCTGATTGGTCCAATATACAGCAATTGAACCTGTCAGCTGTGAGCACATCTATCTATCTATCTATATTTAAAACTCACATACGCTTTAGATTCAAAATGACTATGCCCACAAAGGCTCATACACACTTGAGAGCAAGCACACTTTAAAAACAATCTGTATAGATACCCTTAGTTATTTCAATAGTATTATTGTTGTACTTAGTAACGTCATTGCAGTGACAATATGGACGTGAAATGTAAAGTGTAACACAAAGACAGTACTCTTCAATGCAGGATGACAAAATATTTATTTGCAAACATGCTTTACAAACATTACGCGTTAAAACAAGTCTTAAAATAAAAGTCAACAATCATATTAAAAAGGTAGCTTTGTGGCGGAATGTCACATATGCTTTTGAAATCTATTCAAATTTTTGAGCACTGA
Organism: Carassius auratus; assembly: GCF_003368295.1. Lineage (NCBI taxonomy): Eukaryota > Metazoa > Chordata > Actinopteri > Cypriniformes > Cyprinidae > Carassius > Carassius auratus. Next base: position 14,636,003 of record NC_039272.1, on the reverse strand, counting down.
ACTATAACATATGTTTTGTGCAGTCATTTCATGTACAACTTTTCACTACGGAGGTGTTGCATTTGCATTTTCTGCTTGGGCATGCAAGGATAATTTTCAAGCTGCTAAAATGCCCCCAAGGTAAAACTTAAATAATTTTAAATAAATTAAATGAACTGAATGAAAGCCTAAAGTTGTATATAAACTAAACAAGACTCATTTCAGGGAGGACCAAACAACATTTAAAATAACAACAGCTAAAATAGCAATTTGTAATACACTGGATTTATATTTCTTAATATTCTGTATTTAGGTTTTGTATATTTATTGATTTACCCAGTCTCTGATCAGTAGGGTACATAAAACATCTCATGATTCTCAAGAGCATCAAGACAAACAAAAACACTCATGGCCTAAATGGTAATTGTTGGTCAGAATATGCTTAAAGTATATGCATTAAAAATGATTCATTCTGCCTTTTGAAAAAAAAAAAAAAAAAAAATCAATGAAGCACTTATATCCACCCCCCTTCCATTTTTAACATTTAGAAGTTGCACACATAGCATGCTTCTGAAAACATACAGTGACAATATTAACTCTCAGTGAATCAAACACAGTTATGAATCAGCATTTGTCAAACTGTACTCGTTCAACCCTCTGTGGTAATACACACTGATACGCATAATGTACTTGTGTGTGGCCATATTTGGAAGAACAAGGATCTATTCACGGTAGACATGTTGTAACAGCAGACAAGGATGATTTAATAAGGTAATTATTTTTTATGGCAGAACAGCATCTTCATCTTCTAGCACATGAACAAACACTCAACCACACCCACACACACTTACACTGGCTTAGCTAATTAGAAATCTCCACATAAAGACATGTGCTGACATAAATGTCTCATTTAAATTCAAGAGTAGGAAGCATTTAGAAGACTATGTTACTGTTGAGCTGGAAAATGCCAAATTAATGAAGACAGATTTGTCTTAGACTCCCTGTAATCTGAAATGTTTGAAAGGGATAGTATACCCAAAACTGAAAATATTGCATAATTTACTCACAATAATCTTGGTCCAAACCATGAAACGCAAGGGCATAAAGCAATTCTAGTGAATAGTGATTTGATGCACAAGCACTATAAAAGTATCGTAAAATAGGCTTGTGTATTATTTCAACATGATGGGTTTGCGTATTCCTTCCCTTTGAATGGGATGTTAATTATAAATGCAGCTGGATCATTCATTTGAGGTCATTTCTATGAACTTTTATGGATTGAAACTATTTCAAAATAAAATAAAAAAGTATAGTAGTCATACACAGGCACACAAGTTCTCATTTGCTTTCAGTATATTGAAAAGTGTGGCCTGAATATATACAAAATAGCTTTATACCATGGCTATGGATACATAGCCTTGTCAAATTGTGAACTATGAACACACAACTTAACATGGATAAACCAGCAAGAGGAAAATTCTCTTCGTTCACTGTATTAAGACAGTATAGAAAAGAAAAAGAAAAGAAAATCTGACAATTGATCTGGTGTATCTGTTGCTTTACTTTTACTTATTCATATTGACAGTTTCATTGTTGCACAGTTTTTTCTATGTTTGAAATGCAATAAGTTTGGAAAGGACATTTTGGGTAAAACTATCCATTTCATTCCTTTACAGGAATCATTTAGGCAAGAGCTCAACTCTTAAAACTCAATAAAAAAGCAAAAAAGTAAAAACATAACATAAATGCACTACATGAGTACACATTGAAACCTATAGCAAGAAATCCCATAAGCCTCGTTTGCTTGTGCAGTGCACTGCACATCTCATTATGGATGCCTCATCGTTAAATGTCAAACTATCGGTGGGCTAAAATAGTTATGAAGTTCAGGGAACACAGATGGCATATTACAGTAATCGTAACAGATATGCTTATGTAAGTGCTCGGAGTGGAGAGAAACACTACATCATATAGTGATATATATCATCATTTGCTATGGCTTAATTTCTCTATTCCAATAACAGGAAATAACAAACAAAAAAACTGAAGCACCAACATATTCTCTTTATAACTATCTTATGAATATATAAATAAATGCAATTATATTTTTTCCATTTAGAGGTGCAACACATCAAATGGATTTTACTATGTTACTTAATATATACAGACATGTTATGCAATAATGTACAATTCTTTACATTGAAGAAGCATTCATTCTTTTCTGTTTGGTTCTATTTTTCAAGTGCTCAGAAAGTAAAGCTCGCCGTTCAGCAAAACAGCTGCACATACTGTAACATTATTTAAGCTGCTGCTTAAGAAATTGAAACTATTTGTGGCACTGCCTTTGATGACGTTCTTACTGGGTTTAACATCTCCCTCTTTTAAAATCGACCCTATATGCAATAAGCATGACAGTACATATTTAAATACTGCCTTTCAAATAAGCCCTAACTAACAGTCCTCCCAAAGTGTCCTATAGTTGCAAAGTGTTTAACAGTAGCAGCATGACAGCAAGGCACAGGACGAATGTGCTGTCCACCAAATCCATTTCTAAACTACTTTAAAGCTGCTTGGTCTTAGTCTGTCTGATTGCCAGATTATATTCTTGTGCTTTCAGGAGGTTGGTGAGCGGGCTTGTAGCAGGTGTAATTGGGAAATCTTGATGCAATAGGTTGCGCATGTCTATTTGATTCACAGTGTAATAGGGAGAATCTCATTCCCCTACAGAGTCTAGGAAAATGGAGGTTCGGAGACCCAGCGGCATCCATTTTGGAAGTGTTGCATGATGACTCATCAACTTTGCGCACTATTTCCTCCTCACTGAGGCAGGAAACCTGAGTTTATCGCTGTGTATTGTATATTATTATCCTGTGTTTGACGTGTGTTTTTGAAGCACTCAGATTTGTAGTTTCGCCTGGGCTACAGTTGGATGCATGTGTTCTGCTGCAGCTTGTCTATAGGCCGGAAAATGGTACTTGAGCACGGAATGGAAATCTATCGCAAATATTACTGCTCTTATGCTTTATATACTGTATTAAGACAGGGTCAATGAGGTCTACTGCAGCAATGCAAGAACGTGGCTATGGAAGCATGAGCTGTTTATAATGCTGTAATGCAGATCTGTGATGATGTGACTGTAAGCACATCTCTGTTGCCTTTGGAGGAAGAGCAGTGATGGTAAAAGTCGCAGAGCCTCTCAGTCCCGCAGCAGTGCTTCTTTCCAGTTAAAGCTGTGATTGGGCCCATGGGTGAGGGGCAGGATGGGTGGATCCACAAGCTGCCAAACGCCTGTCTCACCCATCTCCTCACAAGCACAAAAGCCTAAGTAAGGTATCTGAGAGAGAGACAGAAAAAATGGAAGGAAAGAGATTATCTACAATAGTTTGTATATTTATCAATTATCATATACTGTATATATAACTACTACACAGAAATATTGGGTCGTTAGATTTTTTTCATGTTTTTGTGAGCTTGTGCTCATCAAGGCTGCATTTATTTGGTCAGAAAATATTATTAATTTATTAATATTCAATGAATTTATTTTCTTTATTAATATTTGTATTCATGTGATGGAAAAGCTGAATTTTCAGCAGTCATTACTCCAGTCTTCAGTGTCACATGATCCTTCAGGAAACATTCTAATATGCTCATTTGATGCTCAAGAAAAATGTCAAATATCTATGAGATTGCTGGAGATCAGAGATCTGATCCCTAAAGTATTTATTAAAATCAAAAATAGAGAAAAAAATATTTGGAAAAGATGCATAAGAGATCTGACCTTTCTGACCACTTGCACAAAGTCTTTAGCGTTCTGTGGGGTCAGTCCCTGTATCTGCCTCGTACAAGCCTCCAAAGAGGAAGCATGGGCCACAATCAGCACTGTATTTCCTATTGGACACCACATTGGAAAGATGGTAAACATAATAGCCCGGTTTCACAAACGGGGTTTAACTAAAGCCAGGTCTAGACCTTAGTTAAATTAAGATATTTAAGCAAATTTAACAAAAACGCCTTAGAAGAAAACATTACAGGTGTGCATACTGACACAGAACAATGACACTGACATATTTTAAGATATGTCAGAGCAAGATATTTTCAATTGAGACCGCTCAAACATGCATTTATTCCGGCTTAAGCCTGGTCTGTGAAACCGGAGGAAGATCAGTATAGAGTTAGACCAAATAAAAAAAATCTAATGTACCACCATTAATGACCTACCCAGATTATTGCACTCTGACAGTATTTCACGCGTCACTTGGAAGCTGCGACTGATGTATGTTTCATAGGACTCAGACACGGCCAGTTTACTGACAGGAATATGAGGTCTAGATGGAAACAATTCATCATTGGAAACAATTTGTTTCATTGCAAGAAGATAATTGTGAAATCAAAAGGAGACAAAAACTTAAACGACAAATAATGTTATCATTCAGAAACATCACGGCCAAAAAGTGTAGCAAAAAGCATGTATAGTTCATTGAACGTCTAATAAAATACCTGTATGTTGTATCCACACTAAGGTTTGCTGCCGCTAGATCTGCAGGAGGAATCCAGGCAGGTAATGAGGTTCCCGACACCCATTTAGTCCACTCAAACAACCCGGGTTCAACTCTGATTTTAGTCTTCCCATCCTTTTGAAGCCCTGAGAAATACAATCCATAACAGAGAAAGTGGCACATGGGAAGAAATCGATTAAGGGGTGTAAATGGGCATGGCTAATGCAGTAAAACTGATTTGTGAATGAACGGAAGAAAGATGAAAGAGCAAAGTAGGTGCTGTTCTACCTTTGAGGATATTATGAGCTGTTTGCACGCAGCGCAGAGATGGAGAACAGTATACAAAGTCTACTACTGTTTGACTTTCCAGGAGAGCCTCCCCTGTAAAACAAATTACACATACAGAAAACACATGCTAGTGCCATTAGCAGAAATTACATACTTCATATTTAAAGGGGTCCTATTATGCTTTTTCACTTTTTGCATTTTAGTCAATGTGTAGTGTGTATGTTTGGGCATAAAAAAGATCTACGAAGTTACAAATCTCAAAGTCCACTCCAAAGGGAGAACTCTCGTTTGGACTACTGCGTTGGTTCCGGGGTTTGTGATGTCACAAAGTGGCCCATTAGAATATCATTATATATCAAATAAAGGTGCGTTCACGGCATATCTTAATTACCGTAATTATTAGATACCAACTTGTAAAAAGCATTCACGTCCTCATAGAACCCGTAATTACAACTTGTGAATTGGGAGTTTTCACTTTTACTATGTGACCGCTGCACCACCTGACCACTGCAGGCTCTGTTTATGTGTTGATAGTGTTGCCATAGAAAAACATAATTCCGAGTCCGAGGATGTGAACAGCTCCTAGCAGAACATCACATGCTGTCATCTCGAAATTGCGGTTATTACGATACGCCATGAACGCAGCATAATTCCCGCCTATGGAAATTCTAATGGTTGGGGGTTGGGGAGGGGCAAGGTCATGGTTAGAACGCATGGTTGAGTGCATCAGACAAGACAACGAAGACAAAGAAGTGCTGATGTAGTGTCAAGTTTTCGCGAGTTATTACACATGCACGTAAATAATTAGAAAATGACCAATCATTTGGCTAGATAAGACCCGTCTTCCTCACCTAGGATCGTTAAGAGCCCTTTGAAGCTGCATTGAAACTACATTTTGGGAGTTTAAACACACGGGCACCATAGAAGTCCACTATATGGAGAAAATTCCTAAAATGTTTTCAACCAAAATTATCATTTCTTTATTACTGAAGAAAGAAAGAGACGAACATTTTGTATGCAAGGGGTTGAGTACATTATCTGTAAATTTTTGTTCTGGAAGTAACTACTCCTTTAACAGTGGTGAGGGACTAACCGACTAGGTGAGCCTGTGTGGATCCAAACACAGTGATAGGACAGTCCTTATCATAGTCCCTGTACCCCCCACTCCTTGCTGGGACACTCGTTGGCATATTAAGGTTTGATCGCACATACCGACCTGTTAAAGACAGAGCAAATATACACAAATGAACACACATCAGGAAATTAAACATTCTCACATATTTTGGCCAAAACATTCCCATGACTTTTCGATTTGCTGGATACAGTTACTTCATTTTTCAATTTTAAAACTTGCTGAAAAATCCAGATTTGTCCCGGTCATGGGAACAACTACAAAGAGGTTAAAGAACTGATTTGGAAAGTTGAGCTCAGACCTTTGGCATCAAAGCACTGAGTGATCCAGTGTTTCCCAAACACTACATCCATTCTCTCACCATGGCGACACACAAACAAAGTTCTTTTAGGCAAACGAGACTGATTGGGTCGTTGGATCTAAAAAATAAATACAAACAGTTGAATAAAACATAAATTAAAAAAAATACATTCTGTCCCATCAACACAAGACTCCCTCTCTATAGTTCTACCTGCATAGGTTGACATATAACACTCAGACTGGGGGGATCCACTGGCATGGGGTCATCAAGGAGACGACCATCCAAGTGTGGGTCAAGAAAAATCCCACCCATTGCACCCTTGACATTGGCTGGCGGGGTTCCATTAAGGAAAGAAAAAGACCTAAGATAAGAAGCAAAGAGATGAGATGTTACTCAATGCTTTTAGTAATAATATACTGTCACCACAGCCTCGTGAATCTTTTGTAACCTTGCAAATTTCTCTATTGTGACTTTTGAGCAACTGAATGCATCCGTGCTAAATAAAAGCAGTAATATCTTAAAAACCAGCAGCTTTAGCCACTTCGTGACATATCTTACCCATGATAGACCCAAGTGTCACACTCGTCTGCTCTGTTGACATAGTTTTCTGGCAGTAGCCCAGATAACCCTGTGCTCATCGAGGTCCCGTAGACCCAGCCCTCACTGGCAGTGGCCTGTTCTATAGACGACATGAAGATGAAGTCACTGGGAACCAGCTCCAGTTCATCGTCATTCTGAGGCAGATAAGGGTACATCACCCGCAGGGTCTTAAAACAGAGAGAGAGAGAGACTGTTAATAAGCCACAAAAGTCAGTATATACTCAGTATAAACTTATTAGTAATCTGTCAGCTGCAAAGAGCATTGTAATTAAATATATTCAGTAATCCATAGTAGCTCCCAAAGATTAATACTTAATTCTAAGTGTATTAATACTAAGTGTATCCATCTTAATTACCACGTTAATTATAATGAGTAAATTATTTAAATGGACACAGATGAATCAATGTAGTTTAGACTTCAGATGACAAATATATTTGGTTATTAAATGATGATAAATGATATAAGATTAATTACTTAAAACAAAACAATATAATATTTAGGATGTTAGCTAAAGAAACAATTGATAACAATAATATGCCTACCTCGTGATTGGCAAATCGGATGTCCCGTGACAAGAGTACAGCCTGCCAATCACAGCCCAGGGTTATGTCTACACCTTTGGCAAGTTTTTCTAATGAAGCTAGATGATTGGATTGGAAGTGGTAAGCCAGAGTTACATGAAGCTGCTTCTTATGGGGCTCCACATGAACATCTAGAGAGAGAGAGAGAGAGAGAGAGAGAGAGATAAATATTTTATTTTATTTAACATTTAATGAGCCATTTTGGCAATACAAACGCCTGTTGTCTTCAAAACTAGTAAAGCACACTAAAATTGATTTAAAAGAGGTAGGAAGGCAGCTCCAAAGACAGAAAATTAAGACTATTGCTCCACTGTGTCATCATCAGGTATAGACAAGCATGCCAATAACAAACACACACACCTGCTTTGGAAGCCGCCTCAGTGGCAAAGTCTGCTGCAAAGCTCTTGATCACCTCAGCCACCTTCTCTTCCACAAAGAGGCCGATGAAGTTTGAGGATGAGTAAAATTCTAGGGGGAGCGGGGAGGGGAAACGACCTCTCCACTGACCCACCACTGCCTGCAGAGCTTCACAGAGGGCATCTACCTTGCTATCTGCACACTACAGTCACAGAGAGAGATACAGTCTTACAGAGAAACAGTCCTACATACACAACCATTCAAAAACTCATGAACATAAAAAATAAAAAAATTCTAAAAGAATCCTGAAAAAAGTAGTACGATTTCCACAAAAACATTATAAAGAACAACTAAATACAGCTTTGCCATCACAGGGATAAATTAAGTTTTAAAAAGATGTTAAATTAGAAAACATTATTTTACATTTTAATAGTTTCTAAGGGGTGCGGTAAGGTGGCCCATTAGTGCACAACACACAAAATAGGACTAATTTAATTGTTTTGTGCATATTTCTATGTGTTGTGGCTTGTTTCCATGTGTTGTGCTAATTTCATTGTATTGCGGGTTATTTCTGATGTGTTGTGAATATTTTGTTGTGTTGTGTACAACAGGTTCACCATGCAAAAGACAAAAAACTGTAAAGATATGGTTGGATATGTTGATGAAGTGCTCTGACCATGAAGAACTGGCAGAGGGTTATGTGAGGGAAGATGTTGTGGGCTTTATTCTTGCCACATGTGATGCGACTCTGCTGCCAGAAGTTGGACAGCTGGTTGAGGAGAGGACCGCTGGGTTTCAGGTACAAGACATACTCCCTGGGTAAAGGATCATCCAGGAACGGGTCGTCCACATGAGAGAACAACCTGCAAAATAGACATTCGTGTCAGGTTTGATAAGACATTATGAACAGGTTTTCACACTTGTTTAGGATTGAAAGTATAAACATTTCAATGAAAAAAAAAAACGTCTGACTCCCTGCCAGCAGAGGGCAGCAGTAAACCATTAAAGGTGAAGTGCATATGAAGCTGAGTTCATGATTATATGTGAGCCCACCTGATGGTGTAATGTTTCTTTTCAATGTGTGTGTCTGTGCACGAATTAGAATGCAACATATTATCATTTCAAAGCTTAAAGAGTGTCTTTGGCTCAGCACGGTTCAACTGAAATGAATGGCTGTCAAAAACGGCATGGGTCATGTGTGTGGGTGTGAACACTCACCAGTCACAGGCTGCTTGTACATTTCTGCCCCCAGTTGAAACCAGAGCTTTTAGCCTGTAACAAAAAGGACAGAGAGAGAGAGAGAGAGAGAGAGAGAGAGATCAGCTCAATTGCTGTGCTGGTCACAAAATCAATGGCCTTCTTTCCGGAAGATGTTTATCAGTACATTAGCGCTGAGGAGTTTTCTCAGAGATCTAAATTTGATATCACAAAGATGTTCCTTTATTGTTTCTATCTCTGTATGTGAAACATATCGTTTATCCTGCATGAAGTCACACATAGGCTAAACAAACTCTGTGATAATGCTCTAAAACCATGCCTTGTTCCCCAGAGCATCACAGAGAAAGCTGGATAATCACTTGTTTCCTGACATTTATGAATATTGAGGAGACTTAAATTCTCTGGATTAGTTTTAAAGAGGGTCATGTGTGCCAAAGCCACCTACAAGAAGAGCTGAAACACATGCAAAGAGGCACAAAAGACAACACACATACTTTAAGGTTCTGCACTTTTTATAGGTCACTAATTAAATAAGCTAATTTGTGTCATTTATTATGTGCCTTGTGGAGTTCTAGAAGCAAAAGTGCTCCTCTTGTTAAAACAAATAAAAACAAACTTTAAATATCAAATATTAATTAATATGAAACAGTTGATTTTTTTCTCAAAATACAAAAGACAATTCAAAATGCAGACATTCTTAATAGTGGTCTCAGACTTGTGTACCCAACTTTATCTATATACAAATATTAACAAGTGATATATATATATATATATAGATATAGATAGATATATAGATATATGTGTGTGTATATAGATACAGTATTGTTCAAAATAATAGCAGTACAATGTGACTAACCAGAATAATCAAGGTTTTTAGTATATTTTTTATTGCTACGTGGCAAACAAGTTACCAGTAGGTTCAGTAGATTGTCAGAAAACAAACAAGACCCAGCATTCATGATATGCACGCTCTTAAGGCTGTGCAATTGGGCAATTAGTTGAAAGGGGTGTGTTCAAAAAAATAGCAGTGTCTACCTTTGACTGTACAAACTCAAAACTATTTTGTACAAACATTTTTTTTTTTTCTGGGATTTAGCAATCCTGTGAATCACTAAACTAATATTTAGTTGTATGACCACAGTTTTTTAAAACTGCTTGACATCTGTGTGGCATGGAGTCAACCAACTTGTGGCACCTCTCAGCTGTTATTCCACTCCATGATTCTTTAACAACATTCCACAATTCATTCACATTTCTTGGTTTTGCTTCAGAAACAGCATTTTTGATATCACCCCACAAGTTCTCAATTGGATTAAGGTCTGGAGATTGGGCTGGCCACTCCATAACATTAATTTTGTTGGTTTGGAACCAAGACTTTGCCCGTTTACTAGTGTGTTTTGGGTCATTGTCTTGTTGAAACAACCATTTCAAGGGCATGTCCTTTTCAGCATAGGGCAACATGACCTCTTCAAGTATTTTAACATATGCAAACTGATCCATGATCCCTGGTATGCGATAAATAGGCCCAACACCATAGTAGGAGAAACATGCCCATATCATGATGCTTGCACCTCCATGCTTCACTGTCTTCACTGTGTACTGTGGCTTGAATTCAGAGTTTGGGGGTCGTCTCACAAACTGCCTGTGGCCCTTGGACCCAAAAAGAACAATTTTACTCTCATCAGTCCACAAAATGTTCCTCCATTTCTCTTTAGGCCAGTTGATGTGTTCTTTGGCAAATTGTAACCTCTTCTGCACATGCCTTTTTTTTAACAGAGGGACTTTGCGGGGGATTCTTGAAAATAGATTAGCTTCACACAGACGTCTTCTAACTGTCACAGTACTTACAGGTAACTCCAGACTGTCTTTGATCATCCTGGAGGTGATCATTGGCTGAGCCTTTGCCATTCTGGTTATTCTTCTATCCATTTTGATGGTTGTCTACCGTTTTCTTCCACGTCTCTCTGGTTTTGCTCTCCATTTTAAGGCACTGGAGATCATTTTAGCTGAACAGCCTATCATTTTTTGCACCTCTTTATAGGTTTTCCCCTCTCTAATCAACTTTTTAATCAAAGTACGCTGTTCTTCTGAACAATGTCTTGAACGACCCATTTTCCTCAGCTTTCAAATGCATGTTCAACAAGTGTTGGCTTCATCCTTAAATAGGGGCCACCTGATTCATACCTGTTTCTTCACAAAATTGATGACCTCAGTGACTGAATGCCACACTGCTATTTTTTTGAACACATCCCTTTCAACTAATTCAACTAATTGCCCAATTGCACAGCCTTAAGAGCGTGCATATCATGAATGCTGGGTCTCATTTGTTTTCTGAGAATCTACTGAACCTACTGGTAACTTGTTTGCCACGTAGCAATAAAAAAATATACGAAAAACCTTGATTATTCTGGTTAGTCACATTGTACTGCTATTATTTTGAACAATACTGTATATGTGTGTGTATGTGTATGTATATAGATATATGTGTGTATGTGTGTATATATATATATATATATATATATATATATATATATAGAGAGAGAGAGAGAGAGAGAGAGAGAGAGAGAGAGAGAGAGAGATATGTGTGTGTGTGTGTGTGTGTGTATATATATATATATATATATATATATATATATATATATATATATATATATATATATATATATATATATATATATATATAAAATATATGTATGTGTGCGTGCGTGCGTGTGTTGATGAACAGTGACAGCAAAGAATTACACTTAGAGAAAAAAAATCCAATTCATCAAAGAATCCTTAAAAAAGTATATTTATAAAAAAAAAAAAAAAGAAGAAGAGATTATGCAGGACAACTGTTTTCAACAGTCTTAAAACTTGTTTTAGAGCAGTGGATGCTGAAATTTCAGCTTTTCAATCAAATAAATAATTTAAATTAGAAAAATCTATTAAAAAATGTTGTGAATTAATAAATTTAGTTCCATGGAAGACTCTTCAATTAAAAAACTTTTTTTTTGTAGTTTAGGACAGGTGCATCTAAAAAATGTAATATCATGGAAAAGTTCTTTATTTTTTGTCATTTAATTCTAAAAAGCAAAACGTTCTTAAATTCTAGATTCATTGCACACAAACTGGAATATTTCAAGAGTTTTTTGTTTTAATTCTGATGGTTCCAAGGATGTCATTTAATTCAAGATGTACAAAGCAGGTTTCATTATGCACTCAATACTTGGTTGGAGCTCCTTTTGCATGAATTACTGCTTCAATGCGGCGTGGCATGGAGGCGATCAGCCTGTGGCACTGCTGAGGCATTATTGAAACCTAAGTTGCTTTGATAGCAGTCTTCAGCTCCTCTGTATTTTTTGTCAGATGTTACTTATCTTCCTCTTCACAATACCCCATAGTTTCTCTGTGAGGTTCAGGTCAGGTGAGTTGACAGTAATATCAAAGTCATCAAACCAATTAAAAAGTAGTTTTGGCACTGTGGGCAGATGCTAAAGTCCTGCTGGAAAATGCAATCAGCATCTCCATAAAGCTTGTAAGCAGATGGAAGCATGAAGTACTCCAAAATCTCCTGGTACATGCTTGCATTGACTTTGGACTTGATAAAACCAAATGGACCAACACCAGCAGACGTCACGGCTCCAAAATCAGCTCGGACTTTGGAAACTTCACACTGGACTTTGGATTCTGTGCCTCTCCAGTCTTCCTCCAGACTCCAGTCCTTGATTTCCAAATGAAATGCTGAATTTACTTTCATCTGAAAAGAAGACTGTGGACCACTGGGCAACATTACAGTTCTTTTTCTCCTTACCCCACGTGAAATACTTCTGACGTTTTTCCTGGTTCAGGAGTGGCTTGGTTCTAGGAATGTGACCGCTGTATCCCTTTTCCTGAAGACTTGATGCGCTGACTCCGGCTTTAGTCCACTCTTTGTGAAGCTCTACCAGTAAAAGTTCTTTAATCAGCTTTTTCCTGACAATTTTCCCAAGTCTGTGATCATCCCTGATGCCTGTGAACCTTTTCCTACCACACTTTTTCCTTCCCCTCAACTTTCTATGAATATATTTTGATACAGCACTCTGTGAAACAGCCAGCCCTTTCAGCAATGACATTCTGTGTCTTACTCTCCTTGTGGAGTGTGTCAATGATCGTCTTCTGGACAACTGTTAAGTCAGTAACTGTCAATTTTCTGAGATGCACCTGTATATTTTTTAAGTTTTGTTTTGCATGCATAAAGAGCAACCCCTGATACATACTAAACATCTCACAAATGCTCTGTCTGACTCATTTAGCAGATGTCTGGTTTAAAAAGTATATAGTGGAAAATAATATCATTTGGTCTGTGGTTTAAACAACTGTGATGAAAAAGGAAATGTGTGCTATCTCTCTCAGTTGATAAAACACTCACCACAGCCTCCTCTCTGCCTCTAGTTCGCTTTCATTCTAGCTTTTTATCATATAGAAATAAAAGGTGTAATTATAAGCCATCTTACACTAGGTACAATAATTTAAGGTCACAGACCCATTTATTTCTACAAGGCCATTTCTAATACAGGCACACACACACACACACATTCACAGTTATTGCAAGTACATTACTTGGTAAAGATAATTGCACCTAATCTTCTCATGTGTAGGATGATATTTCCTCAGCTCACATCTGTACCAAAAAAAACAACACATAATCCAATCTAAGGTCACGCTAAACTCACTATGCCATTTCCTCATGTGTCAGCTGACATCTCAAAGGCTTTTTTGCCTGAACCGATTAAATTATCTTCTAAATCTATAATTAGTGTCTTTTTCGAAAAGCTCTAAAAATCTCACGCTCGGTCTAAGTTTCAGGGGGGAAATGGGGTGTTGTGCAGCGTGAATCTGTTTGAAACCTCACAGTAAAACTGAAAACACAGTTTGAGGTTTGAACAAAGCAGAAAGAAAAACGGACTAAAAGACAACAGAAAAGGGCTGGTCTGCTGATCAGCAATGAGTAATCAGTGGAAATAGGATTAATCTTGAGGTTCATTCAATCTCATGTGACCACAGACATTCAATTTCCACTAACTCAGAATCAGTAAAAGTTACTCAGCGACGGATTAATGAAACAATAGCAATAAACCAGAGCAGCATTTCACTACAAATGTATAGAGACATGCTTCCTTTACGCCTCACCAGAAAAACCATGACAAGACAAGAACAGAGAAGTCACGCGTCAGAGATGAGGGAAATTATGCAGATTATGCAGACTGTTCAAAGTACAGGAAGCCTTTGGTTATCGGCGCTCCACAATGCGTATCAGCGTATAAGCAAACTATCAACAAACATTTGCATTTATGTTTATTGCAGATGCTGCAAAGTGATGTATAATAGAGATCCTCCACCATCTGCAAAAAAAAGTATTAAGTAAAACAATATCATGAACTGTTGTTACAAATAGGGGTGCAACAGATCGTAGATGATCCATGATCAGTACGGACCAGGCCCCACAGTTCGGCCCGCATGTGATTCGCGGATTAACTGTTTAATTTAACCATCATAGAGTGAAAGTTTACCATTTGAACAGGTTTTGTCTTGCCCGTTTACACATTCAAGCAGTTTTAACTCTCGCGCTTTTTTCTGTGCACACGCAGAGAGATCGAGAGGCGCGATTCAGACACTGCGTGATTCCTCTTTCACATACACACAAAATTAAGTTAAAATACCCACTTTGGCAATTATTCTAGTAAACACAGTCGGTTATGTCTTAAGTGAATGTAAACAGATGAAAAAAAAAACAGATTTGTGTTCGTGCATTTGGTCTTAAAGAGACAGCAGTCATTTTTTCTGTGGTATAGAAGTACTTAAAATACGTTTTTTTTGTTGTTAGTTTTTTTTTTGCTTATCCGAAAAATGATCTGATCCGTGACTCAGTATCTGTATATGATCCGACCGAACCATGAATATTGTAATCCGTTGCACCACTAATTTAAAATAACAGTTTTCTATTTGAATAGATTTTAAAACTGAATTCATTCCTCTGAAGCCAAAGCTGAATTTATAGCAGTCACTATGCCAGTTCTCAGTGTCAAATTATCCTTCAGAAATAATTTTAAATTGCCGATGTATGCAATGATGAAAACTTTAATGATGGACAGCTGAAAAGAACAGCATTTATTTGTAATACAACTTGTCTAACAATATAAACGTGCTGCCACATTTGATCAAATTTATGTAAGTATACAGATTATTTCTAAATAACTTTAAATAAAAAATTTTTACACATAAAATCTGTTTATGTATTTATTTTTCTCCGTTTCGTTACATTTTGAAGATTACTAAGTCTAAAATATGTGAATTTCTTTGTGTGTGGTAATCCAGTTCACAGTCTATGCACAGTGCTCAATTACTCTATATTTAGTCAGCTTCGCAGAGAAAATGGCCATCATGCCAAATAACCCTCAGGGCCCTAAACAACAATCCATGCTGGGATGGGGAAGCCCATGATGCATGGCCATATGTCCATTAGTGTGAAAACATATATGCACAATTACCCCGAAAAACATTGCAAAGATGTATGCACGTATACATTCTCTAGCTTAACATGTATGAAGAAATGCAATCATGCACGTAGTGCCAAATTATGTTTAAAGTGTGCATATTCACACACATACAAACTCTGAACACAACACACTCACCATATGGCATGGTTTATGACATCCAAGCATGGTGAGACACATACTTTTATACATGCATGATTAAGTTCAGATGCTTGTGCAGTCACACATACACAAATATGTCATTATTGGTGAACTATTCTGTCATGAATGGAAATAAAACAAACACGGTTCCTTAAAAAGTTACCCAAAGGTGAGTTTTACAGTTAATGACAAAAGACCTGTTGTATAAAAATGCACAAGCGGGAGTCACTTTACAAGGTGTTTATTGTTGGAGCATAAAAATCCCTATCCGAATGCAGAAGCACCACAATGGAACTTCAACCATCTGGTTTGTTTTGAAGTTAATATGTAAAAGAACTATAACACTAGCTTTTGTAGAGAAAATATCTTTCCAAGCCACTCGACGTAGGCCTAAAGTTGCAGTATAGGTTAAACCAGTAGTCACATACAAACCTGCATTAATCTAAGGGATTTACAGAGGTTTCCAAGCAGCACTTGAACAAAAATCCACACTTTGAAGACTTCTTCACACCCTAAATCTAACACTCCACCCACACACTCAAACTTTTATCACACATACATCCACAAAAACGCACAAGTGACGCCACTCACACGCATACAGTCTCTTATAGAGCCCATATGTTAATGAGCAGGGATATTTAGTCTACCCAATGTGCATGTGAAATCAGAAGTGAAAATCATTCTGCATCCGGAATCTCTCTCTGTCACACACACACAGACACACACAGACACACACACACACACACACACAAACACACTTTACTTGTTTGATTATCCATCAGCTTCTATATGTGTGTCTGTATTGTGTTACAGGCCATCTCCTCCTCCCTTCCCCTCTGGTCAGTGCTCCAGGCAGGAACTCAATAATTTATTTATAACCTGTATTTCCTGTGCAGCATTTGAGAGGGATGAAGAGGCTGGTCCAGGGAATACATTTGTCTGGGTGTGCGTTTGTGTGTGGGTTTGGTTGAATATGACTATTCATACATGGAAAAAATATGCACTCTTATCTAGTTTTTTTTTTTAATTTTTAAAAAAAAATGTATCTTTCTGCCTGTTGTTAATCAGCCCTTGTGACATTTTCTTGAGAGGTGGAGCTCAAAATGTATAACATATGTACTGAGAATTGGTTCCAAGTCAGTGTTTGTGCATATTTGCTCCATCTTTTTTCACTGCTTTGGCCCAATCTTCAAACTCTATGGGGAAATAGTCACTTCCTGTTTACAGAGGAGCAAGTTAACATGTATTCCCATTCAGCACAACGCAGCCCAACACCCTCCCACACATACACATACACAAAAGCATAGATATAAAAAGGGTTTCCTCAGTACAAATTAGTATGTGAAACATCAGTGATATTAATAATGAGGGGATTTCATCAGACGATGATGCCCATTTTAGATCCTGGACACTTTTGTTTCCAATTTTCATAACACAAACCAATTGTGAAAGTTGAGAAAAACTCAACCACTTAAGGTAACCCACTTACATTACATAATAGGGATGTAAACCTTATTTGGTTTAACTTTTTTTTCAGTTTGTTTAGCAATTATAGTTATAAACACCTTTAGAGTTGCTACTATACACCAAACCAAATGGCACGTCATTGTCTTTTAGTTTAATCTTTCTTAAAACCCTGTGTCGAATTGTGCCTTGTTTGAAAACGAATCTGCAGTAAAATTAATTGAACACAGGAACCGTATTCTAACTGACGTGGTCTGGATATTCATTAAAAATAAAGTTCATCCACTCTTTCCCAATGCTGGGATCAGAAGGAAGGCAATGCAAAAAACTTGGCACTGCACAGCATCTTCTTGTCTTCCAAGCCTTTTTTTAATGTTTGGTTTCTGCATAGACCTGCGCATTTACCGTTCTCGTAAACACTACATGCGCAAATCGTTAGGCAGGGCTAAACAGCCAGTGATGTTGATCTTCTTGCAGAGGCGGTGCTTATCCACACTATTACATCATAGTGGGGCACGTTCCTCAACTTGTTGTTTTGGCAGACTGCTTTCATTTAAGTGGTTTTTAGACTAACAAGAAAGTTTTGAGCTCTGAAACTTACAGGATGTTTTTATAGTACAATGACCTCTTATATGTGAAAAGATCTATGGAATTTTGGTTTCTCCAGAGATTTACGATTTTAAGATGCTAATACCAAATGGCCTATTACATTTTTAAGTAATGTCAACGTCAATTCGATTAAAACCGTTTGTCTGACAAAATGGAAGTTGCATTTGGTAAGGAGTTTGAAGTACAAAAACCTCTAGTATATTTTCCAGTGAGGTAAAGTTGCACACATCACGTACCTCAGTGAGGGTCAGACAAATCATTTCGATTTAAACCATGCATTTTATTGTGGTTCCAAAAAAGTTACCAGCCAACTGGCGAGCAACTCCATTTCACTTGCCAGAACAAATTGCCACCCGCATTTGGCACTTGAGGGGTGTTAATTTTGGATCTTACTATCACACAATCTCTCTTTCTCTTCCATTCTTTTTAGTTCTCCTCCAACCCACACAGAGAAAATGAGAGGAAAGAATACCAAATGCAGCGTGTGATGTCTCTGATTGTTCTGCTCTCTCCCTCCGTGCACATATCCTCATGCACAATTGTTATCCTCCGACAATAAGCCCTTCTGCCTCTGTAAGTAACAGGACTGGCTGGCCGTAAAGATCTTTTCACGCTCGTCTCGTGTTCTCAGCCCGGCTAGTTAACAGCTTATTATGTTAGAACTACAGGGAAGACACTCACAGCTTTTGTGAGTGTTCTCTCGCTTGGTTTGGGTGCATGAGACGGGGCAGATGGTGACACTGTGCATGTAGACAGACACAGAAAAAACCAACGGGGCATAAAGAAGAAAGAATCACAATACATTAAGTGGGGATTAAAAATGGGAATTATTCATCTAACTCATGCATTAACAAAAAAAAACTGCTTCTTATATAAGTGAATTACTGTTGAACAAGTAAGCAAATTGACTTCACTGAAACCTATAAAACTGTGGTTGAGCTAGAAACTCTTTGAGACAAAGATCTATGCATCTATGGTGTTTAGGTGTGACCAGGGGTTTGAACATGCGTGTGCATGACTAAAACATGATTCACTGTGACTGAACAATTAACAAAAATTTCTGCCTTTTTAGAAATGTCACGACAGACAGAACGAGACGTATGAAGGTCTAGATTCCACAGGCACCATCAGATTCACACTGCTGCTTCTTCCATTACAGCTCATCAGCCGGAAACTTTGAGCTTGACCCTGTAGTGTTTCGGTCTCAT
Source organism: Carassius auratus (assembly GCF_003368295.1). NCBI lineage: Eukaryota > Metazoa > Chordata > Actinopteri > Cypriniformes > Cyprinidae > Carassius > Carassius auratus. The sequence continues at coordinate 14,617,113 of NC_039272.1, read as the reverse complement.
ATTCTCAGATTCAGTGTTCGGTTCGGATCAAATAGAATCAGCACAAGGGTTTTACCAGAAGAGATGTAACTCTAACTGTAAAAACAATTCAAAATGCTTGTCTGCGTGTAGTGTGAAGGAAGACTGACACTGACACACACACACGCACACAAAAGATTAAATGTACTCTCTTATGTATTGAATTTCCATGCAAATTCTGTGGTACATTTATTGAGTACTAAATATATCAAAGTACCATGGTATTCCTGTCTGATATATCAAGACTCTACCACGGAACTTGCACAATACTTTTTTTTGTAAGGGCTTCAATACAGAAACCACGCATTACACTGTTAAAAATAAAATAAAATAAAAAACTGTTAACTGCAAGTTACCTTACCATATGATTAAAAACTGTAAATGGTTTAACGTTGTATTATACATCATTTACTGCAAAGTGATTTTGCAAATAAAAACTATAAATTACCTTATCATTTGCAGTGAAAAAAGTAAAAGGGACATTCCCAGAAGTTCCAGCGTGATTTATCTACTATATTTTATTATTATGTTTTTAATATTAGTTATGTACATAATTTATTGCATTATTTTAGAGTCAAGTGTGTTATCCTGAAGGTGTTTTGTCTAGATTTTGGTACTTCAGATAGGTTGGTATGTTGCAATTATATCACTTAAAGAAATATAAGTTGGTAAATATATATTTTCTTCAGTAAATGTAACAGTATTTTTACATATATTTTTTTAATGTATTTTTACAGTGTGGTTAAAGTTACTTATTTACCTGGAGTTACATCACACATTTCGGATAATTATGCAAAATTAACTACAGCTAAATGTAGTAATGGCAACTCTGGTTTGTGCCAAAGTACCACAGTTACCACAGTTGTTTTTGTTTTGTTGTTTTTTTTTATTATAGAACTGAATAAATACAGAGAGCTTTAGAAGCTATGGTACATTATGTCCCAAACATTTTTGATTATTCAAAATGATTTATTCATGTCTGCTCTATGATTTATTCAGCATTAGTTTATTCATAGCCAGGGTAAATGAGAAGAGAAACATCTTTTGACAGAACAGAAAACCCTCAGTTTATTCATTTTTAAACCATTAGACAAGACCAGTTGGCTAACACTTACCCAAAGCTCCCTTAGTTTCCACCAAAGACCAGTAACAACAACAAAAATGATGATCGTTTAGTAAGAAGTCATAAAAGAACTCAAATTAATTGAACAATAACAATGATATTAGTAATAATTTCTAAGTTAACATCAGTTAACTACAGTGAACATGAACTACCATGGAAACATAGTTAATTTTAACATTTACTAATACATCATTAAAATCCAAATTTGTATCTGTTAATATTATTTAACTGACCTGAGCTGACATGAGCTAATAATGAACAGTAGTAATTTTATTAAGTATTGTTAACAAATGTATAAATGCTGTTGATGTTAATTAACGCATTAAATAATGGGACCATATTGTCAAGTGTTTTCTGTAGCAACTATGGTATTTTGATGGAAACCACAGTTAGCATGATAATTTTATTAAAGGAATATTTAAGTTCACTATATGGAAATACACGTGAGGACAGAATATCAAGGCAATATAAAGATGTATTTTTGCCTGTTTGTTCTTTCAGTGCGTAGTACACCTGACACTACACACTTCAGTCAAATATATGGTTATACATATATCAGTTCATATTTGCAGCAACTACAAGAGGAGGCTGTGTACACATCTCTCACGTATCTCTTTCAATTCAGTTTCTGTGAACTTGTGTCATGGTATTTTAGATATGCACATATGTATGTGCATGTACCTCCTCAATACATTTGAAGTTTTGAGAGTGCATGTGTCTCTCCACCCCCACGTCTCTGTGTCGGAACACATATGGGTTCCTTTATGTCCCAGCAGCCACGGCGCTCTCTAAAGGTCACAAACCACTTCCTGAAATGGGGCACTTCCTCTTAGCGGACAAACTTTGCACTGTGAGTTTATAAGGAGTCTGCAAGTGTACGAGAACTGTTCATAAACATTAAATTGTAATTTTATACATTGAAAATTTGTGAAATTATTTAAACTGTTATTTGACTTCAAAAACTCACTTACAGTGAGAACAGAGTGTTTTTTCATTCAGGTTAATAGTAAAAAAGTAAGTCCATTTAGCTAAATCAATAACAAAGTTACTAAATAACCTTGGTAATCCTTCTAAAACCTGTACTGAGGGAAGAGAGGTCTGGAGCTGAGATTTCATCTATTTGCATTCTTTGGAACCACTAGCCTAAGGTGATAGAGAAAAATATTACTTCTCAGTGTTTGCTCTTGTAGAGCTCAGGAAACGTAATGAAGTTCGCATTTATCTTTTTAAGTAACAATTTGTTCCAGATTATTTTCCTAAAAAGAACCACAGGAGAAGTAAACAGAAATTAGAAATATGTACGCTACCATTCAGATTTGGGATCATTATGATTTTTGTATGTTTTCAAAATAAGTCTCTTACGAATACCAAGCGTGCTTATTTAAAAAACTAAATTATAATAATTATATATCTTATATATATATATCTTATAGATATCTATATCTATATCTATCTATCTATCTATCTATCTATCTATCTATCTATCTATATATATATATAGATAGATAGATAGATAGATATTTTATTTCAGCAGCCATTAATCCAGTTTCAGTGTCACATGATCCTTAACATGGTGCAGAAATCATTCTAATATGCTAATTTGGTGCTTCAAAAAAAAAAAAAAAAAACTTAAAACTAATTTCTTATTATTATCAATGCTGGAAACACTTGTGCTGCCCAATATTTTTGTATTACTGTGATACATGTTACATTCATTTTTTCATTAACTGAATAACTGACACTTAATTCTGACACTTTTAATCAATTTATTTAAAATCTTTTTCAAATCTTTTGAACGGCATAGCGAGTATAAACATATAAAGAAACAGAGACAGAGAGTGATAGATATAGATACAGATATAGATATAAAGATTAAGCTATGCAAAAGAGGAACTCCAAAGCAACGCTTAAATACACACCCACACACACATACATATACACAGACACACACACATATATACACACGCACATACATAAGTCTGATAAGCAACAGACTTCAGAAAAAGATTCCATTTGCTTTTCATTTAATCTCTCTAGTGTATAGGAAAAAACTGATGAGTGTGATCTTGTTTGTGATTTTTCCATTCTATAATAAAGCTCAAATATGAACCCTTTTGTAAAAATGTCTGTACGGTTACTGACATCTTTATTCGGGTCTAGCAGATATAAATACTTTACATCAAGGATAAACAACTATTTAAGAGATTTTTTAAGCCGAATCAACCCAAACGTTACATTTTGGATTTTATATTTTTGTTTATCCAACTGCCAGTTGTTTGCAATAATTTGGTGGGACAGTAAGGGCTGACCGTTTTCTGTTCAGCTCAAGCCTCTAGATACCACACTGCCATGGCCTTCCTTCCCATATTTCCTCCGAGAGAAGCTCATCATGCGATGACTCCACACACACAAAGCAGAGGCTTTGTTGTCATTAAGAGACATTGAGTCATAGATTATTACTGAATATATAAGAATGGACAAATATGATCATGTACTGCAATATAATGAAGATCAGACAGCTTTGTTGAGTCGATGCAACAGAATGAGAATGAGAGCAGATGTAAATCTACACACCCCACAGGTGATGGACAGCCAGAACACATGACTCATGTACAAACCAACACACGGCCAAACCCAGAACACATTTTGCTTTTACTCTTACAAAGCCTATGAGTACGTTTCGAACACAAACCATATAAAAGTATCTAAAATACATTGTTTGTATTTAAAATTTACTACAGTCCTTTAAACGTGCTTGTTTTTAACTAAGCCAATCATCTTAAAGGACTGGTTCACCAAAAAAATAAAAAAAATAAAAGAGAAAATTGTGACATAATTTTCTCATGCTCTTCCAAACCTGAATGACATACGTTCTTCCAGTTAACACAAAGGCATAAAAACTCATTGCATACCCTCTCTCTGTTCTCCTTCTGCCTTTCTCTGGCGGAAAATTTGTGCAACTCCTGCATCATCAGGCGAAACTGGAAAGAGTCCCTAAGCAGCCGGGACACAGAAACATCAGTGTTTCCATCCAATGTATGAGAGCTTCCCACTCTAACTGACCTTAACACACACACACACACACACACACACACACACACACACACACACAGCTAATAAGTTTGGCCTCCACAAACTTAAACGGAAAACTAAAAAAAAAAAAGCACTGTTTCAAAACTTGTACATATTTGGTTACAACAAAGTTGTGGCAAAAGACAAAAAGGCCTAGTAATTACATACAAATCTGTATTGTTCTCACAGAAAACTGTATATTTCTGACTTCACAGAAATTAAGCTGTGTTTAAGGGGCAAAATATTACAGTCCAAATGTTTGAGATCACACTGAAAATGTGGATATTTTGTAATCACACACATATAGTGTTCAACCGATTTAATTTCACAAACTTTGCAAACTCAAGCCCAGCTGTGAGATCTTGTGAAGTGTGCATTTTTATACAGCATGATCACGTGTTCTCTGCGTCAGCTTTTTCACGGTTCGGTTTGAATCTCGGTTTTAGATTCACGGTTTCGGTACAATTCGGTATGTCCTATGTTTATGGAAAAACTATACTTTCTAATAAAAAGAAGAAAAAAAAGAATACTCTATCCAACTACAAGCAACAGTACAAATAAATACAATAGAGTAAAGATACAAAAAGCGCTGATTTTTTTTTTTTTTTTGATAGGTCTAGCATTAGTTTTTAGGTACACAAATTGAATAAAATAATCTAATGTAAAACAGCATTGGATATTGGACTGTATAAATTAAAGATTATTCTTTATTAAAGTTACAAATGCTTTTTAATCAAGAGCAGTGAGTGATTTCTTTGTTGTTGCTGTTCGATTAATATAAAGACTGTCACTTTAAGAGAATTCACTGATCCAGTGCACTGACACAGTAGGCCTACGTTCAGCCGGATATGTCTGCTATAGGATACTTACCAAGACGGGCATTTTGACATAATTTTTGTCTGAATTCGCAGTTCAGATTTAAGTTGTGTGTAGAACCGAACAGTATGATTTTTTTTTTTTTGCGTACCGTCCCATCCCTTCCCTGTTGGTTACAATGTTTACTTCCTTTTTAATTACATTTTTTATTAAAACAAAAATAATTATTTGTTAAAAAATACTTTGTCATCTAAAGTATAAGTATGTTTCTTTTACACATTTATTTTTAAATACATTGTCAAATGATTTTAAATTTCTTAATAATAATAAAAAAATTATATCAGCTATCGGTCCCACACTGCTTTCCAAGATATCGGCATCGGCTGTCAAAAAAAAAAAAAAAAAAACAATATCGGTCGACCACTTCACACATATAATACATGTAAACTAATAATTATTTTCTGTTCATTATGCATAATCTATAAACATTAAAATTCTACACTGTTGTCAGAATAAAAAAAAATCTAAATAATTAAAAGCTACAAGTGAATGTAAACAGCGTTATAATGTGCAGTATGAAAACTGATGTATTCTGAGATTTGCTAAATTTAAAATGCAACAGTGCGTTTCAATTTTAACCATAATAAAGAATGACTTTAAGTGAGTATTAGACTATAAAAGGGTAATATAAATGTGAAAACAGTGGAAATGAGCATGGACAATTACTTTCCAATATAAATTCAATCTGTGTGTATAGCTACTTTTGACCCCACTTTATATAGGTATATATGGATAAAATGTTCGAATGGTTAAGTTACCCCATTTTTAAGTGTAGAAATGGAACAGGTCTCACTCTAACTAAAGGTTAAACCAGTTACCCACCGCATCTTACCTTAGAGCTTTAGCTGATGCTATAAACAGGGAGCAGCGGTGAGGTAGAGATCTTATTTTGTCTCAGTAGCTTATTATACGTGCTGGTGTCTTAACACATAATTCCACTTCACAGAAAACTCCAGCCCAAACTAAGCATCAATGTCACATCCGAGTCTCTTGTCCAGAACAAATATTAAAATATAAAGCTAGTGCTTGTAAAACAATGCTTAAAGGGCTTCAAAGTACACTTCAAAGAGCGCACTGCAGTACTGTTTATATAATTATGATCGGACAGATAGATTATTAAGAATACTCAATGTTGAAACAGAAAATATCAAACATCATGTAGCATAAAGGTCAAACTAAACTTATTTAGATTAAACAAACATAACTTAATTAATAGAATGTAACAGCGACAGAAAACAAAAACTCAAAGTACAAACATTTTCTAATAAAACAGCTATTTTTTCTTACATTTCACTTATCTCCCCACTGAAAACAAAGTCTTCCGCCAATCTATCTCAGTGACAATTCCAGCTGCAAGACCGATGGGGTCTCCTGGCATGTGTGGTCGTGTTTAGGTTATCAGAACAGGGAAAGTATGATGCAAATGTCAAATATCTGAATTCTCAGTTTGTCCTTTCAAGACCCCTTCAATGCTGAAACTGTCGTAATCTGTTATATTCGGACTACACAAAATAAGTGGTCCCAACTGTCTCTCTGTTCAGAAACAAACTCAGTGAATGTTATATCACTATCTTAACCAGATTACCAGTGTTAATACTTTCTCGTTGTGGATTACAATTACATGTGGGTGGACAATTAAGCATGGAAAGTGAGAAACAGTGGGGGGGGGGGACTACACAAGGCCTGAATTTCAAATAAAAAACAGCTTTTTATATTATGACTTAATTTTGTCCCAATGGTTTTATTGCATGACAGATGATGTATACAAATGTAAAAAGGTCACAGCTGCTGAGATAAATATAATACATGCAATTAACTGGTGGTATTAATTAGTGATTAACAAACTGTTAACTACATTTCAACTATCTAAACTACAGAGCTTCTTTTTCCCTTGATCACAACATTATTTTCAAATCTTTACTTTCTCCTAAAGACACGGTCAACTGTTTCCATCGATCCAAAACTATACACTATGGCTAATCATCTTTTAATCTATGTATATGACACTCATCACATTTAATAGCATGTTATGCAAACTCTTAAATGCTGTCAGAAACAGACGGACTAACCATAGAAGGCTAGAAAACTAGCATACCACTGCATCCAGTGTCAGCAAATGACAAATGTTTGGCCAGATGTTTAGAATTCTCCTGTTAAGTGCAATGACCAGTTTAATCCACTGACCACATACATTCACAAACAACATCAACAGTCTCCACAGGGACAAAGATTTCCACAACACACAATATCTTGGGGCATCTTGGGACATCTTGTCCCATTCACCTTTGTTCACTCTCCTTGGATTAAACATCAACGCAACATTTGGCCTGTACAATCTCAATCTCGACACAAAACTGTATTAACAGAGACATGGAGGATTCCGCACAGATTATGGGAACTGCAGGATTAAGCCCAAGCTAAAAGTAAATGCATGAGAGAGGGACAGAGAGAGAACAGGAGAGAGAAAATATGTGTGGTTAAAAGAGGAAGAGATTAACTGTAATTTTGATGAACAGCATCCTTTGACAGCAACCTAATGCAGCCTTCATGGTTGGTTGAAGATACTTTACTCCAACCATCCTCCTCAATGTAGTACAGTGATGGGAAGCACAGATGTTCAGCTTTGGCAACTTCTAAACCAAGACACTCACTGTTTCGAGAAGAGGTATGGTGCCACATATGGTATGACATCACTTTTTGTAAAGAGCTGAATTGTATTAATTGTATTGATCTCTTTCCGAACCACTTCCATTACAAATATTACTGGAGAACAATGACTTGCATACTGTGCATTCTTAGGCCAATAGTGTACTGAAACACCAAAATAAAAAAAATAAAACAAAAGTCTCAGTAAGTTTTTCCTTTTTCCTGCATCACTATTTTGTGGCTCTGCAATGCCTATATTATCACCACAAACAACACAGCACAGCACGGCAAGTGTGGTACATTTCCCGAACAAATGACTGGTTCTTTTTACATTCACATTTGAATCAGTCAGAGTGGTTACTGAATTGATTTGACTCAATTAAACTGAACCATGAACTGTTACTATTATGCAGTTTTTAAAAGTTCATTCGGTTTGTTTTCGTGTGCATGTAGACAACTCGTTCTTAGCAGCTGCTCAAAGTGCTATAAGTATATTATTATTGTTGCTATTAGTAATAGTCAACTGGCAACTAGATGACGAGGCTGGTCATGTAATATAATGTTGGCACCCGCTCCACATAGAATAAAACTACTTTTGTAGAAGATTTCTGAGTGTAAATCATGATTATATATATATATATATGGGTTTTTTTTAATAAGCAAAAAAAAATCACAACCCTTTCAAGGCTTTTGTTGTGGCAGATGGTAGTTTAATCAAACAAGCAAATAAATAAATGTAGCGACAGAGGTTCAGTTAAGATGCAATAAGATTCCATTTGTGGTTAATTAGCAAAAAATAAGGTTAACGAACTAACAATGAAAACTTATTTGAAAGCACTTATTAAACAGTTCATTTAACATTTACTACTTTTCATCTATTGTGATATTTTTGATTATTTTAATTCCTTTTTATGTAAAGCACTTTGAAATAAGCTTATGTATGACGTGCTATATAAATACAATTGCCTAAAATTACAAATACATTATTACAGTGAAATGTTGTATCTTTTAACATTCCTTATTATACCCGAGCTAACAATCAACAGCTGGATTTTATTAACTAACGTTAATAAAGATTAATCAAAACTGTAACAAATGAATGGCTTATTGATAGTTAGTTTTAGTTGTTGACTAACGTTACAACGACATACCATATGTTATTTTAAGTTTTGCTTGTTTAGAAATCTTATAAAACAGTAAGGACCGATTATTAGATGTGCCAAGCAACAGCTCTGTGATAAAGCAATTAAAAGTCTGAGCAAACACACCATCTGCTAGAACTGCACTAAATTTAATTCTGATTTGCTAAAGGGACTGCGAAATCGTTCATAGAATCGGAATTATTAGATTCCTTACGATTGCACGTTCAAGTGCCATGATGCCAGGAAAATAACTGTAAGAGAAAAACGGGCAGCAATTACGGATGCGCTGACACAACGCCAATATGGACAGCGGTGCTCTCTGCTCTGACCTCCCAGCTCTGCCAACCTCATCCGCTCGAGGAAGCGCTGGTAGCTGAACATGTCCTGTCTGGACAGAACATGTAAGACGAGTTTATAAGAACGGATTAATGAGGCAACAGGAAAAGAACTCTACACTCAGTAAACCATTGGCGATTGAGCCTATTTCGTCACGTTAATCAATAACTCAACCAGACCGACGCCATTAGAAAAGCAACTTACACTAAATGTTTTAAATATCTGCCGTGTTTCCAAGCGGTTTGGCTGTGCTCTTATCATAAGCGTTTGTGTTCTTAACGTTTACAGCTGTGCTCGCAGCTGCGTGATGCCTGAGATCTGGGAGAGATGAAACTCTGGTACTTACGCCCTGGTTTTAGGGAAGCCCATTGAGAGCAGAACATCCAGACTGTTTCCATGTTTGACAGTCCCTGGCCGGTTCTGCCGCTGCATCCGTGGAACCACTTTGGTATATAGGTCCTCTTTTGCTGCCATGGTTCAGCTTTCCATTTGGCTTCAGAACAGCGATTTGCTTACTTTTGATGCGTCCAAATGGACGGACACGACACACATTTAAAACATCGGACTGTGCGCTACAGTATGTGCGTTAAAGGCTGGTTCAAAAACGCTCCATTATTCACTCACAGTCGGACAGACAGAAGTCTTGGCGGACGCGCTACAATGTTTCTAAACACAAAATGATTTGAGCTTCCTGCTGGAGCGCTCATGTCATTACAGTTTGAGAAAGGGGTCACCAGTCGGAAGTCAATCTCATTTGCTCCGAGTATCGATAAACAACGCTGTCGTTGTCCGCCACCGGAATAAATATAATTCGCCGGAGCCACACGCGGCTCGGGGTAAAGTTAGAAATGCTGTAGCGGGCGCGTCGCGTGCGAAAACTACCAATACTTGTTACATTGGTACCTCCTATACATGACTTATTTATGAATGGGGCTTGACTGAAAGCGGAAGTAGCCAATCAGCAGACGGAGTCCGCCAGGCCCCGCCCCCAACCCTTAAAGTCGCAGTTTTGAAAGGTGACGCCTGAGCAGATGCGCTCTAATGGCAGGCAGCGCAGTTCAGTGAGAGCATCATCATCGTCATTGACGTCTTCTCACATTCATTTGAACGCTCCTATGTAACTGCGTGCAGGTAGCACGTGGAACGCATCATGTGGAGCCTGGAGGATAAGCGCTTTCATTTTTAAAAATGTCTGTATGTCACCAGCCCCACAAAAGAGAGCGAAATAAAAACCTTGAAAAAAATCATACATTCTGTAATTCGGTGAATGAACTGTAATCAAAGCAAAACATTTGATCCTACACTGCCGCCTAGCGGTCTTATTCAGAACGTCATAGTTAGCCTCAGATTTTGTATTCACGTTTACAAATAATGTGAAATAAATACACTAATTCCAAATAGAGAAGTGATATTTCACAGAATCAGAGTCATATTGTTCAGATGAGGCAACCACAAATAACATTGCTTAATTTAACGTTCACAAGCAGTTTTCTGCATGAAAGAGAAAACCAGAGAAATGTCAGCATCTTATATATTCATTAAGTCATATTCAGTAAATTTCATTTATTAGAAGAATGGTATCAAGTAACACATTAAAAGTTAAACCAAACAAAAGGGAGTATGTAATTTCTTTCCAGATTAATCATTCAGAAAGGCCAATTAAGCACCATTTCAAATCTTAAAATAAATCTAATAAAAAGACAGAAAGATCTATTTACATTTCATAAAAGGTATAAACACATAAAACACACAAGGTACTCTATCATAAAAAAGTGACATAAACCACATATCAAATGACTACAATGTACAGCAAATGTTTTTATAAAGGAGAGGGGATATTATATCCTGAAAGGGGAACATTCATAGTACCTTCTCTTCCCCAAAAAGTTTCCATCTCATAGTCCAGAGTTGTGTAAAAACAGCACTGGACATCTTAGTCCACACATAACTAAACAACAAAGTGAATTCTATAAATAGAGAATTGATCTTAGACCCGTTAGGTTTGTGTTCCACTAACAGACTAATCATATTTCAACAAATTACATTTCTATTCATTTCTACAAAACCAAACAGGTCTAGATTCCTAAAATTAAATCTGAACATTTACAATTGCTGCTTTTGAATATTTCTATGGTCAACCAGCAAGGAAAGCAGAGTAGGAAGGCATTTCCCGTCACATATACACTGATCCTGATTTGTATGAACTTGATCTAGGCACTAGATCTCCACGTTTCATGCAGAGTAGCACAGACTACACAATAAAAGATGATTTCTGTCTGAATTCCTCCTGAAACAGACACACAAAACACAGTAAATATAATTATTTTAGCATTGCCACTACTCTGTTGGTAGAAAAGGGCACATTTAGAAAAGGACATTCAAAATCAACTTTTGAAAAGAAAGATCCTGATTAATATAAATTTACACAACTTAGCAAGATATTACATCAAGACTTACATCATCATCTGTTCCGGGCTGTGTATAAACCGCTTTTTGTTTTGGCTTGCTGCAAGAGATCATTTATATATATTACATTACAGAATTTTTTTTATAGTATGATATGTCAGAAATAAGGTTAAATGTGCCACAGAAAAGAAAACAACTCTTACCTTTCTATTTTTTCTGTGGGGAAAAAAGCATATGCAAATAAGTTAATCATTTTGAATTTCTAATTATTATAGTTAAATCTCTTACTCTCTCTCAATCGCTCTCAAACACACACACTAATGCAGTAAGAACTTACTTGGCAGATATCCCTTTTTTCTGGCAAACCAAAGACCAAAGAGGAGCAATCCAACTGCCAGCAAAGCAATAATAACTGCCGCAACAATGCCACCAACATTTAGATCATCTATAACAAATAAAAATATCAAAATTAAGTAAATCAAGAAGTTCTTTTAGAGACGTAAATACAAGACATATCAAAAATCATATTTGATTCTCTCTCTTTAGAGAGTCATAAAAGTAAAAAATTTTGCTATTTAAATAATCGAGAAAAAGAGTGGGATTTAAGTCTTGTTTGCACCAAAAATTGGTCAACTATCACATTGGTCTACACAAAAAGAGCAGATGGCTTTACTGAAAATGAAAATTAATTCCCTTCCAGTAGGTGGCACTTCTGGAATACAGACATAAAGCACTTTCCCCTGTAACTGCAAGAACTCATGAATGCTTTCAGGCATTACAAACAAAGTGAAATTTTCAATGAATGAATGAATGAATGAGGCATTTATATAGCGCTTTGTGTATTGCTGTACACCCAAAGCACTTTACAATCATATGAGGGGTCTCTCCTCTACCACCACCAGTGTGCAGCATCCACCTGAATGATGCAATGGCAGCCATAGTAAAACAGGGCCAGTGCGTTCACCAGCTACAGGTGGAGAGGAGAGAGAGTGATAGGGCCAGTTCACTGGATGGGGATAATTAGGAGGCCATACCGTAATCTTTATGAGAAGTGCCATAGGATTTTTCATGACCACAGAGAGTCAGGAGCTCGGTTTAACGTCTCATCTGAAGGGAAAGGTTTTTTTTTTTTTACAGTATAAAAAAAAATATACTGTATATGCACTATACTGGGGCATAAGGACTCACACAGGCCGTAGAGTGAGCACCCCCTGCTGGCCTAACTAACACTAAAATTAAGACAGTCAGTTTCCCTCATTAATCCATTTCATGATTTTTGTGCATCCCTAAATTTAAGTCCTTTTGTAATTATAAAGACTTTTATTGTACCATTTAAGATTTGCTATGGCTTTAAATTTAATACAACTAAATTTAGTCTTTTTAAGGACCTTTGGAGACCCTGGAACAGGCCTTTATTAAGTAACCAATATGTTATGAAGAAAGAAAGAAAATAATTTGAGACCAAATCTACAGCATAAAGTATAATTCTCTGAGTATCGTGTGCTGTCAGACAGACTTCTACTGTATGGGATTACCATCTCTAGACAGCATTTTTTCAACTGTACTGAATTTCCAAATATAGTAGCAAACTTCAAGGGCTCCCCAAAACATGGGGAATTCCTCTTTATAAGCTTCCGTCAATAAATCTGTTGTCTTTTTATTCGTTACTTTAACTTTCTTTTAAAAACTTACACAAGTAGGTACACCTGATCAAATCTGACAATCTACGAAGAAGCCTTTTAAAGTTTTATAATGCAGTGAAATTTAAGTACAGCCATTATTTGAAAGCAATGACAGTGTTACATACCAGGGAAACATTTTCCATTTCAAAATTCCACACCTTTCCAGACACCTCTGTAGATTTTTCAGACCATATTTCATAATGAAAAAACAAATTAAATTAAGGGTGTAATGATTAAAGGTTTAATTCACAACACTGAACTCACAATTTGATACTCTAAAAACTAGTGTTGTCACAGTAACCAAATTTCATTAGTCTGTATCAACACCAGTACAATTTCTTGGTACTGTAGAACTGAATTAAAAATTCCAGTACTTCAAACAATATTGAATGGATTTTCTCCGACTACTCATCTGATAGGACATTGTGTTTACACCCTCAACAGACATGTCTGTGATTGGCTACAGTGGTCAACGCTTCAAAAACATGTTGTAAACTGAAACCATCAATGCCCTTCACAGAACATTTAAGACAACAGAATAGGTGCTGTAGTCTGGAAACGTTTTCCCATACTTATCCAAACCCTTAAAATACTAAAAATTGAATTGCATATTGTGTAAGAATGCTGACTTACGGACTTCCATGCGCATTGCATCTCCACGCTGAGGGGCGCCTTCTCCATTACTGGCCTCACAGAAATATGAACCGGTATCCAACTTAGATACTCTCGCAAAGTCCTAAACACACAGAAATACATTTTACAAATATAATCTACAATCTTCCAAAACAACAACAAACTAATGACACGTTCAAAGTGACATTTAAATTCTAGAAATATATAGTTCTGAATTTTTGAAAGGTTCCAGTCATTTGTTGTGAATATATAGTATGGAATCCTGTTTCTACCAGAGGATATAAAAACAAATAGGTAATTGCAACTTTTCTCTGAAGTGCGATATAAACTCAAAATGTAAAAAAAAAAATTCTTAATTCAGACTTTTTTCTTGCATTTCCATTTCTAAAGTCATAATTGCAAGAGAAAGCAAAAAAAAAAAAAAAAATTTGAATTGTGAGATAGTCGATAAATTATCCTTTTTATCTTTTGGCAGAAACAAACTTCCATAATTTTTACACACACATTCATTATATATGCTTGTTATTTTATTAATTTTTTCTGATATTGTAGATGAACACTCACCAGGTTACCATTTTTAACATCCATCTTGTAAGTGAGGTTCTTAAAATTGGAGGACAAGGTTGGATCCTCGGGGAGGAGAATGTTGTCTTTGTACCACTTATAGCTGGATGGAGGGGAGCCATCTGTGTCGAAGCAGGTCAGGCGAGCGTTACTGCCTGTCCTGACGGATGAAGGGATTCTGGATACAGGCTTGGAAGGAGGCACTGTAGTGGAGGGAAACACAGTGGGAATTACAAGACTGTTTGGTTTATTATATTTCATCAGAGCAATATTCTATGCTATCCATTGTTAAATATAAACATTGCCAAACCCCACTGACTTTCAGGTGTATAAATAATTTCAGTATGTATAATTTTTTCCAAATATCTTAAAATAGCATATTGGTTTGAAGTCGTGGCCTGACGGTTAGCGACTCGGACTCGCAATCAAAAGGTTGTGAGTTCGAGCCTCAGGCCGGACGGAATTGTGGGTGGGGGGAGTGCATGTACAGTGCTCTCTCCACCTTCAATACCACGACTTAGGTGCCCTTGAGCAAGGCATCGAACCCCCAACTGCTCCCCGGGCGCCGTGGCATAAATGGCTGCCCACTGCTCCGGGTGTGTGTTCACAGTGTGTGTGTGTGTGTGTGTGCACTTCCGATGGGTTAAATACAGAAGTATTTGCTGTTTACAAGCTAGGGTTGTGATTTATGATGACATCATAATAAAGCTCACAGGTAGTATGATTTCATGTATATCATACAACATTAATTACCAAGGACTGTGAGTTTGATGGTCTTCTCGTCATATCCAGTATTTCCAGACACCTCACAATCATAGTTTCCGTTGTCTGCTCGTGTCACCTTGTTAAATCTCAGTCCTCCATCATACACTGTGATACGGCCTGCATAGTTCCCTAATGAAAGAAAAAAAATAAATGCACAATGCTATATATTTTCCTCCATACACTTTTCACACATCAACAAACAATAAGAGAATGCTACTGCAAGGTTATAATAATGAACTGGATGACAACAGTAAAGTTTTTATCCATACCAGTTGGCTGGTTATCAAAGTAGACCAATGTTTGAGAGCCCTTGAGATCCCTGAACTTCCATTCTACTCTGGGTGATGTCCCAAAGTCAGAACTGTAGGTACATTTCAAGTCAACTCCTAGAAAAAAGACAAAAAAAAAAAGTTATACTTTGTGCATAAATGTTTTTCACATAAAAAAAGAAAAAAAAGCTTAAACCAGGACCACCCAAAATAGGCAGACCTGTCCTTAGGCCAGCCAGTAGACTAGACAGAGGCTCCCCAGGATATTTTTAACACCTCACAAATTATTATTCTTCAATTACAATTCAAAGAGTATGCAGGCACTACATTATAGTTACTTTATTATTTATATCTGGCTGCCTACTGACTCATGGAAATAATTATAATTTAAAGACAAACAAACATAAAAAGCTAAATGAAACTTACCCTCATTCTCTTTCACCTGTACTGAGGGATTAGCAACAGTAACCGTAAAAGCGCGCAGTCCTGTAGACAGAAGAGAGGGACTCAATTCTTATTTAATCAATAACAAATTATTCTTTAAATTACATTGACTCAACACATTATAAATTGCATTAACAGTACCGAGAGTAGAATGATGCATTCATGAACATTTCAGCATTAAAGGAAACCTATTATCCTTCAACAGTATTAAAGTAGGTTTACACACATCCCATGTGTGTGTTCTATAGACCCATTGGACACCCTTGCCAGGTTGGTGAAACTGTAAATGTTTCAGATTGATATCAAACGTATTTTAGATCCTTTCCAACACGAAAATGGTAGACAAATTACATTTCAAATTTTAAAGATAAGCTTGCACTTATGTTGGGTCACAAGACCAAAAAGAGAAACAATTAAAGGTCTTTTATACAGCTCCATCATCCAAAATGGAATCAAAATGCAGACTTGCTAAAACAATAACTGTGACACTGGCGAAATGTGCGGGGTTTCATTAAAAAACTGAACCCTTTATTCTACCACAAATATAGACATGCAACAGATGAAAGCCAGAAACGTTCTGACATTAGGGCAGATACAACTGCTTTTCCAACAGCTATTCTGAAATAAAAAGAAACGGATAAACAACCATATGATAAACAAACCAATATACCACGAATTCACATTCACTGACAAACATGAATGACAATTACTTAATTCAGCAAGTTTCCCATATTATTTGCCAATCTGAAACAGTTTTCCCCATGTGTACTTGAGGGAAACAGCTACAATATAAACAAACACGATACTCAAATACTGTGAATTCATGACGACAGTTTCTCTGTTTGCTCAATACTAGCCTTGTTTCGTGTGTATGCGCGCAGTTAATGCTATCAAGAATTAGCATAGATGTTTCATTTTACAAGCTGACTACTTATAATATTCAATAATAAAAATAGAACACCTTTTAACTTAAAATACCGTGGCTTTGCTGTTAATTGTTCTTTCTTTCTAGATTGAGTTTCAGCGATCACTATTTCCTGCTTGTGGAGCTCGGGTTTCGGATGGGGGATGGGCAAGGTGGAACTACAGGTTCTCCAGACTACAGGTGATACCATCGAACCGTGAAAGGCCTTCTTTGACATTTAAACAGCAATAAAATGATATTTAAAATGCTGTTTCTAGTCGACATAAATACCAAATTTAAGTTAGGACAATTAGGTACCGTAACAAAAGCAGATATGCCCAATTTTGCTACGCATGAAGCGCTGTATAGAATCATATTTCGAAGTGCTCTTAGTTGACTCGGTTCACTGAATCCTTTGAGTCATTGCTTAAGAATGAGATCATACCACACTTAAAACCGGTTCGGCTTCAAGTGGTTCCTCTGAAATACCATTAATCTCAACAACAACTGGTTCAAAATAACGATTACTTTAGGGAACTGGTCAAATAAGGCCACATTTGGCAGATACTCAGTTATGTTTTCTGTTTTTACTGACCAGTACAAAAAAAACGTTTATGTAAAAGCTAAATTCCACTTTACGCAAAATAATAATGCATTATTTAAATGAATAAATGTGGAAAATCGCTGATTAAATGTTTTAGCAATGCATAGCATATAGCCTATATATTAAAAGTTTACATTAAATATTACACAGAATACATCAGTCAATAACAGGACGTGATTAAAATTATATGTAAACATGATTCAAACACTGAAAACATCGATTCCTACCTGTGACTGAAATAGCGAGGCACACAAAGACAAAGGTCAACATATCCACTTGCTCCAATGGCTTCCAAAATATTCCTTTTTTTTTTAAAGATAAAAATAAATAAAAAGCTGGTTTTATATTACTTTACGAGAACTTCCAGGGAGTTGTGTATTTGCTATGCCCTCGCAAAGCTCAGCTGAGTCATGAAAAGCTGAAAGGTAGACAAACGCCCTGCTTGAGTGATCGGAGTGATACTGTGTTACATGGGCCGTGTGGGATTGGTTGTACGCTCCTGCGTGACGTCACGAAAGTAAACGCAGGTGCAAGAAAGACAAACTACTTCCTGGAATAAGCCCGGTTTGGAAGTTTAAACCGTAGCTTACATATCCTTATTGTGAAATCTGTATGCATTTTTAGTAAGATAGATACGATTTTCAGGAACTAACCTTTCAGGGTAGAGTAAAGAGTAATGTTTTTTTTTTTTTTTTTTTTTTTTTTTATAAAAATGTGATTTCATGGCATTACAGTATATGCATACAGTACAACTGATCTTGTCCCTGTATCTGTCTTTAGCTGAGAAAATTCAGCTGGAACTCATAAAGAAGACATAAAATGCTGGAAAATGAAATGATATATCTGTCTTGCATGACATCTATTAAGGAAAACTTGTGGAGCCAGAGAAAATGAAGTTGGAAAATAAGTAAATGTTTTTAGATTTTTATTATTATTTTTATTATTATTTATTATTATTATTATTATTACAGACTACCTGCTGCAGAGTAGAACAAAATGACACCAGCAGCACACTTATCTCTGAAAAAAAAAACTTGACTAACCACAGTATGTAAATGTGGTTTGGTATTTCTCATAGGGCTGGGCAGAGATATAATCAAATCAGCTGTATGGAGACTGGTTACCATGGTTGTGTCTGTGACAGCATTCTTTTTTACCCTAAAAACATTGACATGCTTATACAAATGACTACAGTTTTGTTGTTACTCACTATTAAGTTATTTTGCATAAATATATTTTATATTCATATACAAAGTATAAACACAAGCTTTATAACAAAAACCCAAATACTTGTATGGAGGCCTACACTATAAAAATGTATGTGTAGGTTTATTATGGATATTGTCTTTAATAAAACAAATATGCAACATATTGTTCTTACACTTGACTTTCTTTACTTGTTGAACAGGGTAATACCGAAATGGAGCCCATCATTTCTTTATTGCCACTAAGTCCATTTTTCAAATCAAAATGTCAATTCACTGAAAGAACAATATTCATTCCGTCCATCACATGTTATAGGAGGAACTTATTGTTATTGTTAGTTATATGCCATCAAAACATAATAAAAGTTTCAGGGGTTTAAGAATAATTGTTTCTGTCTTACTTCCTCCTCCCTCATGTAAATATGGGTGTTCACACACTTAAAAAATATTCTGGGTTAAATAATATGGACAAACCCAGCGATTGGGTTACTGCTTATTATTGAACCCAACTGTTGGTAGAAAACATCCCAATCACTGGTTTGTCCATATTTGCAAAGCATATACAAAGCATATGGAAAGGAAAAGGTTCACAAGCAACAGTGAATAATACACAGGTGCTGGAAAATGAAAGAAAGGTATATTTGATTGTTCTTTTTTTTATTTTTAGATTAGCTTTTTTTTACAGACAGAAAAGCTAGATGACATGATATATAAAGCTAGATGACTGCAAGCTTGAGAATACTGTCAAGCAAAGCCGATTCAAACACTTGGGAGTGCTTCATAAGGAGAGGACTGAAGCTGGAGTCAGGAAAAGGGCTACCAAGCAACTTATGAAACAGAAACAACATCAGAAGGATCTTACCTTAGCTAAGGAGAAAAAGAACTGGACTGTTGCTCAGTGGTCCAAAGTCCTCTTTTCAAATAAAAGTAAATTTAGCATTTCATTTGGACATCAAGGTCTGGAGTCTTGAGGAAGACTGGAGAGACACAGAATCCAAGCTGCTTGAAGTCCAGTGTGAAGTTTTCAAAGTCAGTGATGAATTGGGGTGCCGTGATGTCTGCTGGTGTTTGACTATTGTGTTTTATCAAATCCAAAGTCAATGCAGTCGTCTATCAAGAGATTTTGGAGCACTTTATGCTTCCATCTGCTGACAAGCTTAATGGAGATGCTGTATAATATGTTTTATTTCCTGATAACATACATCTAACCATTTTGTAACAAGCTGTTGTTGCAAGATAGTTTGTTTTTGGGCTGAGGAGGAATTTTTTATATATGGTATTTAAATAGTTTGTTGAAATGTTTTGTTTCAAATGATCATAGAATATAACCCTGATTTATCCTGGAATATTCCTTTATGTTTTTACTGTCTTACTGTAGGTTAGGTGAGGAGGGAGCTCTGTTTGCTTTGAAAGGCATACAACTCATTTGGATCTACTTAACCAGTATATTTCATGCCCTCTCACATCCCTAATAATCTCTAGTGTCTGCTTGTGTCACCTCAGTAAATCTCAGTCCTACATTACACTGTGATATGGCCTGCATATTGAACAGATAAAAGAAACATCCCCCAACATCACAATTGGACAAAGAATAAGTACTTCTCAAACAGCATTAATGTTTTTTACATATCTTACACAATGAAAAGTCAATACTTCTGCAAAGTTATAATGACAAACTGGAAGACAACAGAATTATTAACAACAGAAGGCCTATAGATTTAATATGTTATAAGGTGAAGATCTTTGCATCGTGCATTTTCAGACCCAGAGGTGCTTGAAGAACCAGCATTAATGTTTAGAAGCAGGAGATGAAAATAGATCTGGATGTTTTGTTTGACAAATGATTGATTAAAAAACATTGTAGTTAAAAATACTGAACATATAGTACTAAAATACTAGACTATACTAGAATATTAGTAAATAACTTAAAATATATACAATTTAATTAATTTAATTAAAAACATCTGAAATTATGACAAAGTCTTGGATTCAAAGCAGGGATGTTGAATGTGATTTAAAGTTTTTGTCCAAGTTGTCGCAGCTCCAACTATAACTAATTCTAGTTTTTGTACCAGTTGAAACAATTTAAATCACAACTACTTGGTTATGGACCTCAGGGGACCTTCCGGATCCCTTCACTGATCTTCCTTCATTGTGTGAGAACTGGAGGAGGATCCAACATGGCTACTCCAGAACCCCTACACATTTTTTAAAGGGAGCTATGCTTTAGTGATATTACGTTCTGTGCCAAGGCTTCTGAGTGCGTATTGAGAAATCCCAGCAGCTTTCCGTGAAGTGCATATCGAGGCTTGTTTCGCTTTAGACCAGGGCCGTGCACAGACATTTTGAGGGGCAGTGGCCCAAACCAAAAAAAGGGGTACAAGGAGGGTGGGTGCTTGTTAATACAAATTATCCAGTTGTTACAAGTATATGACTAAAAGAGAAGATCGCACACTCTGTAATAATTTCAGACTTTATTGTAGATGTTTATATAAGTGAGGTCTCCCTTACTCTTAGAGCCAGCTTCTGTCTCATCTTCAATGGAAGTAGGGGAGAGTGGGGTAAGTTGACCCACCCCCTGCATCTTGGCAACTGTACACTTTTACTGTCATGTGACCATGTATTCTGGAGCCACACATATTTTCTGACAGCCTGTGAAAAGGAGAAGCACATTTAGCAAATGGAAGGCACCACGGCCGTAGCCAGGGTTTGAAAATTAGTGTGGTCTGGGAATTGTGCTATAATAACCCTACTCATTATATACACTAAACTCTTTAAAAGAGACAGATATGTAGATGTTTGTGAAAGATGCTTTCTCTGTTTTGTAGGAATGAGCATTGTTAAATGATATCACATTGCACCATTACTTTAGGTTAGGGGCATATAATTTTATCAGTTGTTTAATTCAGCAACACATAAGCCTATTATTACTGTTATAGTTTTCATTAATAACCATTGCTTTGTAGATGATCATTTTGTTTAGGGCCCTTATGAATGTTGTTGGCATGACTTTTTACTACTAATTTTATTACAGTATGAAATAGCATAGATGAAAAATACTTGTTCTACAGATCTCTGCACTACTGTTATATGGTACCTTAATTTATTAATGTTTTGATAGCGTTAATAACATTTCTGACGGATAATATCACTTTTTTTTTTTTTTTTGCTTTACCGAATGTGGTATCTGACAGGATATCTGACAGCAATATCATATCTGTGGGTTCTTTTGATTACTATCAGTTTAAGTTCCAGATCTTTCAAACTGCAATCAAACAAACTCTAAGTTTAGTCTATTTTTAGGAAGGCTACAACTTTGGTGTTCAACATATTGTTTCAGAGATGCAAACAATTAAATATTGAAATTTAAACTTAATTTGGTTGGTTTTATGTTGCTAAAGTTATCTTTAAGAAAATAAATATCACTGTCTGTAAAAGCACATTTTTAAATTAGTTTTCAAACAGTTATTTTTTCACATGGGTTTGAAACAGATTTGGTCAGATGGTCATTTTACATCCCAGATGGTGCAACTTACCCACTAACTCGGATAGGAGTAATCTGATAGGACGTTGTGTTCACACCCTCAACAAACATGTCTGTGATTGGCTACAGTGGTCAACGCTTCAAAAACATGTTGTAAACTGAAACCATCAATGCCCTTCACAGAATATTTAAAACAACAGAATAGGTGCTGTAGTCTGGAAACGTTTTCCCATACTTATCCAAACCCTTCAAATACTAAAAATTGAATTGCATATTGTGTAAGAATGCTGACTTACGGACTTCCATGCGCATTGCATCTCCACGCTGAGGGGCACCTTCTCCATTACTGGCCTCACAGAAATATGAACCGGTATCCAACTTAGACACACTCGCAAAGTCCTAAACACACAGAAATACATTTTACAAATATAATCTACAATCTTCCAAAACAATACCAAACTAACGACACGTTCAAAGTGACATTTAAATTCTAGAAATATATAGTTCTGAATTTTTGAAACGTTTCAGTCATTTGTTGTGAATATATATTATGGAAGCCTCAGAGGATATAAAAAGAAATAGGTAATTGCAACTTTTCTCTGAAGTGCGATTTAAACTCAAAATTGACACTTGACTTTCTTTACTTGTTGAACAGGGTAATACCGAAATGGAGCCCATCATTTCTTTATTGCCACTAAGTCCATTTTTCAAATCAAAATGTCAATTCACTGAAAGAACAATATTCATTCCGTCCATCACATGTTATAGGAGGAACTTATTGTTATTGTTAGTTATATGCCATCAAAACATAATAAAAGTTTCAGGGGTTTAAGAATAATTGTTTCTGTCTTACTTCCTCCTCCCTCATGTAAATATGGGTGTTCACACACTTAAAAAATATTCTGGGTTAAATAATATGGACAAACCCAGCGATTGGGTTACTGCTTATTATTGAACCCAACTGTTGGTAGAAAACATCCCAATCACTGGTTTGTCCATATTTGCAAAGCATATACAAAGCATATGGAAAGGAAAAGGTTCACAAGCAACAGTGAATAATACACAGGTGCTGGAAAATGAAAGAAAGGTATATTTGATTGTTCTTTTTTTTATTTTTAGATTAGCTTTTTTTTACAGACAGAAAAGCTAGATGACATGATATATAAAGCTAGATGACTGCAAGCTTGAGAATACTGTCAAGCAAAGCCGATTCAAACACTTGGGAGTGCTTCATAAGGAGAGGACTGAAGCTGGAGTCAGGAAAAGGGCTACCAAGCAACTTATGAAACAGAAACAACATCAGAAGGATCTTACCTTAGCTAAGGAGAAAAAGAACTGGACTGTTGCTCAGTGGTCCAAAGTCCTCTTTTCAAATAAAAGTAAATTTAGCATTTCATTTGGACATCAAGGTCTGGAGTCTTGAGGAAGACTGGAGAGACACAGAATCCAAGCTGCTTGAAGTCCAGTGTGAAGTTTTCAAAGTCAGTGATGAATTGGGGTGCCGTGATGTCTGCTGGTGTTTGACTATTGTGTTTTATCAAATCCAAAGTCAATGCAGTCGTCTATCAAGAGATGGAGGAGGATCCAACATGGCTACTCCAGAACCCCTACACATTTTTTAAAGGGAGCTATGCTTTAGTGATATTACGTTCTGTGCCAAGGCTTCTGAGTGCGTATTGAGAAATCCCAGCAGCTTTCCGTGAAGTGCATATCGAGGCTTGTTTCGCTTTAGACCAGGGCCGTGCACAGACATTTTGAGGGGCAGTGGCCCAAACCAAAAAAAGGGGTACAAGGAGGGTGGGTGCTTGTTAATACAAATTATCCAGTTGTTACAAGTATATGACTAAAAGAGAAGATCGCACACTCTGTAATAATTTCAGACTTTATTGTAGATGTTTATATAAGTGAGGTCTCCCTTACTCTTAGAGCCAGCTTCTGTCTCATCTTCAATGGAAGTAGGGGAGAGTGGGGTAAGTTGACCCACCCCCTGCATCTTGGCAACTGTACACTTTTACTGTCATGTGACCATGTATTCTGGAGCCACACATATTTTCTGACAGCCTGTGAAAAGGAGAAGCACATTTAGCAAATGGAAGGCACCACGGCCGTAGCCAGGGTTTGAAAATTAGTGTGGTCTGGGAATTGTGCTATAATAACCCTACTCATTATATACACTAAACTCTTTAAAAGAGACAGATATGTAGATGTTTGTGAAAGATGCTTTCTCTGTTTTGTAGGAATGAGCATTGTTAAATGATATCACATTGCACCATTACTTTAGGTTAGGGGCATATAATTTTATCAGTTGTTTAATTCAGCAACACATAAGCCTATTATTACTGTTATAGTTTTCATTAATAACCATTGCTTTGTAGATGATCATTTTGTTTAGGGCCCTTATGAATGTTGTTGGCATGACTTTTTACTACTAATTTTATTACAGTATGAAATAGCATAGATGAAAAATACTTGTTCTACAGATCTCTGCACTACTGTTATATGGTACCTTAATTTATTAATGTTTTGATAGCGTTAATAACATTTCTGACGGATAATATCACTTTTTTTTTTTTTTTTGCTTTACCGAATGTGGTATCTGACAGGATATCTGACAGCAATATCATATCTGTGGGTTCTTTTGATTACTATCAGTTTAAGTTCCAGATCTTTCAAACTGCAATCAAACAAACTCTAAGTTTAGTCTATTTTTAGGAAGGCTACAACTTTGGTGTTCAACATATTGTTTCAGAGATGCAAACAATTAAATATTGAAATTTAAACTTAATTTGGTTGGTTTTATGTTGCTAAAGTTATCTTTAAGAAAATAAATATCACTGTCTGTAAAAGCACATTTTTAAATTAGTTTTCAAACAGTTATTTTTTCACATGGGTTTGAAACAGATTTGGTCAGATGGTCATTTTACATCCCAGATGGTGCAACTTACCCACTAACTCGGATAGGAGTAATCTGATAGGACGTTGTGTTCACACCCTCAACAAACATGTCTGTGATTGGCTACAGTGGTCAACGCTTCAAAAACATGTTGTAAACTGAAACCATCAATGCCCTTCACAGAATATTTAAAACAACAGAATAGGTGCTGTAGTCTGGAAACGTTTTCCCATACTTATCCAAACCCTTCAAATACTAAAAATTGAATTGCATATTGTGTAAGAATGCTGACTTACGGACTTCCATGCGCATTGCATCTCCACGCTGAGGGGCACCTTCTCCATTACTGGCCTCACAGAAATATGAACCGGTATCCAACTTAGACACACTCGCAAAGTCCTAAACACACAGAAATACATTTTACAAATATAATCTACAATCTTCCAAAACAATACCAAACTAACGACACGTTCAAAGTGACATTTAAATTCTAGAAATATATAGTTCTGAATTTTTGAAACGTTTCAGTCATTTGTTGTGAATATATATTATGGAAGCCTCAGAGGATATAAAAAGAAATAGGTAATTGCAACTTTTCTCTGAAGTGCGATTTAAACTCAAAATTAAATAAATAAAAAAAATTCAGTTCTAAGTTCACACCTTTTAATTCAGACTGTTTTCTTGCAATTCCATTGCTAAAGTCATAATTGCAAGAGAAAGCAAAAAAATCAAGAATGTGTGAGGGGAAAAAATAAGATTTGTGAGATATAAATTCTGAAATTCAATAAAAATATCAAAATTGTGAGATAAATAGTCTAAATTATAATTTTTATCTTTTATCCTTTAGCAGAAACAAACTTCCATAATTTTTACACACAAATTCATTATATATGCTTGTTATTTTGTTTTTTTCCTGATATTGAAGATGAACACTCACCAGGTTACCATTCTTAACGTTCATCTTGTAAGTGAGGTTCTTAAAATTGGAGGACAAGGTTGGATCCTCGGGGAGGAGAATGTTGTCTTTGTACCACTTATAGCTGGATGGAGGGGAGCCATCTGTGTCGATGCAGGTCAGGCGAGCGCTACTGCCTATCATGACTGATGAAGGGATTCTGGATACAGGCTTGGAAGGAGGCACTGTAGTGGAGGGAAACACAGTGGGAATTACAAGACTGTTTGGTTTATTATATTTCATCAGAGCAATATTCTATGCTATCCATTGTTAAATATAAACAGTGCAAAAACCCACTGACTTTCATGTGTATAAATAATTTCAGTATGTATAATTTTTTCCAAATATCTTAAAAATCTTGAAGGTTTTGAAGCAACATAAGGATGAGACACAAGTATTTGCTGTTTACAAGCTAGGGTTGTGATTTATGATGACATGAATATCAGTGAAAGCTCGCAGGTAGTATGATTTCATGTATATCATACAACATGAATTACCAAGGACTGTGAGTTTGATGGTCTTCTCGTCATATCCAGTATTTCCAGACACCTCACAATCATAGTTTCCGTTGTCTGCTCGTGTCACATTGTTTAATCGCAGTCCTCCATCATACACTGTGATACGGCCTGCATAGTTCCCTAATAAAAAAAAAAAAGCACAATGCTATATATTTTCCTCCATTCACATTTCAAACATCAACAAACAATAAGAGAATGCTACTGCAAAGTTATAACAATGAACTGGATGACAACAGTAAAGATTTTATTCATACCAGTTGGCTGGTTATCAAAGTAGACCAATGTTTGAGATCCCTTGAGATCGCTGAACTTCCATTCTACTCTGGGTGATGTCCCAAAGTCAGAACTGTAGGAACATTTCAAGTCAACTCCTTGAAAAAAAAAAAAAATACTTTGTGCATAAATGTTTTTTACATTAAAAAAAAAGACTGCTTAAACCAGGACCACCCAAAATAGGCAGACCTGTCCTTAGGCCAGCCAGTAGACTAGACAGAGGCTCCCCAGGATATTTTAACACCTCACAAATTATTATTAATCAATTACAATTCAAAGAGTATGCAGGCACTACATTATATTTTCTTTATTATGTATATCTGGCTGCATACTGACTGAAATAATTCTAATTTAAAGACAAACAAACATAAAAAGCTAAATGAAGCTTACCCTCATTCTCTTTCACCTGTACTGAGGGATTAGCAACAGTAACCGTAAAAGCACGCAGTCCTGTAGACAGAAAGAGAGGGACTCAATTCTTATTTAATCAATAACAAATTATTCTTAAAAATACATTGATTCAACACATTATAAATTGCATTAAGAGTACCGAGAGTGGAATGATGCATTCATGAACATTTCAGCATTAAAGGAAACCTATTATCCTTCAACCGTATTGGAGTAGGTTTACACACATCCCATGTGTGTGTTCTATAGACCCATTGGACACCCTTGCCAGGTTGGTGAAACTGTAAATGTTTCAGATTGATATCAAATGTGTTTTAGATCTTTTCCAACACGAAAATGGTAGACAAAATATATTTCAAATTTTAAAGATAAGCTTTCACTTATGTTGGGTCACAAGACCAAAAAGAGAAACAATTATAGGTCTATTATATAGGTCCATCGTCCAAAATGCAATCAAAATGCAGACTTGCTAAAACAATAACTGTGACACTGGCGAAATGTGCGAGGTTTCATCAAAATACTGAACCTTTATTCTACCACAAATATAGACATGCAACAGATAAAACGGCTAACAAGCAGTGAAAGGTCTTCTTGGACATTGAAACAGCAATAAAATGATACTTAAAATGCTGTTTCTATTCGACCTAAATACCAAACTTAAGTTAGGATAATTACAGGTACTTCTCAAAAAATTAGCATATTGTGACAAAAGTTCATTATTTTCCATAACGTAATGATAAAAATTAAACTTTCATATATTTTATATTCATTGCACACCAACTGAAATATTTCAGGTCTTTTATTGTTTTAATACTGATAATTTTGGCATAGAGCTCATGAAAACCCAAAATTCCTATCTCAAAAAATTAGCATATCATGAAAAGGTTCTCTAAACGAGCTATTAACCTAATCATCTGAATCAACTAATTAACTCTAAACACCTGCAAAAGATTCCTGAGGCTTTTAAAAACTCCCAGCCTGGTTCATTACTCAAAACAGCAATCATGGGTAAGACTGCCGACCTGACTGCTGTCCAGAAGGACATCATTGACACCCTCAAGCGAGAGGGTAAGACACACAAAGAAATTTCTGAACGAATAGGCTGTTCCCAGAGTGCTGTATCAAGGCACCTCAGTGGGAAGTATGTGGGAAGGAAAAAGTGTGGCAAAAAAACACTGCACAACGAGAAGAGGTGACCGGACCCTGAGGAAGATTGTGGAGAAGGATCGATTCCAGACCTTGGGGGACCTGCGAAGCAGTGGACTGAGTCTGGAGTAGAAACATCCAGAGCCACCGTGCACAGGCGTGTGCAGGAAATGGGCTACAGAGAAGCAGCACTGGACTGTTGCTCAGTGGTCCAAAGTACTTTTTTTCGGATGAAAGCAAATTTTGCATGTCATTCGGAAATCAAGGTGCTAGAGTCTGGAGGAAGACTGGGGAGAAGGAAATGCCAAAATGCCTGAAGTCCAGTGTCAAGTACCCACAGTCAGTGATGGTCTGGGGTGCCATGTCAGCTGCTGGTGTTGGTCCACTGTGTTTTATCAAGGGCAGGGTCAATGCAGCTAGTTAACAGGAGATTTTGGAGCACTTAATGCTTCCATCTCCTGAAAAGCTTTATGGAGATGAAGATTTCGTTTTTCAGCACAACCTGGCACCTGCTCACAGTGCCAAAACCACTGGTAAATGGTTTACTGACCACAGTATTACTGTGCTCAATTGGCCTGCCAACTCTCCTGACCTGAACCCCATAGAGAATCTGTGGGATATCGAATCATCCTGGGCCTCCATAACACCTCAGCAGTGCCACAGGCTGATTGCCTCCATGCCACGCCGCATTGAAGCAGTCATTTCTGCAAAAGGATTCCCGACCAAGTATTGAGTGCATAACTGAACATAATTATTTGAAGGTTGACTTTTTTTGTATTAAAAACACTTTTCTTTTATTGGTCGGATGAAATATGCTAATTTATTGAGATGGGAATTTTGGGTTTTCATGAGTTGTATGCCAAAATCATCAGTATTAAAACAATAAAAGACTGGAAATATTTCAGTTGGTGTGCAATGAATCTAAAATATATGAAAGTTTAATTTGTATCATTACATTATGGAAAATAATGAACTTTTATCACAATATGCTAATTTTTTTAGAAGGACCTGTATGTATCGTAACAAAAGCAGATATGCACAATTTTGCTACGCGTGAAGTGCTGTATAGAAACATATTTCGAAGTGTTCTTAGTTGACTCGGTTCACTGAATCATTTGAGTCATTCCTTAAGAATGAGATCATACCAAAGTTAAAACCTGTTCGGCTTCAAGTGGCTCCTCGGAAATACCATTCATCTCAACAACAACTGGTTCAAAATATCGATTACTTTAGGGAACTGGGGCCCGTTCTTCGTAGGTCGCTTATTACATAGGTCTTCAACCCAGCTCCTGGGGACCCATTGTCCTGCAGAGATCAGCTCCAACCCTACTCAAACACACCTGAACCAGATAATCAAGGTCTTCAGGATCACTTGTAAAGTCACAGGCCAGGTGTGCTGAAGCGGGTTGGAAGTAAACTTTGCAGGACAGTGGGTCCCCAGGAGCAGTGTTGAAGACCTATGGCTTATTACATCCGAGATCAAATGATACATCCAAGATGAAATCATCGTGCTAATCATGATCCGGCTAATTGGGTTCTTCGAACACACCTGTTGTGTATGATTAGTATCGCTGGATTGAGTTATCTGAGATAATTGCGCGTTCATGTGTTGTCTTAAAAGGGGATATGTATCGATACTCGAAACCATGATCAGCAGTGCAGTGATTGGCTGGTGGCAAGACGGCAATGTAATGACTTCATATAATTTAAAAAGACACCTGACAAAAAACTTGACAAATTTCTGGACTTTTATAAGGAAACAGCCAAGCAAACAAAACTACATAAATGTTATAATAGATACATGAAACCGATAATAGATACATGTTTTTATTTTATTAGAATTTTTTTTATGATTCCCAATTCCTAAATTTTTATTTCAATGTAGAAATTATCTATTCATTTCATTTTATATTTGGACAGATTTGTTACGTGACAGCATTAATGAAAGTTTCTTAAGGGTCAATATCATGTTATCTGCATCTCCTGCTCTCCATCAAGCCACTCTTATAATATTAGTCATAAAAATAATGCACGACTCTATTATCTGTATTGCATGTGTGTAAGACTCTAATACAATTATGAAGTAATAATTTTATGACAAATAAATATTTCAGTGAGCAGAGCTGGGTAGTAACGGATTACATGTAATCTGGATTACGTAATCAGATTTCAAAACTCATGTACTTGTAATTAGAGTAAACTACTTTTTAAAATACTCATAATCAGACTACAGTTACTTTTTTATGGATTACATGATTACATTTTATTTACACAATGGTAATAAATTGGTCACAATTCATTGATGCTCCTAAAAATGATTTTTTTTTTTTACGTTTATATTTTTTCCTAGTAAACCTGCCGCTTATACGTTCATGATTCTTTGAGTTTTTCCGGCGGAGGGGGGAGGGGGGTCAGAATCGCGCACAGAACAAATCAGCAAGATAAAAGGAAAAAAAGGAGGGGAACACAGCCTTTAATCACTGGATGTTCAGATATCAATTAATTTTTAAAGAAAGACATGGGAAAATGTCACTATTCAGTGTAAATTCTGCCTACCACGGATTAATTTGCTTTCCGTGGAATTCTTTGACCTAGAAAAATTATTGTTGGGAATTTCGAATCGGTTGAATCAATGATTCACTCATAAAGACAGTGGTTTAATATCATATTTACAAGTATCGTTGCATTTTTCCAACATTTAATATTTTGTATGTCAAAAAAGTAAAACATTTAATCTAATAACATAATTTATTTCTTTGGACAGATGGAGTTTGTTGATTCTGATTTCATTTTAATAATAATAACAACCATAAAGACTTATTATTCTAATTTAATGTAAGGATAACATGTAAGAATTCAATGTAAATGTAGACATCTACATTTAATCAATTTAAGGCAAATATAAAAAATATACTGATTAAAGTAATACCTGATAGAGCGCTGATTAGACTGCTTCAGAATAAATTACATTTTTGCCAAAAAACAAACACTTTTTCCCCAGACAAGTAACTTTTTTACACGGACATGTGAATGACTGATTTACTTGTCAGAAAGACAAGTTCATGAAAAAGCTAAATTTTGCAATGTTGTTATTGTTTGTCTTTTCCTCATTGTTACTTTGCACTTAAAATGGTTTTAGATGGATAGAAATGTCCTCGCTGTGTGAGTTTAGTCTTTAGTCAAGTTCATGTTTGCAATGTAGCTATATTGTTTGATGTTTTTCATTGATACACTCTTATTCACTTCTAGTGTTTTTTTTTTTTGATTAAATATTTTACCTAGTAGTGATACTGTTGTGAATTTCATGTTTTTCAGTATTGTTTTTCAAAATTTACTAAAACATTTACTTATGCTTTATTAGGCTAACTGAATATGTGATATCAAATAAGGGTTAGCACAAATGTAATCTAAATGTAATCCAAAAGTAATCAGATTACATTACCAAAAATGTGTAATGATTAATTTATATTACTGACTACAATTTTTTTTTCATGTAATCTATAATCAGTATATAGGGAGGCCGACCAGTTGGAGTGGAAAAAGAAAATGACGTGCTGTACAAAAAGTTGATGCAAATCCAAAAACGTTGTTTTATTGGAAGGTGCTAAAATATTTGCAGTGCAAAAGAGAAAACAAAAATAAACAAAAACTGTACAAAAAGAAAAGAAAACCGCAACAATGTGCTAATTTTGGCTAAACCAAACGGCCCAAGTTTGCAACACTGCAACACAGAGTCACCAGGCTAACCTGTGACATTTCCCCCCCCTTACTCAGACACCTGTGGTGTCCTATAGAGGTAATCTGCAGCACAATTTTGTGACCCAGCTTTGTACAAAATTTCAAAATCAAATGGTTGGATGGCTAAAAACCATCTGGTGATACGAGCATTTGTGTCTCTCATACGGCCCAACCAGGTCAATGCCCTGTGATCAGTCTCAAGTATGAATTTGTGTCCCAGCAGGTAGTATCTTTAAGCATCCAATGCCCATTTAATTGCCAGACACTCCTTTTCTACTGTAGAATACCTAGATTTACGGGGAAGGAGCTTTCTGCTGATGTAGGCAATTGGTTGGAGCTGCCCTTGACCTTCCTGAAGCAGTACAGCCCCAAGGCCACGCTCAGAGGCGTCCGTCTGTACAGTGAAAGTCTTTTCAAAGTTTGGACTCTGTAAAACAGGCTCTGTACATAATGAGCTCTTTAAGTCCTGGAAAGCCCTTTCACAGTCCTGAGTCCAGTTAACTTTATTTGGCTTGTCTTTTTTAGTTAAATCAGTTAGGGTAACGGCTCGTTCAGAGAAGTTGGGGATAAAACGCCTGTACCACCCCACCAGTCCGAGGAAAGAACGGACCTGTTTCCTGGTCACTGGCCGTTCAGCATTCTTGATGGCCTCCACTTTGCCCACCTGGGGACGTATTACTCCATGACCTAGCACATACCCTAAGTATTGTGTCTCAGTTCTGGCTAGGGTGCATTTGTCTGGGCGGATGGTTAAATCAGCATTCTTAATTCTCAGTAGTACGTCATTCAGATGACACATATGTTCCTGCCAAGTTTGACTATAGATGATTATGTCATCTAAGTATGCAGCAGCAAACTTTTCAGTCCCCCTTAGGGTCTGGTCCATCATCCTTTGGAAAGTAGCTGGAACTCCGTGAAGGCCAAAGGGTAGGACACAGAACTGAAAATGTCCAAAGGGTGTTTTAAATGCGGTCACCTCCTTGCTCTCTGAACTTAGTGGAACCTGCCAAAGTCCCTTGCATAGGCCAAGACTCTCTACTACCTCATCCACTCTTGGCATGGGATACGGGTCAAATTTGCTCACACTATTGAGTTTGCAGAAATCCAGACAGAATCTAAGAGTGCCATCCTTCTTGGGCACTTGGACAATGGGATTGCTCCATTCACTGGATGAAGGTTCAATCACACCAAGGCTTTGCATGGTCTCCAACTCCTCCTTCATAACTGGCAGAAGTCTTTCTGGGACCCGATATACTGGCTGACAAATGGGTTTGGGATCCTTGAGAGTTATGTGGTAGTGGATAACACTTGTTCTGCCAGGTGTTTCCATAAAAAGTTGGGCTGGAATACATTGTAGAAGTTCCTGCCTTTTACCATCTTCCAGGTGCTCAAAATTCAGCTGACTGTTCCCCTGACGACCAGACAGGTATTGTTCCTCGATTTCCTCCTCTCCCTCAATGGATCTCACGAACAAAGCAGTTGCGGTTCCCACTTCTTCCTCAGACTTAGGTTCTAGTTGTGTGGAACGAGAATACCACTTCTTCAGCATGTTAACATGGAAGATTTGCAAGGGCTGGGTCCTGGAGGGGATCTCTATCTCATATGTCACGGACCCACTTTCCGCTTTATTTGGTAGGGGCCCTGCCACTTCGCCACCAGTTTATGCTCACTCGTTGGTAACAACAACAATACCTTTTCACCTGGTTCAAATGCACCCTATAAACCTCAGCAGAAGGCAACTCAGTGCTATCCCCATGCACACAACAAACTGTCACTGCGTCTCCTTCACTCCAGGAATCTCTGGGTATATATTGGGCCTGGACCAGTGTATGGGAACAACCTGTGTCCACTAACGCAGAAAGGGGTTTACCATTTAACAGTACAGTGATGACTGGCTCTCGATCGGGCTGTGTTCTTAACTGTTCTGGCCGGGGCATATAACAAAGACTAGCTGTCTTGGGCTTCTTGAGTGGGCAAAGGGGCCTAGTGTGACCTGGCTCACCACAGTTATAACATATGACAATCTCTCCCTTAACTGTTGTCTGGGGCATTGTGGCCAATGTTGGGGGTTTAGAATGACTGGGCTTAAATATTTTAGGGCCTCTTTGAGAGTTTGAACCTCACCCCAAGGGTGCAATATGCCACCATATCGAGTAGTTCCAGGTCCCTTCCAGGCAGCAATGTAGGCCTCAACCAATGTTGCAGCCTCTGCAGCGGTGTCGGGATCTCTTTCCTTTACCCAAGTTCTCACCTCAGGGTACAACACTCGCAGGTACTGCTCCAGCACCAGGGACTCCATAATGTCCCTCTAATTACTTTGCTCATAGTGTACCCATTTGGAGAACAAGTCCTTCAGTCGGATGTAGAGTTCCGTAGGGGTTTCATCGGCAGGGGTACTAAGGGACCGGAATCTCAACCGGTATGTCTCTGCACCAATTTCATATTTTTTTAGAATTGCAGCTTTCACTTGGTCATAGTTTCTGGTTTGTAAGGGGTTCATAGCCACAAAAGCACTTCGGGCCTTGCCAGTTAACAAGGGAATGAGACGAACAGCCCAGTCATCCCTTGGCCACTGATACACCTCTGCAAGTCTTTCAAAAGTTGTAAGGTAGTGTTCAATATCATCACTGTCCTCCAGCTTGGCTATTCTAGGTTCATGGTCTATCACCCGATTGGCAGCTCCTGCTGAAGCTCCAGTTCTTGTCCGCTCCATGTCCAGCTGCATTTGGGTGACCTGGTGGCTGAGGACCTTGTAATTTTGTTCACGGCGTGAAGTCTCCCTCTCCTGCCTTTCATCCCGGTCCTTTTGATACTGCATGAATGACTGAAACATTTGTGCCAGCGCTGTGATGGCAGCATCTCCCCCAGTGATTGGGATTTCTGCAGGCAGCAATCTCTCCTCATCAACACCTCCAGCAGCTGCTTGATCCATTACTGCATCTGTGTCCTCTACAGGCTGACCCCTCGTTTAAGTGGCATGTCAGCAGGGCATTACTTTATGTAAGCACGTCACTCACTGGTGGGAGGATCCCACTTCTGACACCATATGTAGGGAGGCCGACCAGTTGGAGTGGAAAAGGGAAATGACGTGCTGTACAAAAAGTTGATGCAAATCCAAAAACGTTGTTTTATTGGAAGGTGCTAAAATATTTGCAGTGCAAAAGAGAAAACAATAATAAACAAAAACTGTACAAAAAGAAAAGAAAACAAAATAATAGCAAAATTTAAGGAAAACTATCAAAAGTTGAAAACTATGACTAACACAGATGCAACAAACTTTAGACTAAATAAAACAACAACTCCATAAAACTTTCCTGAGGTGTACACAGATGTTAATAATGCTTTCAATGCACAGTTTCAGTGAAATGGGTGTATGTTTTAAAGTCCAAGTTTATAGGGTCACCAGGCTAACCTGTGGCACAGTAACTGATTACAATTCATAAGTAATCTACCCAGCTCTGTCAGTGAGTAAAACTGGCTGTGTCTATAGTAGGCTGTTATGGACTACACAGCATTTTTATATTATTTTTAAATAATTTTTTTAATGATTATTATTTTAACTTATTGTCCCTGGATCAGTACGATACTCTTGTAATAAAGTAGCGGTGGTAGCAGACATATTTTGAGTATCAGTTCTGGTTGAAAAGAAGCGATCTAATCCTGTTTACATTAAATAAGCCTGCTCCCGAGCAGGTTTGAGCTTACGGACCTGTTGCTATGACAGCAGCTCTGGGATGAGCTTCGAAGAACCAAATGATCCCAAGATCACGCCAAATCGTCAACATTCAAATCCAGCTAACTGAGTTAGCGACGTACGAAGAACAGGCCCCTGGTCAAATAAGGCCACATTTGGGAGATACTATGTTTTCTGTTTTTACTGACCAGTACAAAAAAAAAACTTTAATGTAAAAGCTAAATTCCACTTTACGCAAAATAATAATCCATTTTTTTTTAATTTAATAAATGTGAGAAATCGCTGATTAAATGTTTTAGTAATACATAGCCTACAGCCTAAATATTACAAGTTTACATTAAATATTTCACAGAATACATCAGTCAGTAACAGGACGTGATAAAAATGATATGTAAACATGATTCAAACACTGAAAACATGGATTCCTACCTGTGACTGAGATAGAGAGGCACACAAAGACGAAGGTCAACATATCCACTTGCTCCAATGGCTTCCAAAATATTCCTTTTTTAAGATAAAAATAAATAAAAACCTGGTTTGATATTACTTTACGAGAACTTTTAGGGAGTTGTGTATTTGCTATGCCCTCGCAAAGCACAGCTGAGTTATGATAAGCTGAAAGTTAGACACAAACGCCCTTCTGAGTGATACCAGAGGGTAATACTGTGTTACATGGGCCGCATGCGATTAGTTGTACGCTCATGCGTGACGTAACGAAAGTAAACGCAGGTGCAAGAAAGACAAACCACTTCCTGGAATAAGCCCGGTTTGGGAGTTCAAACCGTAGCTTACATATCCTTATTGTGAATTCTATATGCATTTTTAGTAGGATAGATACGATTTTCAGGAACAAACCTGTCGAGTGAGAGTGAAGAGTTATGGGTTTTGTAAAATAAAAATAGAATTTTGTGGCATTACAGTATATGCATAAAACTGATCTTGTCCCTGTATCTGTGTTTAGCTGAAAAAAATTCAGCTGGAACTCATAAAGACATCTATAAAGACATGCATGACATCTATTAAGGAAAACTTGTGGAGCCAGAGAAAATGAAGTTGGAAAAAAAGTTAATGTTTTTTTAAAAAAAAAATTGTTAATTATTTTTATTATTATTATTTATTATTATTTTTACAGACTGCCTGCTGCAGAATAGAACAACATGACACCAGCAGTACACTTCTCTCTGAAAAAAAAAAAAACTTGACTAACCACAGTATGTAAATGTGGTTTGGCATTTCTCATATAGCGCTGGGCAGAGATATAATCAAATCAGCTGTATAGAGACTGGTTACCATGGTTGTGTCTGTGACAGCATTGGGCTTCAGAGGCATTTTTTTCTTTTTTACCCTAAAAACATATACATGCTTATACAAATGACTACACACACATATACACACAGATGTGTTGTTACTCACTATTAAGTTATTTTGCATAAATATATTTTATATTCATATACAAAGTATAAACACAAGCTTTATAACATAAACCCAAATACTTGTATGGAGGCCTACACTGTAAAAATGTATGTGTAGGTTTATTATGGATATTGTCTTTAATAAAACAAATATGCAACATATTGTTCTTACACTTGACTTTCTTTACTTGTTGAACAGGGTAATACCGAAATGGAGCCCATCATTTCTTTACTGCTCAAGTCCATTTTTCAAATCAAAATGTCAATTCACTGAAAGAACAATATTCATTCCGTCCATCACATGTTATAGGAGGAACTAATTGTTATTGTTAGTTATATGCCATCAAAACATAATAAAAGCTTTAGGGGTTTAAGAATAATAGTTTCTGTCTTACTTCCTCTTCCCTCATATAAATGTGGGTGTTCACACAAAAATGCTGACAGACAGAAAAGCTAGATGACATGATATATAAAGCTAGATGACTGCAAGCTTGAGAATACTGTCAAGCAAAGCCGATTCAAACACTTGGGAGTGCTTCATAAGGAGAGGACTGAAGCTGGAGTCAGGAAAAGGGCTACCAAGCAACTTATGAAACAGAAACAACATCAGAAGGATCTAACCTTAGCTAAGGAGAAAAAGAACTGGACTGTTGCTCAGTGGTCCAAAGTTCTCTTTTCAAATAAAAGTAAATTTAGCATTTCATTTGGACATCAAGGTCTGGAGTCTTGAGGAAGACTGGAGAGACACAGAATCCAAGCTGCTTGAAGTCCAGTGTGAAGTTTTCAAAGTCAGTGATGAATTGGGGTGCCGTGATGTCTGCTGGTGTTGGACTATTGTGTTTTATTAAATCCAAAGTCAATGCAGTCGTCTACCAAGTGATTTTGGAGCTCTTTATGCTTCCATCTGCTGAATAACTTAATGGCGATGCTGATTTCCTTTTCCAGCAGAATTTAGCACCTGCCAAAAATGCCCAAAACACTTCCAAGTGGTTTGCTGAACGTGATATTACTGTGCTTGATTGGCCAGCTAACATGCCTGACCTTATCCTCATATGGAATCTATGGGATATTTTTATGAGAAAGTTGAGAAACAGTCGATCCAACAATCCAGACAAGCTCAAGGCTCAATAGTGCCGCAGCAGTGCCACAGGCTGATCACTTCCATGCCATGGAATGAGGATTGTTAAATGATATCACATTGCAACACTTTAGGTTAGGGGTAATTTTATCAGTTGTTTAATTCAGCAATACATACGCCTATTACTGTTATAGTTTTCATTAATAACCATTGCTATGTAGATGATAATTTTGTTTTGTTCATTTTGTTCTAACTCAACTCGGGTCAACTTACCCCAAACCCCAGGCAAACTGAGCCATGGGAACCCCTATTTATTTATTTTTAGATATATATATATATATATATATATATATATATATATATATTATAAAAAGCCATATTTGTAGAACCCTTTGTCATTCTGATCATTTAAACTGATAGGAATACTTTCATTTGGATTGGATAGATACTTTCTTGGTACTTTGCGTCATTTTCCCCTCATCTTGAGGACCACATTAGTAAAAAGTGTCTAATCTTACCCCTCTCCCCGATAAGTATTAGACATTTAATTTAATATTTTACAGCATAAATCTATGTTATATACTAATAAACAACTAACTTAGAACATTTATTCTATATTATTAACTATTTATAGGCCTCCTATTAATATGGTTTTGATAAAATATGATGTGTTATAGATTACTAGTTTTGAGACAGGTGATTATAATACGAAATATACTTAATTACAAGAATTAAAGTGTGACAAACTGCTAAATATACTATATGATGATTTACCTGCTGGCTTGCTGGAGCTTAGTATTCATGTTTGCAACTGCCTTTAGCAGCCTCCCTTCGCTCTCTCTCTCTCTCTCTCTCTCTCTCTCTCTCTGTCATTTATTTATTTATTTTGGTCTACAAAGTGTGCCAACAACAGCAAATTTGGGGTTATCTATATTAGATCTGATCAGATACAAAATTTTTCTTAGACATTCTAATTCTAAGAAAATGGATATTTTGTAATATTTTTGAAAAACAAAACAAACAAACTACCAACTAATTAGGTTACTAATTCTGCAGATCAACCACTGACTAATCTGGATCGTAATGCATCTACCTGGAAACGCAACGACCTTCGGGGACTGAGGTCTCCACTCTCCAGAGAGCAGCACACAGATTGTGAGTGAATCAGCAGATCTTTAGCGGAGCTATAACAGACCGCTTTGAGCTGGGGGTGAGAGGGGCACCTCAGCTGATGAGGGCAAAGGGCAGTCGCTCTAGCCGCCAGTCCACCCCACTGTGCACCTCGCTTGGTCTGACTGGTTCAGGAAGTGGTTCAAATCTTGTAAATTCACATTACTCTGCCCTGTTAAACCCAGCTTTCCAGTTTTAGCCTAATAATATTTCCCCTCCCTATTATGAGCAAAGTCTTGATTCACACCGATGCACTTCAAGTCAATATGTTTATTATACAGTTATGTTATATTATGTTATAAAATAATTATATACCACTAGAACATACACATTATATTAATATAAACAGATTAGTCTTTGTTGAAATAGATTTTCTTTCTTCACCATTATTCCAAAGCCTTAACTGGCACAAAATACTGTGTATAACAGATCACATTAGGTCATCTTTATGTATCTGCTTGTTTTACACTCCTTGCTCTTTTCTCACTCGCATTGAGAAATTAACTCTTCTGTTAACCTCTTGGCTGAAAAGCTTCAATGCTTCATGAGCCTTGATCTTGTCATCACTACTATGCTCCTCAAGCGCAAGCTCTTCTGCTCTGGCTGTGCCACTGTGGAGGTCTTCTGCTCTGCCTACTCTTTCATGGCTGTCTGACTGATCCGGTGGCTCCGCCCTGGTTTTCATCTTTACCCAGGTCACCTGATCCACCGGCTCCACCTTGGTCTTCAATTTCCACCCTTGCCAGCTGATCTATCAGCTCCTCCCTGGTCACTGTGAGGTGTGGAGGGAGATCTGTTTGCTGTGAAATGCACACAACATGTTTGGATCTTCTTAACCAATAATTTTCACCATTGCCAGACACCTCACAGACATAATATGTCTGCTTGTGTCACCTCGGTAAACCTCAGTCCTCCATTAAACAGTGATATGGCCTCCATATTGAGCCAATGAAAGAAAACAAATACAAAGCAACTACATCCCCATCATCACCATTAAATTATGTGGAATATGAATGACTACTTCACATAATGCATGTTGCTGAAATGTTACATGGATAAACGTGTTGACAACAGAATGAATAACAACATTATAGATTCAATCCATACCAGTTTAAGAAAAAACATTTATTTAAGGCATGCCAAATCAAATGATATTGGTTTTGGAGTACTTTGGAGATAGGTTGTGCAACATAATCTGTGCATCCATTGTTCTCTACACCAAATGGCAAGGTAAGAAATACCAACAATAAAACTAATTTTGAATTCTAGATATAGCTTCCATTCTCCAAATGCTCAAACTGAAATGCTTTAAGGTAAAGTCCTGCACTTTCAGACCCGGACAAAGAACAAGTGCTTGAAGAACTAGCTTCTGAATTCACAAGCAGAAGAAGAAAATAGATCTTAAGGTTTATGTCTGACAAATGGGTGTAATATATAATGTGGAAAATATTGAACATGGCACTAATAAATACCATCATTCTAGTCAATCTATTATTTGATTAGAAAAATGGCTGTGTAATGGCTGTTTGTTCAACCAGCTTGCCTCATATATGCTAAGGATTTGTATTTGTTTTCTTGCATTATATGTAAAAAAAATTGAGGCGGTTTATCTGATCAAATGTGAGATTTAAGTATAATGGAAGTACAGCAGTAATCTAAAGTCCTGTAGTGCTGTAGTGTAGTGTAGACAACTCGAAGTGAACTGAGTATGATTTTAAAAGTAAAATGTTATTATATATATATATATATATATATATATATATATATATATATATATATATATATATATATATATTGTTGATAATGTAATGAGAGCACATTATCTGGTGACTCTGGAAGTCCTATAACTGCCACTTAGTGTGTAAATGTGGTAGGGTTGGGCCTACTTGGTAGACATTGCCCAACCCTAAAATGTGCAGTTAATATTTGAAACCAATGATAATCTTACTTACAGACTTCCATTAGCACTGCATCTCCACCCTGAGGAGTGCCTTTTCCATTTCAGGCCTCACATTTCATACACATTTGGGAACTCTTGATCACAAAGAATCCAGTTTTACAAATATAATTTATCTCCTAATATAGTCTCCACTGTTTGCTCACATCACCTTGTTAAATCTCAGTCCTTCATCATACACTGTGATGCGGCCTTCATATTCAGCTACAGAAAGAAAAAAGATACATAATGGAATATCTTTTCTTTATGTTCATTACACAATAAGGAAATGCTACTGCAAGGTTACAATGATGACACTGGATGACAACAATAAATTCTTATACCAGTAATCATTCCAGCAATGTAGATGAAAAATGTATATCCCTTGAGATCCTTGAACTTCCTTTCTATTCTGGGTGGTGCTCCAAAGTCACCAGTGTAGACACATCTCAAGTCAACTCCTGAAAACAAATTATACTTTGTGCATAAATGTTTTTACATCAAAAACGGAATCCTTGAATCAACCCAAACAGCTATTCTCTAGTGCAAAACCTCCTCAGACACATACAATATTCTCCATTGTTTTTATTTAGGCTGATTACTGAAAGGCAAGTATAAACAGAAAAAATATATAAAATGAAACGTACCCTCATTCTCTTTTACTTTTATTGAG
This sequence comes from Carassius auratus, assembly GCF_003368295.1. Taxonomy (NCBI): domain Eukaryota; kingdom Metazoa; phylum Chordata; class Actinopteri; order Cypriniformes; family Cyprinidae; genus Carassius; species Carassius auratus. The sequence goes on along the minus strand of NC_039272.1, from coordinate 14,575,046 downwards.
GGGCTACCAACAGTAATTGTAAAAGCATGCAGTCCTGTAGACAGAAAGAGATCAGGACAATAGGAATCTTACAAAAGCAAATGCCTGTTAAGCTGACTATAAACACATCATTCCTGAAACATTGCAAAAGATTATTTCAAAACGTATTACTCCTCAACAGTGTTGAAACAGTATTTAATCTAGCAATTTTCCTGAACACTTAATGCACGCACACTCTTGCCAGGTTCTCAACTATGTAATTAGGCAACATTTGTGAAAAGTTTCACAAATGTGAATGTGAAAAGTTCAACTATTACTTAGCTTTAAAAAAGCTAAGGCTGAATAATTCTGCAGACAAAAGACAGCGGTAAATGATACAATGTGTTAAAATATATATATAACATTTTAACATTTCTATATGGACTGTTCTATAGATAGTCTAGGTCTTTGCACTCTATACTGTACTTAGTAAGTTTCACACATGATAAGATGTACAGGAACAAACATATATATGAGGGAAAGTGTTTGTCTTGTAAAAAACAAACAAATCAAAAGTTTTGAATATTAATTATTTTCTCTTTATGTAATTTTGATCGTTAGGGCATGAGAATCATGAGACTTTTGACACACTTGTCAATTTCACCTGCACTGGAATGAATGGAATATATATGGGGGGGGGGGGTTATTTATTTTTGATGTACAAAATATTACCAAATCCAAGAAAGATTTATACCCAAACGAAGAGATGAGACTACAAAATATCCCCAATGTAGAAACATATTATAACATGAATTATGTTAATCCTGAGAAATGACTGTCATCAAATTTTATAAATATAAATTTTTATTTAAAATTCTAATTCAGTTTAAATTAAATATGGGTTATATATTAGTTATATAAAATATATTGTACAGTGGCCATGCTACAAAAACTGTTCCAAGAATAGTTTGAGTAACATGAGAGTTCAATGTCGTCTTGGGCAGGTTGCTTTAATGTTGTGGCTTTTTAGTGTACTTATGTATACCTACAAGGATTTTAAAATGTTTATGTTATAATGTAGATTGAGATTAAAGTATGGCATTGACTTCCAAAGTTTCCAAATGGTGCGGTTTAGTTCACAAATTCTGATTTATAATTCATAATTCATAATATTAGCCTTTGTATTTTAACCCCAATATTTTAACTTGCATCATTAAAAATAATTTTTCATTTATGTATGAATTTACATGTAAACATATGAAACTTTGATTGTGATGTATTACATTATTAGGCAGAGACACCAATAGAGAATAGTATTGTCCAGCTTTTCATTTTCTGTGTCTTCACCAAAAGCTTGTTTGCTCCAGCCAACCATTTCACACTCTTGTTACTAATAGTATTTGACAATCTGCTGTATCAACAAATACAATCTGAAGATTAGACTAGTACAACTGCTTTATTAGTAATTATTTTGTAATTGTTTTTTTTGATATACAGTATTTAAATCCTGATCAAGTTTCACCAAATGTGTGCACTTGTGCTTGTCCAACAAACACCTGAGTTAAATAAATCAACAAATCAACCCGTGTTTATATTTAAAACATCATCAAACATGTGTTATGAAACGTTATATGAAGTTCAATATTTTTGATCAAACAATATTATGTAAAGACTGTGTAAATAAAGATTTCATAAACTTTTAAAGCTGTTGTTTTGGCCTAAGTTGATTGTCAAGGAATTGGTAACTCCCACTGACTAGACATAAAACAATCCAATTTACCATAAAGAAGGCAATGAAGGTAACCAAAATGTAAACACATTTCAATGCATATTCAACATATCTAAAACACCCTGACAGTAGTCATTCAAAATATGATCATTATTTAGACACAGATCTACAAATATACAGATCTGACAATTCGACACAATTTCAGTGCAGTTAAGATACCAGACCACTCCGCAAATAATCTGAAATAATCAAAGGCTGCGTGTGAAGTGAACAGTGAAGGAGACAGAGAGAGAAGGGTGACTGTCCACCGTAAGAATGACTTCTGACATGTCATTTCAAACATGAATAAACAGAATTAATGACAAAACCAGGGCAGGAGAAGCTTATAGTTGATCTGCAGTTCTTCACTGAGAGTCCATTGATGCAGCCGCTATGCCGTGCTGTCTTAACTGGGCTCTGATCATTTGATTCTTTGATTTCCACTCTTCCATCTGTGTGTGTACGTGGAGAAAAGGCAAAAGAGAGAGAGAGAGAGAGAGAGAGAGAGACCAACTGTATGAGAAAATAAAACAGTGTTGTCCGTTTTCTTTAAAACAATCCCAACAATGTGGTAATAATGGACGCTAGTAGTCATCTTGTACTGTAAATATGCATACAATGGCTGTTTATATAAATGAATAACTACAATGTTCAGAACGCTCTTTCCTTTGAAGTGGTAAGTTACCTCTTGTTTGAGAAGCTGGTTGTCCATTCTCAGTCGATCCACAGAATTAAGTTCCTCCTCCAGTCTTGCATTGCTCTGACGCAGCTCTTGGATATAGTCACATGCCTTAGACAAGATCCCACCTTTACTCTACACAGAAGAGCAGAAGACAATCTGAGGCAACAGATTTACATGTTCATTTAGTTTAACTAAAAATGTTAAACTCAAAAATTGGAACTATAAAAGACCAAAAAATGTAAACTAAAATAAAAAGCTAAATATTAATAAAAATGTATAGCATCCCAGTTATTCAACAATTAGACTGTACATTATATCTTTGAATAAAACATTCAAACTGGACACTGTTGGTGGCTTGTGCTAAGTAAGCTTACTTGACCATTTTTGGTTGCATCCACAGTGCAGTCAGGAATTGTTTTGGAAAGCTGGACAATCCAGTTGTTGATCTTGTCCCTCCGTCTACGTTCCACTGAGGGGGAAAAAATGCTTACATTCAGACAGAACTCCACGACACGTTTAAAGATAAATCTTTTTCATATGAAATAGAGCAGCAGGGATTGGATAATGAGGTGGAGCTACCGATTTCAAACAAAACACAGAATAACCTTCATTGTGTTGAGCCTTCCGCTTGTCATCCCTGGAAGCACGCGGAGTTCCCGACTTACTGTGAAGAACATAGGATTCGTTGGAGATGTTGAGAAGAAACAGAATACTGTGAGAGGACATGTGGTTTTATGCATGTGATTTAGAGAAAAACCTCTGTGGTGTGGCTAGAACTTCCTGAGGTGTCATCATTACATAGAGTTGACCTGAAAGAAAATGAAGGAAGGCAACTAAATCATTAGACATTCAAAATAATTACAAGCATGTAACTTTCACTTTTTAGCTGTATATGATAATGCTACCTTTTGCAGGGACACTACTTTCATAGAAAAATCCATCACTGTTACTAGAAACCACATCATGTACACTAACAGGTTGTTTTAACGAAAGAAGGTGTAAATATGTGAAATACTACTACTATTTAAAAGAACTTTAAGCCATTACTCCAGTCTTCAGAGTCACATGACTCTTCAGAAATCATTCTAATATACTGACTTGGCAGTACTGAAATCATGACATTTTTTTCCCAGGATTCTATAGAAAGTTCAGAAGAATGACATTTATTTGAAATAAATATGCCTGAACATTTTGCAACATAATAAACGTCTTTACTTTCACTCTAGAAATATAATGTGTCCTTTCTAAGCTTAAGAATCTGAATGATATTGTAAATGTTGTTTGGCATTACCTCCAGAGGTTGGTTGAGATAGTACAGAATCAGCTGTGTGGAGATTGGTGACCATGGTGCTGGCAGTGGTGTCAGAGATGGTGGCAGGATAGTAGTATTGAGTCTCAGACGTTTCTCCCTCTAGACTCTCAGACTGCGAGATCACAGCCTATAAATACACACACGCACATATTTGATATAAAACTGTTTCAGCATCAAACTCAAATTTCTATTGCTGTTGAAAACAATTAATACCTGGGTTACATGTGGTGTGGCTGCCTGAGTTACTGTGGGAAACCCAGTCACCACACTGACTGCTGCTGCCCCATCTGCCTGTCCTTCTACCTGCCCATCAGCCAAGTGGATCACCCGGTATGTCACCTGAACCATGGAGGTCAAGGGTTTAATCATCATAACTCATGATCTGTATTTACTATGCATGTGCCACATACCTGTCGCCCTGCTCCTTCCGTTTTTACAAGATACTTAATTTGCTGATCTGTGGAGAATGCGGCAGCTGACTGGATGGCTGTGATAGCCAGAGGGTCATCTGCTGTTTCAGCAATACCTGGTAAAGCAACATGACGTTTTTGGGAAGTAGATAGGTCAGGTATTTGACCAGCAACAATCTCACTGATGTTAAATGTAGGGGCGATGATCATCATCCTCGTTTACCCTAATGGGATTTCTAAACTGCCTAAAATGTCAGGGGTTTGGCTTAATTCCCATATTGACACACTCTCTCTACAGTTCTCATACACTGTGTGCTTTTGCACTGCTTTGACTATTCTTTGAAGATCCAACCCTTCTCGCATGCCTTATTTGGTTGATTATGTACAATGCCTGCATGGTATTGGACTTTTCAGTCATAACCTTTAACAATTATGAAAACATTAAGAAAACAAAGACTATTTATTATTTTATTATATTATTATTTTTATGCAATTTAGAAAAGAGGATGTATGGTCACTATTGAATATACTGATGGGTTTTTTTCTTGCTTGAGAAATTTTTAAGTTTGAATTTTCATGTGCAAGTACGTGTACTGTATATACACTTTAACACTAGATGGTGCTATACAAGCGGTAAGCGGTCACAACAAAACTGAAACTAAAGACTGACCTTCACCCCAGCATTTTTATGTTGCGAGTTTCCCTAACACACTAAAACCCATAATAATGACAAAGGGACTTCTTGACAGTTCAGTTTGAGCATCTCACCGTCTTGCAGTATGGGAGAATCTTCAGGATCAGGGCTATTATGGTTTCTAAAAAGGAAACAAAATGTGCATATAATGATTTAGGAACGTATAGTTCTAATACTAGATAACTATATCCAAGTATTAGGAAATGTTTAGGCCTATTACAATATAGCACAGCAGGTGTTTAAAATAAACATTACAGTTGTGTAATATTTACACTGACGTCTTGATTTTTTTTGAAGATATAAATTGACTTCGGATAACATTGTAGATGTGCACATTTCAACGGTATGATGAGCATAAGGGGTGACTAAGCATAACGTTAACACTGAAGGTGAAACTTGCTTCGCATTTAAGCAAACTGGGGTCAAGGCTTGGAGATCCTCGAACGTAAACAATAACTTTAAAATAGCCAGTAAACAACAGGAAAAGCAAAGCAAGAGGATCACATTTTATACTTCAAACCTTGCACAACTGGACTTGGGCTACATCCGGAGCTTAAAAATATCGAGCTCACAGCAGGTGTGTGGCGTCGGAGACGTGTTCTGCATTTTTACGCCGTTGCGTTAAAACTCCATCACACCGATGTGCCTAGAAACATTATCTATGCCACGAACATTAGATTTTTTTCATCCGAGTTAACTCGGCAAGAATCAAAACAACTGACTAAGCAGCACTTAGCATTGAGCTAATTTAAGCAAAACAATAAAAGGAGTGAAAACCGTCCCTCTAAAAAGTTTATATATCTAGCAGTATTCCAAATTACCCCCCAAAAAGCATGACCAATTTACATTTAGTAGAATTTACCTGTTTGTCGATAGCAGCAAACGTTCAGACGACATAGCCTTTTCTTGCGCATGTGCAAGATTCTAGATTTTTATGTTCGTCACTAGAGGGCGCCACACAGTCATTTAACGTGCACTGAAGAGTTTATTGGGAGGTTTCTGAAGTGCTGCAAATAAACATGACACCAACACATAATCCCAATCCGAATAAAACCTTTATTTTATAATTCAGATTTAAAATCAGTCAAACAGTGAGTTCACTAAAAATAATTTCCACATCCAAGGTAGGCCTGCATCATTTTACATTGTTTCAGGAACATGCATCACATGACAGCGTTTTGACATCAGCATCATCTTTCATAATTTCCGAGGGAGGAAACGCAGGGATTACGTTTAAGTACAAGAGTGCTAGAGGATTTAGAAGTTGTTCTTTTTAGGGATTGCTGTTGTACCAAGAGATACAATCTAGACTCAGAGTAGCTCTGACAATAATGGAAGAGTGAGGAAAGCTAGCAGGAGTGCTGCTCCGCTGTGTTGCATGACACACCAGGCAGAACAAGCCTGAGGTTTACCTGGAAGAAAAGACAAAGCCTGATCAATACCTAGAATTCATTTCAAAAACTTTAGAAGTATGCTTCCTGGTCAGTTCCAAGCAATTAGGTTGCCAATTGTGGTTTACTAGTGCAGCTGCAAAGTCTACTTGATCAATGAATATGCAATGTGCTGAACAGAAGAGATGTAGCCTAATAAACGTAACATTTTCACTTACTCTTGTCCACGATTGCAGAGACTGACACAGTGGCACTTTGTTTGATGAAACAGGTGTAGTTTTTGGGTTTGTCATCTGAGAACCCTTTCAAATTCAGCTTGCACACGTTTTCCACTAGAGAGACATTGGCACGGTTTTTGAAGGTGCTGTCTGGAGTGGCGCTCGAGTTGGTAGAGCCAACCAACTTATTCTCGGTCATGTAGTAGCAAGTCTTCTGGAGCTTGGGGTCTGAAGCCGGAGTGAACTTGCAGTACATGTCCAGGTTTTGGTCCTTAGTCACACAGAAGGAAAGCTGAAGGGAAGTCTGGGCAGAAGCAACACCTAGAAAACACCAACTTGGCCTTAAGTTGGAGTCATTTAAAACTGGTACACCACTTGTTTAAAACACAGTAGATCAGACGGATATTTGTTTTGTGTATTTTCATAGGATAAAAATTAATACTACCTCATACATGGAGAAGTTTTTTAAAAAAGGAACAAAAATTAAATGATTCTTTTCTATGAGCATGTATGTAAAATTTACCCAACAGGAAGAAGGTAGCAAATGCAGTGTAGTACATCATCCTTATCGCAGTATTCTGCTCGTACACCTGGAGAACAAACAATAGCTAGTTACCTTCCAGCAAAATAAAATACGGATTACCCCAGTAGTGCACAACATTTGGATCATGCCATAAACGGGATCATTAAATGACTTAAGAATTTAAAGTTTTCAGCTGCTTACTAACAAATTCTGCACATGTTTGAAAAAAAAAAAAAAGGTTATAAGATGCATTCCTGGCCAGGTTTAAAAACCAATAAGCTCATATTATCCAATGCAGCCAATTTTACAAGATGGGTGGGGTCATGACATATCGGAACAACAGGACACAAACAAAACGTAAGATTATTGTAACAAATGCACACGGATACACGGACCCCACCTAAATTACCCAGCGTTCGGTCAACCCCCTGAGTGACTCAATAGAACTAAACTGGTATGCTATTTGAAGAACTCCCTACAAGGCAAGACCCCGTGTGCATCACGAATCTGAGGCAAGACTCAACTAGTGAAGATTCTTTTAAAACCCATTGGGAAATTCTTTGGCTAGAATTCAGCTCGAATTTATAAAATGCTACAAAGCAATAAAAGTGGTTCAAATCTTAAAACACTTTAAAAGGGTCTTTAGGCCATCATTTAAAGCGTTAATGTGTTGGATCTAAAACTTAATACCAATTCAATGCGTCCTGAACCTAAATCAAGGTAGCCGGTTCATTTATTGTTTTAAACTGGGTTCGGCTGGGAGTAACCTAATGGTGACCAGACCGCTACACGCGCGAGCGGAGTTTCAGCTGGCGTCTTTGATATATCGATAGGCTATAAACTCTTTCTGAGATTGCTGCGGTTCTTACCTTGTCGTTTCTGCTTTCGGATGCTGGAGCTTTTGGTCCGTTATTGAGGCAACTCCCTCAGTGATTACTCAAAGAAGACAGTGGGATGTGAGATTAAGTAAGAGGAGATTCACGCCCATAGGCTGCTGTGTGTCATCAGTAAAAACTACGACATGCCCATTACCACCAGCTGAAACGTGTGTACTAGTTGATTTCCAAGAAAACAAGTAGCTAGCGCTAGTGTAAATAATCTCGACAAAGTGAACATTGTGAACACATGCATATATTCTTGCGCCACCATTTGAGGTGCCTCAGATAGTATTTTTTAATTGTGCAACCAAATTCAGAAATAATGCTCTATTACGCGTTTCCTTTGAAACTGGGTTACTAAAGTAGTCTTCAGAGATCGGGAAGAAACTTTTGGGCTCCAAGTTCAGAGAACGGCCCTTTTGGAAAGGTGCCTAGTTTCCAGAGGGTTCTGCCAGTGTGGCAGTCTAATCTGCTGCTTCACGAGGGTTGTTCTCGGTTCATGTTTATAGTAGAAACTCGATGTAATTCAGTTGAAATAAAAACATAACGATGTTAATTTGCGCACCAGTTATAGACAAAACGTCACCAGTCTAATGGTGGATCATAAGGCTTTATTTGATTATATGCAGAGAGAGAGAATTGTAATATTTAATATTATTTTCATATTTTGTGCGATGTGTCTCCTTCACTGACACTTTCAGCAAAGCTGTTTTGTTATATCTATGATGATACCATACAATATTTAAAGTGAATATAAAATGTTTCTTTTATATTCTACTATTGTGGAAAAATGTAAATATAGCCCATTTGTTTATTTTGGCTTCAGTAGCTACAAGAACAAACAAACCCCTATTATTTCATTTTGGAAACAATATTGGAAACAGATTTTTAATATCATGCTTACTATTTTCAGAAAGGTGGTCCCTCTAAAGGGGATCATAATTCTTGGTCTAAAATGGGTTTCTGACATACAGCATCTCTGTTTCTTCAAAAATGTTGTTAGATCTCTGATAAAGCTAAGAATAATTGCAATAATTCATAGCAAATAACAACACTTTTTACATTCTTATATGTGTGTTGATGTAAGTAAAAAGATCTGCTCAGGTTACACTCTCCATTCCTTTATTGCTTTCAGTGACATTTCTCAGTATAGATCCTTCAAAAAATAAGATAAAGCAATGCAAAGAAAGAAAGAAGGGAAGATTTCATCACAAATATAAATGTGAAATGTGTGTGCTGACGCTTGAATATATTGCTATGCAGTATTTGTGAGTCATTAAAATGAAACAGACAAAGCACTACATTTCTAAAGCTCAGATTATTCCTTAAAGCCAATCTTAGGCACTTAAGGTTAGGTTAGTGCAAGGAAGCCTGGGTGAAAAGCAGCTAAACGTGTGGAAGCCCACAGTGCAAATAAGCATGAGCATACAGCAGCTGCACCATGCATGCGATTGCAATGAAAGACACATATAAACAGAATGTAAAAGTATTTTTAAATACTTAATCATCACATAACCTTAATAGACTCATTCTTATGCACTTGTGTTCTGTTCCAGGCCTGTATCATTTTCCCCCTAAACGTACCTGAACAAAAAGTCCTTGAATTGTTGTCCACAGAATATTTAGTTGCATCATGTGTGAGTGCTGGAATATAATATGTCAGCAGTGGTGATGTCCTTCAGACAGATCTGTCCTTATTCAAGTGATAAACAGAAGCGCTAAGACAATGATAAACTTGTATGATGCATTTTGCACTGGACAAATTGCAAGGATCGATCAACCAGCCATCCAATAAATGAGATTACAGATTACAATGATTTCACTCAGTTATTTCTATAAATATTACAAAAATGTCAGCAATAAAAAGTATAATATCTTTTTGAACTACTATATGACTTGATTTGAAGGAAGCACATTAATGATACAGTATTAAGGTCCTATACATCAAAACAGTAACATATATTTAACAGAGAATATTTTAGGTGACAAATATTTGGGATGTCTGATCATCTTCTGCATATACTTTTTTTGCAGTCCTTCATCTGAATTCAATGCAAATGACAAACATGCTGCGTCCAGTTATACTAATATGTGACCCTGTACCACAAAACCAGTCTTAAATCACTGGGGTGTGTTTTCAGCAATATCCCAAAAAACATTGTATGGATCAAAATTATCGATTTTTCTTTTATACCAGAAATCATTAGGATATTAAGTATAGATCATGTTCCATGAAGATATTTTGTAAATTTCCTACTGTAAATATATCAAAACTTTTTTTTTATTATTAGTAACATACATAGCTAAGAACTTCATTTGGACAACTTCAACGGTGATTTTCTCAATATTTAGATTTTTTTTTGCACCCTCAGACTCCAGATATTCAGAATAGTTGTATCTCGGCCAAATATTGTCAGATCCTAATAAACCATACATCAATGGAAAGCTTATTTATTCAGCTTTCAGATGTTGTTTAAATATCAATTTTGAAAAATTGACACTTAATACTGGTTTCGTGGTCCAGGGTCACATATTACTGTAAATTCAAGAAAATAATTGTTAAACAGCTACAATATCTGCTGTTTAAATCAACATACATTACAGTCCAAAAATTCAGAGTCAGTAAGATTTTTTTTGAATGCTTTTAAAATAAATCTCTTATGCTTACCAAGGCTGCATTTATTTGGTTCAAAATTCAATAAAACAGTTCTATTTTTAAAATAGTTTTTAATTTAAAATATCCATTTTCAACTTGAATATATAAAATAATAATAATTTCTGTGATGGCAAAGCTGTCCAGACTTTAGTGTCACAATATCCTTTAGAAATCATTGTGATGTTCTGATTTGATGCTAGAGAAACACATTTTATTATCAATATCGAAAACACTTGTGCTTACTTTATTTGAAAACTCTACTAAATGTTTTTCAAGATTCTTTAAGGAGCAAATCCTTCATAACATTTTAAATGTCTTTACTATCACTTTTAATCAATTTAATGCATCCTTGATGAATAAATGTATTAATTTCTTTGCAAAACTCTTACTGACCTCAAATGTTTGCACAGTAGTGCAGTACAACTGTAGTATTTCACTATAAGTCTACCTTCAAACACCTGTTAGCTGGATGTCTTTAGATGATAAGAACATGCTAACCATCCTTATTTGCATTGTATACAAATGTTCTTTCATGTTTAATATTGAACAGCATTTTGGAAATACTTGAGTGGGTCAGATGCATCATGTCTAGTTTGTTTTTTGTTTTGACTGAATCCTGAACATGTGACAATGATGATCTCCACAGAAACTTTAAGAAAAACAATAACATGGAAGTCAACATAGCCATGTAAGATGAAAAAATAATAAAAAATGTGAAAGGCAGTTAAATGTGAGAATGGCTTTGAGTTTTAGCCTGTTTGATGTTGATCTGGTCATGCTGACAGAAGCCCAAGGGAAACAGGAAGTGATATCACAACCGCAATCATCCATGGTCCAGTGTGAAAGAATATGCTTAATGCAGAGCACACCAGAAGATTTCCTGTTTGACACAGAGAGACAAATAATAAACAGCAGAGCAATGACTTGACAGCAGACAGATTGCAAAAGACCACAGATTTTGAAAGAAGAAAATGTCGCAAGCAGTGATGACACTTTTAATTTAAATGTGAACAGACATTGGATGATTCCTAGGTAATACTTATTGTCTTTCAGCATATGTTAATGAGGTCTTTCTGAGCTATGTTCAAACTCACTTTGGTGGAATGCCATGCTATTCTCCTTCCAGGTGCTGCCCTGATAAACCCTGCAGGTGTAGGTATATGCACGGTCATCGGACATGGGCATCCAAGTGAGGCGACAAATGTTAGGTGACACCAGGGTCACATTGGCTCGGCGTCGGGTCTCAATAGGTGGGATCATGTGGACCGGAGTGTTTGGGTAGGTGGATCCCATGAGTCGCCCATCCTGTTTGAACTCGCAGAATGGCCCAGGGATCTTGTGGGTCTCTGGGAATTCACAGTCAACCCGGAGGTTCTTCTCAATGTAAGTAATGCAGGAGTACATCTGTGGCCCTCGAGGGGTGTTCCAGAACCAAGAGTTAAAATCCAAGAAGCTGGGTTTCTGGTAAGGATCTGTTGCAGTGATCCCACCCACCATACTCGACAGACATGCTACTGGGAGAAAAGCACAAGCACTTTAAAATATGAAATATGATTTTGGGATTTGCCAATGCTTATGGAGCAATAAATATTTTCAGGAATAAGATGAGCATTTTGTTGTTTTTATAGAATAATGATGTGCCTCTCTACATATATTTCTGATATGTAGCCTATTATAGAAGCATTTTTAATATAATCAGACATGAAGTAGTGTTATGACTACAACTCAGAACAGCTGACATCAAAGTTTTTACATGCTTTTAAAAAGACTAATTAGAATAGAATAAATGGAAATTATTTTTAAGAAGCAGGTGTAAGGAAGGGGAACTGGACTTGATTCGTGCCCAGTACTGTAATTCTAACCTTGTGATGTTTAGATCAGCTGTCTCTACTTCCTGCTGCAGTGTACATTGGTTGTTCTTAGCTATAGTGTTATTTGTGTGTTTCCATGCTTAAGAAAATAAAAGCATGACGACAATACTGCATAATAGTACTTTTGAATGAATTTTGACACTTGATATGACAACATGCTTTAACACTCTTCTGTTGTTCGGTCATTTAAAATAAAAAATAAAAACTTTTGTTTTAGTTTTAATTATTTTTTTCTTGGTAAAGGTTTTGGCACTTGCTATGTGAACAAACACACCAAAAATGATGGGCATGATTTAAAAAAAAAAAAAAAAAAAAGTCCTGCTTGTATTGTTCTCGATCAAAAATGGCCACATTGGAACTGAATTTGGGGAATGAAATGTATCTAGTGTAAACGTTTGGTATTGCGCCCAAACAAAATCTTACTGAAATGTTGAGATATCAGGCTCAAATTTGAAAATCAACTTGTTTAGATTTATGGCTTTGACTCTCTTGCTGTTGTTAGAACAAAACGTGTTGGAAATAAATCTTTTAGATTCAATTTCAAAATAGTATTTTGTAATTTTTTTTCATAATACATTATTTCATAATAATGCTTGAAATTAACTATAAATTTTTGTTTAACTTTTTAAATGTTTTCACTTCAGCAATAATCTGCCAAGAGACCAAATTTAAGTCTGTACCCCAAAGCATTAAACATTTATGACAGTTTAAGTTATTTTCTCAAAAAGTGGATAACAGGTAAATTTAGGACCATATAAAGATTAAGTTATGCTATTATAAATTGAAATAATGAAGTACAAAAAAAAGTAATAATAATATATAAGATCAATAACATTAAGAAAAATAGGGTGAATTTTCACTCCTTGCTGACTTGAAATGAAAAAAAATTTGGAATTTCCTTAAATAGAAATCCCCCCTGAAGTGTGTCAAAAAGTTTTTTAATAATATTCATTGTAGGTAAAATTTAGGAACTTTCTGCATTAATGTTATTTGAAGTAATCTTGGGAAGAAAAATTGTCCTTTCACCTGCAGTTATTGCATTCATTCCTTTATTTTCTCTTTACAGTTAAAATGTTAAAGGACATGTTACTTACATATCAAAAAACAAGCTGCTAGTGAGGGATTAGACTTCATTGCTTCTTCTGTATAGAGATCAAGTTTCCTTCTTTAAACAGCTGTAGAAAAAAAATTGAAACATGTTGGACGTAGGCCTATACACAAACACAAGCATGAGCACCGAGACGTTAAATATAGAACCTGTGAAGGTCATTATGTATTTTATCGGTGACCGCCTGATACCTCAGTATCAGACATCTCACAAACAAACATTTCAAATAGACTAGCTCTATTCAAAACGGGGGTTTACAAGTAGCCAAACAAATTCCGTCGGGCACTAAATTACCGCATACCGCAGACCAACCCATCCCATATCTGTTCAAGGATAGTGCAGCTCACTGAATGTCCATATTTCTCATAGCCTACTGAAACAAACGCTTTGGCCTTTGAAAACACATGCAAATGTGGACTACGATAAAGCCTAGTTAAAGGACAATGTTCGTGTTACCTTCAAGCCGATATATTCGCACGTCACGGTACTCTAGTTCCCCAGAAGATGCGAGTCGATGGAGATGCTGATGCTGAGGAAGCTGCAGCTCGAGCAAAGACTGCAGCCGCCGGGTCCTGCACGCACGAATATTACTTACAGATACAGCGACAACTCTGTCTCTGATTAAACTTGAATGTCTTGTTATACATTTTCTCTTTTATTAAAATAAGTGGGAACCCTTTACATTGCTTATAAAGATTGAGCTTTTGCTATAAATGTAAACCGATTTTAGAGATGATTAAGGATGTGGTAGGCCTAACTTCTTAAAGACCCTATAGGACCAGATGGGCTATATTTGGTCATCTGACTGTGGGAATTTAGTCAGTCGTAAATCACGTAAATGATGACGCGTCAGATTTTAGAAAATGTGCTTGTCAGTGTTAAGATTTCTACCAGCAGAGGTCGCTTTACACTAGAAATTAGAGGTTCAGTTATACTTTTTACATGCAATGGAGCTGAAGGACACACTCATTTCAGGTTTTGGAGTCTCGACTAATGAGCTGATGATCTGAATCAGATGTGTTTGATTATGGAGACATGGAAAACATGCAGTGTTGGGCCCCTTATATAGATCAGTGGGTGTCCTACAGTTGCTGCTGTCTCATCTCCAGCTAGAGTTTTATGTTATTAGTCTATGGGCTCTTTCTCTTCTGTTGCAGCTCGTCTCTCAGTCTTTGCATCTGTTGTACAATGCTTCCCTCTATCGTGCTGGAGTGACGAACACGACCGGTGTACGATTATCTATTAGATTGTGTTTTATTAAAGTCTACACCTATCCTAGGCCTAAACCTACCCTTGCAGTAATGCAGATACATTAAATGTTGTTTAGCTTGAGAAAAAGGACGCAATATTGGTGTGCGCATGCGCAGTAAACCCTGGTAGGATAAAATGTCAGGACCATAGCTCCTGTTCTTTTACTGTCTATATGCTGTTCACACAACGAATGCATAGCTTTTCAGGCACGTGAGAGCAAAACAAAACAAAACGTACATAGAACTGCATGACCAGCCTGTCAGTTTTCCATCTGTTTCACAGCCGCCCATATTTAGATAACCTATCAAAATAATAAAAAACTGGCGGTCAGTGGAGAAAAGCTTCGGTTTGCCCTTAATTAATAAAAAAAAAAAAAAAAAAAAAAAAAAATACTGTAAATTTACATTTCTGAATAAAATATTTTGCCAATAAAATAAGTATCTTTCCAATATATTCTATTTTATGATTACAATGAGAAAAATAACAAAGTAGGCTACATCTCTCAATACAAAATCAATATCTAATTTTAGTTTTGAAACAAGGAGTTTTGACAATTCTGTTTAACAAGGGAGCAATTAAAGAAAGGATGATCAATTGACTCAGTACTGCTTTTACAGAAATTAAAATGAAAATTAACATTACTAAATCTAGATGTTAGTGGGATATATATTATGCAAAATTTTTAAGTGTAGTTCTTTCACCTTGTTGGGGATACAAAATTAGTAAGGTAAGAGCCATGCTTTTTTCGGTTTGCCCTTCAGGTGGGCGTTCCTATAAGGGTGTGACGTCACGTGAAAACTAAATAGGTGACTTGAAATGTACATTTGATTTTTTAAATACAGTGTATCTCACTATAACTTTAAGTATTAAATGAATACATTTCAAAAGAAACCTAAGCTTCAATAATAACATCGCCATACTCGTGCTCACGGAAGCGTCCCATCTCCATGACAACGCAAGACAACCGAAGGTTTAGCACGGACTGTGAAATAACTGAAACATATTCGTGTATTTAGTGCTTTTGAAAGGCAGTTACCACATCAAGATTCACCGAGATTTGTTTATCCACAAAAAGCATCCGGAAACCGTGATTTTCAAGCTGTCATCTCGCCCTACAGGTTGGAAATCATCTTTAAAAAAAAAACAGCAACTCTACAATATATATATTTTTAATGTCAGTTGGTAGTTAACGTTAATTATTTAACGATACTGTTTTCGACAGTGTGTAATCGACATGTAGTAATTGTTCTTTTAACTTTTTCAAATCATCATATCGTATAACGTTAATCATATATAATATTTTTATTTTACAGTAGGGATTCAAGGAGTCAGAAATGGAAAGTCCTCGTGTTGGTGTGGTGAGAGAGTCCATGTTGCACCGTCCTCTATTAATTAAGGTCAGGACTGATATCAGTGAAGGCTTTGATTAGTACTAGGCACGTTAACTTTGTAAACGTATTTATCTGCATAGCACCATTTATGAAAGCTTTATTCTCGCATATATAATAAACAAACGAACAACGAGTCTTAATGTATTAATTCTTGCTGTGTTACACAAACAAATGGTGAAATTTTCACAATTTTGTTTGGAATAGCGCAACAAAATAACAACGTCATAACTAAAATGAGCACTAGATGGCAGAGTTAGTCTGTGAATAAATGTGACGTGTGCTCTAGTCCAGTGTTTCTCAGTTCTGCTCCTGGAATACCACAGCAGGACGACACATTTCACACGTCTGCTTTATCTCTCACACACATCGTTCAAGTCACGTAACACTATTATTAAGAAGCTAAAGCATAGGCTAAATCAAGAGTTTTTTTTTACACGCCCAGAATTTGCAACCAACCCTGGTTTAGTCCGTTTAAAAGTTCATACTTTCTTGTAAACACATTAAGTTATGCTCGGAAGACTGTTAATGGTCGGTGAATTATCACCTTTTCGTTAAATATCTGTATTGAATATTAAACTTTAAACATTTTTTTTATTCATTTGTTCAAACAACAACAAATGTGAAAAAGATTACATTGTCTCCATGGGATTCAATGTTCCAATTAATATGTTTTTGTAATCAACAAATTTTTATATCTTCTGAATGTTTAAATAAAGGAATTGTGCATGTTAAAAGCATCAAAGTGTAAAGGTTCCAAAAGGGTGTTTTTCACAATGATGCCATAAGAGAACTTTCGGTGAATAATTTTTTCTTAGTTTTTCTACTACAAAGATCTTTTAGTGCAGTGTAGATGTTAAGGGTTCTTCTTAGAACTGCAGATTGCAACAAAGAACTTTTATTTTACTGAGATTTGAAGAACAGTGTTTGGTGCAGATCACATTTTTTTCTCTGCCTTCTCATGTTAACCCTCTTTGTGAAACCCAGCGCAAGTCTTGAATCTCTAACTAAGTACTTCCGGCGTATCTTTCATCTAATTCTGCTTCATTTCAACTTCATCAAGTCTTCCATTGGAGCAGAAGGTATAATGAAATGAACCTGCACAATCCTCAATGTTTCTCCTTTTCCTTCTCTCCCATGGCCTTTCTCTCTTTTCACACTCATCCAATCATCCTGTCCATCCCTGGTGGGATAAGATGCCTCCGTTAGACCTTTGCTTGCTCTCGCCCCTCCTTTCTTTCTTATGTTCTCTAGGGTTATTTGATATGCCCCTTTTGACTGATGCAGAAAATAGGATTACTGTATTTAAATGACTATGATAATGAACTGGGTGCATGTTCCCATAGTCCCACGAGATCAAGGATTTCTCATTCTTTTTCATTGTGAGCAGTCATAGCTACAGGTTTTGGCAATGCGCTGGAACAATGACAGAGTCATCTGTGAGGATTTAGCTTTTGTTCTTGTGGCGTTGCCTGATGTTGCTCTATTTCTTCCCTATCGGGTGTCTAGTTTGGAGAGCTGTAGGTTCGAACATTCAACCCCCTTCAGTCAGCAGAGTCTGTCTTTGCTTGCATGGAATGTAAAGGGAGACCCGTAAAAGGCTCATATTCATTAAGAAATAGGCCAACTGCAGCAAGTCCCTTGTGCTGAGCGTGTGCGTCTCTTGTCGGCCTACGCAGCAGTTCATCATTGCTGAAGTTTTCTCTGCTTATGTAGGGCTGATGCATGGCTGTCCCATGGGGAAAAGGGACATATATCTTAGTAATGTGCTAATGGGCCTCAAAGTGAAAAGGAGATGAATTAGTCTGCATCTTGAAGCAAGCACTCAACGTGCGTTTTCTCAGTTTCTGACCAAAAAGTTTATAGTAGGAAAAGTACAAAAAGGCCACTCCTCTCCTTTCCTCTCCTCTTGTTAATTCCTTTTTGATGAGGCATGGCCAATAAATCCTGTTTTCATGCCTGTATTCCCTGATGACCAGTAAATTAGAGATCAGGGGAGCAGATTTGTGGCTTTTGTTGTTCTCTGGTGTCTGAGAGAGCCCTGCTGTGCAGCAGGCTGGCTGGGCCTCATTCACAGTCCCCTCTTCCCACTCATTACCATTCGCCTGTGTAGCTAATGTTAGACACACAGCAATCTGCGGCTCATTCTTAAGCAAATCTCTACTGTAGCCGATACTTGCCTCCAGCGCAAATTTATTATGTATATGTGGTCTGGCCTAAAGCTGTTTTTGCCTGAATTCAATTTTAGTACGTGGAAATAAAAAAATATATACCTTTTGAAAGCTCTGGGTTAGGGCTGTGCAATATATCGAAATTACCGAAATATTGCAATGTACATATTGCAATATGCATATCGTCACGGCTCGCAATATTTAGGGCCATGAACAAAAGACAGAGAAAATCACTCACTGCTCTTACCTAAATAACTTTTGCAGCTTAAATAAGAATCTGTACATATTGAATTCTTAAAGTAAATACTATGTTGTATTTTTCCTTTTTAATATTCAGTTCCTAAACATGTTAAAAGGATTACACTAATGTTACGATGACATTTTTAATGCAATGCTAGAGTAAAACACTACCGTTTACTTTCAGAAGTTGGTGAAGGGGTGCTTTCTTCTCAAAAAAAGTGAAACATGTATGCTAGCTATATTAAAATTAGAATCAGAATGAGGTTTATTCACCACTTAAGTGTTCACAAACACAAGGAATTTGTTGTGGTTTTACAGGATGCACACATACATACATGCATACAAATAACCATATGTATATTACACGAGATAGTTCTCAGAACTGACTCGGCAACATCTGAGTAAAACCGTTTCATCTGAGCATGTGGCACTTTAAGCATTATTGTATCACATTTTGAATTTCGCATTATTTAATGAGTTATCGCATATCACATTTTTCTTCAATATCACACAGCCCTACTCTGGGTGCTTTAAAAAGCAATATCAGAGTTGAAGATTTGGCAAAGGAAGCTAAAATTTCATACAGTTGCATGGTGACTTTAATTGGCCTCTGGAATTTATTTGAATTGCAAAAGCACTGGCCCAGACCTTGACCTTCACTCACCTCAGTTTTCATCTACAGTTAGGCCCATGCCTTGCTACCACTTCTGCAAGGTGCTTTAGCTTCCACACAGTCTCTGTAGCAACACAGGGCCTTATTATTAATGGGATCCAGCTGGGACTGCTGTGGACACGAGCACAGAGAGACCGATACATAAGCATGAATCCAATACATAACTGTAAACTGCTTGCATAAAAGATAAATGTTAATGAGACCTTTGGTATGAAGTCTGTCATAACAAGGCCTGTATGTGTTCATTTATGGATTAAGAGAATGGAAACACATATATAATTATTGGCTGTGTTCAGTATTTATGTAGTCTGAGGGGCCACTATCAGCTGAGAAATATAATTGCAATTTAAAATAAAAAATTATAATAGTATTTTATTTCTGTCATGGCTAAGCTGAATTTTCAGTATGCAGATTTGGTGCTCAAGAAACATGTTGAGAACACATTTTTTGTGGAAACCGGGATACATTTCCTGCATGATTCTTTAATGAATAAAAAGTTGAAAATGACTGCATTTAAAAAAAAAAAAAATCTTTTTAACATTATTAAAGTTTTTTAAGTTAATTTAATGCATCCATGCTGAATAAAGGTATTAATTTCTTTAAAAAAAAAACTGATGGCTAACTTTTGAACCATGGTGCATTTTGCTTGTAATTAATTAATTAATACATAGGGAAAAAAGTAATGTTATTGTCAAAAAGGTATAATGTTAAAAACAGCTTGCACCTTTGAACATGTCTACTTTCTCTACCATTTATTAACATGGTGTAAACACAGTTTGTGATCCAGGTTGTAGACCATTTTTATTAAACACACTCACACATACATACATCTAAAGCAGTAGGATAACGCTCATCTGCATTGACGAAGGGTAGCACAAGCTTGCCCAGACACATGCTCCCAATTAGCTGACCCTCTTTATGGAAATGCCTCATCAATTATACCCAAAGCTTCAGGATTTGCCACACATAAAGAGAGTTAGCATCTTAATAACCAGGCAGACTATAGAGGCAATGAGATGAATCTGCGTGTATGTTTGCATTGCACATATGCGCGCATTGACATTCTGGGGATTTTATAGAAGTAGGCTGATATTAATTTAGAGTTGACAGATTTAGCTAGCGAAGAGCAAAGCTGTGATCTGATGAGAAAGTTAGGGTTATGATTCCACATTCTCTCCTCTCAGCATTTTTGACCTAATCCTTATTAATAAATGTATTTTTTAGCTGACTTAAACATGTTGGCATTTTCTGGATTGCCTTCTAGTGCATACAGCAGTGACGTTTGAAATGATGAGTATAGAGCATGTTTTCATCTCTGTTTCTTGATAACAGTAATTATATTTGAATTCTCTCTCCATGAAGTGTATCAGATCACACTGTGACAAAGATACAGATTCTTTTTTGTGCTTCCCCACTTCCACTTTCTCTCCGCCATTCATTCCCTCTATCTAGTTTAGTTGAGATGAAGAGATTAATTTTAAGCCAATGTGCCTGCTGTCCTGGAATCAGGCACCAGATGGCGCTGAACTGAGTTGGAAGAGCGGGACAATAATTAGTGGAGACAGTTTGGTGAGCATTACTGCCATTATCCTCTAATCATCATCATGGGCACTTTTATTTGTAAGTCTGACGGAGAAACTCACAGCGAAGCTGTCTGTCAGCGCTGATGAGATGAGATGATCAGGCCTGGCTCACAGCTCTCCATGCCGCTGCCTGATAAGATTAAACCAGTTCCACAGGGAACGAATAAGCCTACTAGGTCTTGGAAAGGAGGAGCAGACCAGTTTTATCCAGAAGCTTTCTCTCCGAAATGTGTGTAAATCTAGTAGCAAGACTGTCGGGAATGATGTCTGGGTGAGATCAAGGAAAAAAAAGACAAATACCACATGGTATTCGCAACATAAGAGAAAAAAAAACTTGTGCAAGTGTTCAAACAGGACTGGCGATGGGACTGAAAAGTGCAGTGATGGACTCACAGGGTCAGTGCTGAGCTAATCTCAGCAGCTCAAGCGAAATCCTAAAAGCACACATGAGCAAGAGAACACAAAAGGATGGTGAAATTAAAGCACGGGGACCTGAATAGACTGAAGGGGTCTCCTTAGTAAGAGGTGATTATGTCCCAGTTCTCGGTCTCTTTTAGCCTGTGCGAATAATCTCCTCCTGCTGACCCTCGTGTAGCCTCTCCTGAAGCGGCCCTATTCTCATACCGGCCCCTGGCTCATTCAGCAGGTCCATGCCTGGTTAATGAAAACACAATATAGAGACAGATCACCAGTAAATGACAATATAAAAGGAGCTTTTGCTTAACATAATCCTTCGCCCGACTTGCCTTTTCTGTTGTCCTCTTCTCTTTCAGCCCTTTTATTGCGAATGAAAGGCCCAATAATGTTTTGAGGGGTCTGATTAGCCGTTTTACGCCAGCGGTCAACACGTTCTGTCAGGCATCTCTAAGTGATCTCCTCAAAACAATCTGCAGATTAAAATTGCGAAGGGGATTAAAGGGCTGGCCGAGAAGCCTGGTGGCACTTGCTCAAAAGATTGGCACTTTTAAGAAGCGTTTGATACGTTTCAGCAGACATGTTAACTAGAGGTTGGGTGTCTGTGAGTTAAAAAGGCCAAGAAAGATTTAGGTTATCTCAGTTTGGCCGTGCTTAGGAATTCGTTTGGCAGTCGAGTTTGGTTTTTGGAGGGCTTTACTTACCCAGCATGATTGGTGGGGGTCCAGTGACAAATATCTTTCAAATCCATTTTTCCATGTAGACTATTCGAAGCTCAGAATAATGAAGGATTGAGGGTTTTTAACCAAGAATTAAGTCTTCAGAGCACAGCAAACACACAGAGATCTCCAGAGATGACGACAGGCTCACTGCATTGATTCTTTTCTCCCTCCAAAAATCGCATACGGCAGCGTAAGGAGAACCGCCGACATGAATGTAACTCTGTGACTGACACATGAGCACACCTCCCTCATGTTCCATCAAAGATCAAAGATTTGTGCTTCTGGAATGCTCAGGCACCATATTCCACAGATCACTTTTGATACATCCGGTTGTCACCTTTGCCGTGGTTTGATTCTCAATTTTCCACCTTTTCGCAGCTAAGCTGCTCTTAAAACAAGGCTTTGAGCTGTTTAACAGAGCTCAGAGAAAAATAGTGGGCTTTTCTTTTGCCCCATGAGAGCTTTTCTTTGAGTAGATGTTGATAGGGGGTAAATACCCCCTCCAAAACAACCCCCCTACACACAAATGGTAGGATTTTTCAACTCTTTAGATGTCAATCATCTTAGTTATGACTCTGGAGACATAAATCATACTCTACATGAACTGACTGGACTACATTGTGCTAGTGATTCAGACTTGAGTCCTGACTGAAGAAATCAGCCATCAAGATCACTCACATCAACGTTCAATGGGAATTTGTTTTACTGTGCAGCCAGACACCACTTCTGGGCTTCTTTTGCGGCATTTTTTTATGGTAATAAGTTTGTGCATAATTATGATTTTATTAATAGACACAATCAGATGCTTTTGTGTGCCAGGGTTTGAAGGTGTAGGTCGGAAAACTGCCTGTCAATCAAGAAATCAGCCGCCACTCTAGAGGTCCGTAAAACTTTGACATCGCGATGCATGCATTGTCTTGCGCCGTTAAATGCTTCAGTTTAACAGCGGCTTTATTGTGGTGATGTAATTGAGGACGATTGACAGTTTGATTGACAGTTTACAGGTTCAGAAAAAAAGGTTTTGAAAAACGAGCTATTGTTCTGTCAGAAAACAGACATAAAACGGCCTTTGGAGAGAAAATGAGATAAATATTTGTATAAAAACAATAACTTAATTATTATTTTTTTAAATAAATATTTCTATATTTCTTAAATAATTATTAAAATGTACTTAAAATAAAAAATGAATTTTTCATTTATATTTAGATTTTTTTCATATTGCACAAGTGGGGAAAACTTACATATTTTTACATATTTTTACTGTTCAGAGGTAAAGCCTGGGGGAAGATTTTTCTTATTTAAATGTATTTAAAAAAAATGAATGAATACAAATATTTAATGAAATAGTGTCCTCGTGTTTTTAATCTCAGTATTGTGTTTTCTCTATAGCCAGCTCTTGGAAAGACCAAGTCAAGAGGTTTGTCCTATCCGGGACCTGACTTTGTTTTTGGGACAGCGACCACAGTTCGGGATGGAGGAGTGCCAGAGGGTAAGTGGCAAAACTATTTAGTAAAATTGACACTATATTTGCATTTAAAACTGTACCACTGTTGACTTTACATTTGAAACCCCATCATTATGATTCAGTCATTATAAAGCTCCATCTACACTAACTCAAAGCCTTTTGTTTATGAGACACCGCTCCCGTTCCCCCTCAACTCTTGTCACAGGATGATGTCACAGTGCGTTTTCTTGAGTAAGTGTCCCCTCAGGCACTTAGCCTGTGCTGTCAGTGCGCTCCTGTTAGCATACTAAACTGTGCCTGGCTTCTGCACTGGCTCCCCGTCTCACACTTTAATTATACACTTCCAACGGATGACAGGCAGTGACTGCAAGTGTCAAGGCCTTATACAGTCCCATAACCTATGATGCAGTTCTAGGCTGTGCTTACCCTGTCATGCTTATCTAAGCTTACTCATCACAAATCCTTATGTAACTATTATTGCCAAAAACACCCAAAATTGATCTCTACTTGGTTTTGAACATGTCAGCCAGAGCCTTGCTGGAGCCCATGCCCATGTCTACTTTTATTTACCTGGTGGCATAATGGAAAGCTGCCAGTCACCAAAGCCATCTCTGCTTCAAACTGCTGATCTGTCTATGGCTTTATCTAATAGTTTGAATACTGCTAATATTTCTAAGTTAAGCATTCAGAACAAGGTGCAAATATATGTCATTTATTTGCAAAAAAAAAAAAAAAAAAATTTAATTTAACATTATTATTATATAGTGATGTTTGTCTATAGAGTGTTATTTGTCCAAGAAGTCTCCAGAAGTCTATTTGTATAACAAATGGTGACTTATTTAGACCTATAAAATCAGTGTGTATTGCACCCTCAGAGTCCAAAGCTGCCACATTGCAAGAAAAATGTGAAATCTAAGATAAACGTACTTTTATAGCAAAATGATTTCAGAGAATATTTCCTGAATTAAGTTTTTCTAACCCTGTTGGCAAATTGTTTTCTTGTTTTACACATACATTTAATTGCATTCTGTTTCAGACATATCATCTGAAAGCGAGTCTTTGTAATATCTTCTGAAATTTTGCTTCTCAAGTAAATCGGTTTTCTTTTGATATTTTTAAGGAAAAACAAGAAGTAAATACTGATTAGAAAAATCTTATAGTGCCCTGTAATCCTTCTCCTCAAAGGAATTGTGTGCATTGAATTAAGTCTTTATCGATTTCATAGTATATTTCTGCTGTGATTTCTCTCTCTTTCATTTTTTAGCTATCTCCAGCTGGCACACTCACACTATGTCTACCAGAAACAGGGAGGCTGAGAGGGATTTTATCGCCCTTAACCGAGAAGGGGTCAAGTCAGGTTTGGTTACTGCTAAAGAGCTGCACCAGTACCGTGCCACCCACGACATTCGGCGCCAGCCGCTAACCAGAGAGGGGTTTCGCAGGTCGGCCCCAGCTCGCATACCACCAGATGCTTCATTTGGAATTACTAACAAGTGAGTGTGTGTTCACCATTATAGTCTCAGTCTAATCTCAATTAAAGCTGTGGGAAATCGGAAGGAAGCAAAACATTATTTTTAGTGTAAACAATAATTTAGTCTTTCAAAGAAAACGAGAATACTCATATTCCTATTAATAACTCACTAATGTATTTTATAAAGAGGAGGAAACCGTCTCTACATACTGATATGCATTTTAATGATTCCTCGCTCTGCCTCGGCTTTGTTTCTTTCCCACTGTCTGTTTACATCTCCCACCCACACATAACACACCCTCACGTCAGATATAGACAGTGAATCAGAACATTCCAAAACACAGGAAGAATTTTATAGTCTGCCACAAAGCTTTGTCTGTAAGAAAATGTCAATAAAACTTTTCCTAAACATATTCAGTAGCACTGCAGGGATTATACACCATTGTATTTAGGATATTTAACAATAACATTTCTTAAATTAATAATAATACATTTGGGGGATTTTTTTTGTAAACATTAGATTTTAAGAATTTAGTTTTGCTTGGCTGCAAATTATAGCCACTAGCCAGCCATGCAAATAAGCAACTGAAGAAGCATCTGTCAATTGATTGTAGTGGTATTAGATTGAATAAATCCGAATATGGCCAGCACCTACTTACCAGCCTTTCAGAAAATCATTTAGGACTTCTGGCTATGTAGGATTTCTGTAGTTAATATTCATGAGCTAGTAATCAGTTCTGTACTGTAAAAAAAAGGAATTGTTACACAAATTGATGTATACAAATCTTTTGATTCTCTCAACTATTGTCTTAAGTCAGACTACTTTTTGTCATTTTGCATTTGTTCATTTACTAAATGCAAAATGTCATGCCAATAAATTAATTGAGGCAACCAAAGATTTATTGTTTAGCAAATGTGCATTTAGAAATACAATAAGACTTCAAAATTTGACACACATAACAAAAAAAAAAAACAGCAAAACAATAATCTTACAACAATAACAACATAATTAATTATTGCTGCAATACATGCTAGGAATTCACAAACCCAGTATAATTGAATCCATAAACTGGAAAATATCTAGTTGCTTTGACTCGCCTGGATATATTGAGGCAGCAGATCTGTGAATGGGTCTATGAAAACCTACGTATTTACAGATCTGTACGCCATTCTCATGTGGGAATCAGAGTTGGGTGGGTGTTGATCAGCGTAGAAAGTGATTTGGGTGTTTTGTTTTTCTGGATGAGGCAAAAGGCAAGAGCAGGAAAGTGATAGAGGTACAGAATTGTATATCTATAAGAAACTGAGAGAAAGAAGGAGAAGGAAGGGAGAGAGCACTCATCTTTGAGCTCTGTGCCCACTGAGATATGACACGAGCACTCTGCTGAGAGCACACAGGTAAGATTATTACAGCGGTCCGCAGCGCCACAAGCTCCCTTCACTCCTTGCTTCTGCCTTCTGCCTGCTTTCTTTTTTGTTCTCGTCCTCTTGGGCCTTGATACTGTTGAAATGGAGCTGAATTATTTAACTGAAAACACAGCTTTGTGTCCAGACTTTCTCTCTTTCGCATACACACACACACACACACACTTGATGTTGATACATCCAGTGTGAGAAGTGCTAGGTGAGAGTGTGTTTCAAGAGCCAGTCAGGAGGAAGGAGGTCTGAAGCAATGAGAGGTAAGATGAGGGGTCCACAGGGACTTGTTTGGCCCTGCACTCTATCAATCAAATGGTGTTTGCCAATGCCATGGTCAGCCCTAATGAGGGTGTGCTAGGATCCTTGCACAAAATGTCAACATCCCCATACACACGCAATAAATATAGCACACACATGCACACAAGAGATATATATCTGGAGATATCTATTTGAGATATAAGGATGTTTGTTTTCACAACTTTACACCTGGCAGTTCCAGATCAAACGGCAGTGACAAGGAGTGCTCGGCATTCCATTGCACTACCCAGAACCTCATCCAGTGTTAGGATGATTGGATTGGGAGGCTCCCTTAGCTGCCTGCTTTAACTCATTAGGATGTTGAGCCATTGATCACAACACCCAGATAAAATGTGACCCTGGACCACAAAACCAGTCTTAAGTCGCTGGGTTATATTTTTAGCAATAGCACAAAAAACATTGTATGGGTCAAAATGATTGATTTTTCTTTTATGCCAAAAATCATTAGGATATTAAATAAAGATCATGTTCCGGGAAGAAATTGTGAACATTTCCTAAGTTCAATATATCAAAACTTAATTTTGGAATAGTAATATGCATTGCTAACAATTCATTTGGACAACTTTGAAGGCAACTTTCTCAGTATTTCGATTTTTTTTTTGCACACTCAGATTCCAGATTTTCAAATAGTTGTATCTCGGCCAAATATTGTCTGATTCTAATAAACCATACATCAGTGAAAAGCTTATTTATTCAGCTTTCAGATTTTGTATAAATCTCAATTTAGAAAAATTGACACTAAAGACTGATTTTGTGGTCCAGGGTCACAAATATACAACTATTACGATACAAGTGTTATGAACATCGCCATCTTTGATACATAGTTTCCTCACTGTCATTAGTTACAGATGATATTTATGGCTACCGGGACAACAGAAAAGGAGTGTCACATCGATTATTCGTTCATACAGTAGCGAATGGAATACTGCATGTAATGAGTTGTGTTTGAGAGTCACAAATGTTATTAAATGCGACTGTCAATGCCAAACACTGATTGTGGCAAAATAAAAAATACACTTGCAGAAATCTGAATTTTTTTATATTCTTTGAAACATTAAAGGGATAGTTCACCCAAAAGTGAAAATTTTGTGATGTTTTTTTTACTTACCCTTGTGTCGTTCCATGAGCTCGTGTCATGCATGATTTTCTTTCTTCTGCAGAACACAAAATATATTTTAAAGAATGCTGGAAACCAAACAGTTTGGTTACCACTGACTTCCTATGTGAAAAAAACCCCTCAAAATGTCATATTTTCTGTTCCAAAGAAGTAATAAAGTTAAATGATGACAGAATTTCATTTTTGTGAACAATCCTTTTATTGTCTAATCTGATTATGCTTTTATCTTCCAAAGGAAGTGTAAATCACAGAATTATTAATATTTAGATTTGGAGAACTGTTTTGTTCCATTTTAGACCATCCACCCCAATCTCAGAGCTCATGGAGTATAAGTATGCTCAAAAATGGCTGGAAGAGCAGCAGGTCAAGGACAAAATCCTGCAGGCCCATCGCCATAAGAAGGTCTGTTGAAGATATCACAGTATGACTTTAATATCAACCTCTGCTTCTATAAGAAGAGTGATTATGTTGTAAGTGTCCACTGAATCCTTCACAGGCTCAGCTTGGACGTATACAGGATACACGAACAACCATGCTCCGCAAGAGTCGCCCCTTACCCGAGCCCCCATCCATGTGGAAAATGCCTCGATTCCAGCAGGTAACTATTCCCCTAGTGCCTACTATTTCATTTTCACTCTGTAGTCACAAAGCAATTTTTCTTCCACACCTAATTTTAATACTTGTTTTTTAAATAATACATAATTAAAATTTTGGTATATGCATTTTATGTTATATTGTTTTTTCATTCAGTGGTTTAGTTGACTCCCACTGGAAGGATAGACAGGATCAGTGTACTGTGTGTGTGTGTGTGTACATGCATGAGAGAGAGAAAGAGAGAGAGAGAGCGAGAGAGTGTGTGTGAGTTGTGACAGTATGAAGTATGAGGATGCCTTGCTGAAAAATCTACGTTGAAATAACAGTATATGCCTCAAGCCCTTACGATTGTTCACATGTACACTAACCCCTTCAGTTTTGGTCCCTCTGCTAGCCTTAACCACCAAGTAAATCAAAAGTGCTTTGTTTTTATTGGTCTTTTGCGTTGACAAGCTAACTACCAGCCTGACAGCTCTACCTGTCGGCGGGGCATGAAAATTTTCTATTGACAATCCCCAATGCTTCCAATTATGAGGGAATCAGACTCCTGCTGAGCTAATGATGGCCCTTATACACATCCAAACACACCTTTACAAGCACTGATGGAACACCACAATACATATGCACTAGCCACAGTATTCATATACACAGGGCTCCGAACGGTGAGTAAGAATTGTCACAAATGCATCAAAAATATTAAATCATTTAAAAAAAATGATTTGAAACCCAGTTGAGGAAGTTTTATATCAACAAGATATCAGCTAATTCTAGTGTGAGTCACTGTTCCTTGCACACAACAACAAACACAACGTGACACCATGATCCATTCTGTCTGAAATTTGAAAAATTACTCAGAAGAGTTTTGCTGGCCAAAGGAATGTTGTTCTATTATTGGTTAATGAAAATGACATCTGTTGTAAAACATCAAATTGGAACAAATCTGTACAGTTTTTAAGCCATCATATTAAAACACAACAACATGGAGATATATGTATTTGCATGACACATGCACATGGTTAAACATGAATATATCTCTCACACACAATGATATCCCATACTGCTATTTTTTTCCTTTTAACTCTTTCCATGCACTCCTCCACCATCCTATTTTTCTTCTCTGTCTGAATTTCCTCTGCAAATTACAACCCCCTCCCCAACCACACACACACACACCCCGTGGCTGCCTGTCCTGTCGTCCACCCTCAGTCGGCTCTAATGAGGGAGGGAGAGTGTTATTTTGGTTGCACGCCTGCGTTAAATTCTCTCTTGTATGACAGCTGATGGAGAGAGAGAGGAGCGTTAACCTTATAAAAGATTTACCTCTGCTCATTACAGCCTGTCAGGTAGCTGTCCCGATAGCACCAGGTTCGACATTTGCATCCTTGACTCTCTTCTTCATTCTACACTCATTTTCTTCATTCCTGTTGTTTGTTTGTTTGTATTGTCACCTTCCTTTACATCTCTTTCATTCCACCTTTCTTGAGACGTGTGTTCCTCCTATTAATTCAAAAAGGTTTGGAGGTGTCAAAAGTGTTTGAGAGAGGCAACAGAGTTTTTTAAAATAGAAAAAGAAAAAAGATAAACAAATAAATATATATATTTAAAACATGATGTGACACACCGGTAAAGTTTCAGCATGTTTTTGCTGTTCATGAGCATGCCATAAACATGGTAAACAAATAAAATATAGATTTTCATATTTTTCTTATCTGCCTGTTTTGAGCATTGTTGAAATTATAAATGTGCTGTTTCAACAAGTTCTATTATTTAATAGCTGTCAGTATACATTTTTACGTACCAGCTTAGATGCTACAGAAGTAAAATATGGGCAAAGCGTCTCTGCTGCCTTTTACAGGGATATGTTTTTTAATGTTCGACTATTCTGACTGCACTTTAGTGTATGAAAACAAAGTCTTCCATGTTCCAGCAGTGCCATCCATGTTACTTTCCTCTGTCATTCACATCTTTTTGTTTTTGGTGTTGAGCTGCAATAAGCCTAAATCTTTTTTTTATACTCTAGGACGATTTATCAGATCGGATGAGATTATATGCTCTTTTTCCTACATTTTATATTTCATTTATTATATATATATATATATATATATATATATATATATAAAAATAACCAAACGTACACTTATATCTCTTCCTACCCAGACAGCATCCCAGTCTGCTGAAAGTCAGTGTAAGATTTATGAGATACTCTGTTTTGTATTCTGAAGGTGGGACCAGCTCTGGACACCTTTCGAGATCCTGAAGCCCGGAAGAAAGCCATGAGCGCCCACCACTCAGAGTCTGCAAGCAGGAGAGGGATTCTGGGTCAAGGCACTTACACGGTGGATTAACAGAGCTAAAATTATTACATCTCAGCGCCTCTGTGAATCAGGAATCTTCTTCAAGTATTAATCTCTCAATAATTTTTTTTTATGTAATTTGTTCTTTTTTTTCTTTTTTTTTATTAGCATTAATGTGTCTACACAACTACATATATTTTTTTAATTGAATAAAAACGAAGTGTTTTAAATGAAAATAGGCTATGTCATTTTATATTGGTCGTTGAGATATCTGAGAGTTCGAGTGAGGGTCTTAGGGTCTGTGCACGTTTAAAAACCCTGGTTAAGATGTTGGTTTGAAAAAGGAAACGTTGATAAAGTGGTGAATGTAAACTCTAGCACCTTGTGCAGGATCCACATGTCACGTATTATGTACCTGCGATTTATTTAGAAGAAAAGAGGGAGGGTTGACTATCTTTCTCTCCCTCCCACAACACATACGTGATCATCACCCCCCAAAAAACACCCTTTAACCAATAACGACGTGGCGCTCGGGACAAACGCGGAATGGACACCTTTAAAAGCTTGTTCCTCCTCCAGTATTGGCTGTTTCCTTGAGGGTGTCATTTTCAGGTCGTGGAGATCACTGCCTGTGTTTATACTCCGTTACAAAGGTTTAGTCCTTGCAGACCTGGACTAGAACTTTACACATCAACATCGAGTTTAGGTCAGAATAGTTGGGGCTTAGTATGGTTGTAGTTGTGTCTCTATAAAGCCAGATAAGTTTCCAAGCTGATGAACAGAGTTATAATGAGTGCCGTTCTTGTGTAGTTGTACCTGTCCTTGGTGCTGAAACTGACCGGTGCACCTCACGGATTTGCTTTTGAGGGACTGTACGACAACAAATTCAACAAAATTGACCTGCAGTCAACGACAGAAGAAGGATCTGGTAAAAACAACTTAAAAATATAGGACTTTTTTTCTGGGACAAGATCTAAAGGAGTTTAGCGGACTTTAAATGGCCAGAATTATAATCTAAATTTACCGTTGTAAACCTACCAATTTTCGCTGTATCACCAAAATCAGAGTCTGAAAGGACAGATGCACATTTGATATCGATTTGTCTTGCGATGGAGGTATCAAACGTGTCGAGCTTTGGGATCGAGTCTATACTTTCTCACAGACCGACCAGCCCGTGTATGTCAAAGGGGGAGTGCAGGTCTCCAGCGGAGTTGAGCCCGCGGTCGGATCTAGACAGCGGCTGTTCGTCGCCTCCCTCCCCGAGACGGACCTCGGTGGAAGACGCGGTGCAAAGACACGCTCGCGCCCTCGGACTGGACTCTCCTTTACAAATATCCCAGCAGCCGCGAACAGTCACGTCCTCGTTCTTGATCAGAGACATACTAGCGGACTGCAAACCCCTGGCTGCCTGTGCTCCTTATTCTAGCACGGGACAGTCAGCACAAGATAATGAAGACTGCATGGACAAACTTCACAGCAATTCGTCCTCTGACAGTGAATACAGGGGTGAGACACACTAAGACTGTTTTTTTTTTTGTTTTTTTTGTTTTTATAAAGCAAAATATATACTCAAAAGATTTAAACTGTTAAATTATTATTATTATTATTATATTAGTTTAAAATTGTATTCTTAAATTAAGTTCAAATTGATATATGGTCACACACTGTTTTGCAGTTTTACATTCATACGAAATTAAGTAAAACTTACTGATCAAGATAAATATGTAAATGTATTTTTTAATGTTTCAAATCGAGATCTAAAATAAGAAATACGTCCGAAAACGGTGGCTTTTCTAATAGATCACAAAATAAGTTAAAAAAATAAATAAATAAAACAAAGATAATATTTTCGTTTTCTTTCTATTCCTTTCTACAACGCAGAGCAATGTAATGAATCGTTAAATGTATTTGCAATCGAAACACATGGTATCTAAATAAAATTTAATCCCTGTTTCGGAGGTCATTTTAGCCAAAATGTACAATGGTTTCAAACCAAAATCAAATATCCTGATACAGGTTCAATCAACTGAGAGAGCATGTTTGCTCACGATTATGCTCACACCTAACTAGCAATAAATGGCCTAATTTTGGCTCTGAATTGTTCCATCTGATGATCATAGTAACATAACGACAAGTCGCTTTTGAGAATCTTCAGTTCTCATTGCAGCTCAGTTGAGCTGTTTTTAAAATAATTTAATGCAAAATGACAACATTAATATAAACAAGTGTTCAGTGCTGTTTAAACGCATGTCTAAACCACGGGCGTTTTAAATAATGGAAATAACTGAATTTACTAATGGGAAAGGTAAAATATCAAACATGAATGAGCTCTAGTATGTAAGAAATGGCAATTCTATCAAAATGACAAATGCTTATGGTATAAATATGTGCATGCCATTTTCAGTGAAAGACGAAGCTGATCGCGAAATCTCCAGCAGTAGAGACAGCCCCAGCTCCCGGCTGAAGAAGCCACGGAAAGCGCGCACTGCGTTCACTGATCACCAGCTCGCGCAGCTCGAGCGCAGCTTCGAGCGTCAGAAGTACCTCAGCGTGCAGGACAGGATGGAGCTGGCAGCGTCCCTCAACCTCACCGACACACAGGTCAAAACATGGTACCAAAACCGCAGGTGAATACAAACATATAGCCTACTTCTGCACTGTCAAAGATGCAACTGACTAGCAGCTATTATGCGAGCCGAACCACTTTTAAAGGCGTTTTAAATTTACAGGTTTTATTTTTCAGAAATAGCCTATTATAATATCAGTAGTATTGTGTAAAATAATTGGTTGTGTTTTTTCTTTCATGCTGTCAAAAAATTAAACCACAACAGAAAAAAGTTGTGCAAATAGCCTATACAACCACGCACACCACGACTCCAACACATTTAATCATAAATAATAAATTACCGCATCTTGTATCAATAATTTAGCTACCGGGTAGTAATTAAACAATTGCCAAAAATGATTAATTATTTATTTGAAATGGCTCTTTGCTGAGTGACAATTTGACGGATGAGTGTTCTACAGGATATTACACGGATTCATCCTCGACGGACAAAAACTTACCATGAAGCGCCAAATTGTAGTTTATTATTATTATTTAAATATTTATAGCTCTGACTTCATTAAGGTGATGTTGGGAGAAGCAAATATTTGTAATTTTATTCATGTTGTACCACTTTCATACCACTTTGTTTCCAGAAAAAAAGTAGACTGCCCTGCCCTACTATAAATTCACCTTGCACATTGAATAAAAAAAAAAAAAAAAAATTAGGGTTATTTTATTTGATCTGAGCAAATAGTTCCTTTTTTTCAAAATGTCAAATTATGAGAAGAGAAAAATAAAAAAAATAAAAGCCAAAAAATTTAGGATACACCTAAAGACATTGATAGGCTAACACCTAAAGAGGTCGTCTTTGTTTTATGGTTTAGTGTCACATGACAACAAAATGGCTTCCGGCATGTTAGTTATGGACAAGATTATAAAGAAAAATATGCATTTTTAACACCAGCTATCATAATAGAACGCATTCTAGACTCCGATATCATTTCCAACAATTTCAGTCATTTAAGAAGAACATTTATATATAAAGAAAACATGAACATTATATTGCAAATTAATGAGGCTGTTTGTTTCAAACAGGACGAAGTGGAAAAGGCAGACAGCAGTTGGACTTGAGCTCCTCGCGGAAGCAGGAAATTACTCAGCTCTACAAAGAATGTTCCCATCACCCTATTTTTACCCTCAAAGTTT
Organism: Carassius auratus; assembly: GCF_003368295.1. Classification (NCBI taxonomy): domain Eukaryota; kingdom Metazoa; phylum Chordata; class Actinopteri; order Cypriniformes; family Cyprinidae; genus Carassius; species Carassius auratus. Next base: position 14,540,703 of record NC_039272.1, on the reverse strand, counting down.
GGTGTCTAACCTCGACCCGGGACCAGGGTTGTATCTGTACAGAGGGCCGTCCGCGCCTCCACCACAGCTCCAGCGGCCTCTGGTCCCGAGGATCCTCCTGCACGGAGACCCAGCGTCTCTCCCTGGAGTCATACCGCGACACACGCCGCGATGAACTGATCCAACCTGACAAAAACTCCAACCTCAGGAACGACAGGGTCGCGCTTGGACAATACCCATGTATACTGAACATATAAACGCGCAATAATAGACTTTACAAACGACTCTGACCAAAAGGTGAATGCTAACTATTTATTAAACTTTAACGTGCGGAAGTAGCCTAGTAATTAGAAAATAGTTTGACGAGGTTCCATCACTAAATGAATCTCTTGACTATTTTCTGAATGAAGTTGCTTTTCCCCTAAGAAATGGCGTGGTTTATTTACACAAAATTATGACGCAAGCAAACCAAAAAAAAAAAAAAAAAAAAAAATCAACTGAACCATATGCAATACAATTGTGGATTTATCTGATAAAATGCATTGTAAGAACAAAAATAATTAAACTTAACGCTAATAAATAACTAACAAATGTAATTGTAACAAATGTACTTTGTCACCAATTAATGTGATGGTGTTGGCAGAGCTGAGCGAGAGTTTTTCTAATGAAATGCACAGACCAGCGCAAAAATGAGACTACTTATGGCACTACAACCTGTTCAAAATGAGAAAGAAAATGAATCCGTTTTTGTGGAAATTGTGTTGTGTACATGGGTAGTTTGCAACCCGGTTCAACAGACGCCAAAATACTTTTCTAAATAAAGACTGTGAATTTGTCAAATATAACAGTAGTAGTACTTGATTCTTCGATGTTCTCTTGTTCAAACAGTTTTTATTATCTGTGAATATATGGTACATATAATAAGCTTTAAAATAAGCAAACATTTCATTTTTACAGCTTGACATCAAACAGGCAGCCCGTGAACGCTTCAGGCTTTGCAATAAAAACAAAATCTTTTTCGTTTGTTTCCTGCACTCAGTTTGTGACTTGCTCTCCCATCCCTCATTCACATAAATATTTAGGTTTTTAATTAACATAAGCATATGCATTACTGCCAGAGGAATCCTTTTGTATGGAGGCTCACATCGAAACCAGCGTATCTGGGTAAGTGGTTAGTTGTGTGTGTTTAATTGACCAATCATAATAGGCGTTTCATTATTACAGACCAATCAAATGTTTACAAGCGGCTTTTACGCTAATAAAGCGACCGTGAAACGTAATATTCCGGTCAAATTTCTTTTAGCGCTCGCAGCGAAGACTCGGCCAAAAGACAGCAGCTGGTGACCGGCAGAGTCAGACTCAAGGCTTGGACAGCTGGTCAGCGTAAGCCTCCATACATATCCAGCCCTATTTACCTGACCAAGCCAGGGAAATGAGCTAAAAAGGTTTAACAAAGGCTATTTTTATGCGGTGTTCTCATAACCTTGTGTACAACATGAAAGGCGCCAAAACGTTTGGATTCAATCCTGTGGAGAACCCAAAATCTGATTAAAACAAACACACATTAAATATAATTCACTTGTATAAAAAAAAAAAAAATGAAGTGAATGTACTACAACATTCTGTAAATCACATCGCGTAAAAAGTCATGTTTATGGCACCACATTTATAATACATTCACAGGTGAACTGACTGTGAACAATAAAACATTCCGTATGCACTTTGCTCTATTAAGTCTATTTTACCATTCGCATGACACAGACGGAAAAAGAAAGTTCTCAGACCACACTGCTGAGTGTTTGTGCTTTGTTACAGGTAAAGAAAAAAATGTCACTCTGTATAAAAAAAAAACACCTGAGTGTTCAACCCTGAGAATCCAGCTGGCTGCAAGGACTCTGACCTCAGCATTAAAAGAGCCTCGGATCTCTCCGAAAGTCTTCCGCTTTATGCTGCGGTAGATTGCTGTTCCTCTGCTTGACCGTTCTTCTTTTTCCTCTTCTTCTTAGACTTGGATTCTCCATCTCTCCCACTGAGATACTCTGAGCGCATTAAGTTTGACACTCGCTCTTTCGCCGTGAGTTTCTTGGGAGGCCTGAAAAACATTTAAATCAACTTATCACTCTTGTGTGCATTTAAAAAGCATTTCCTCCCAAAACCAAGACAGTATAAGGAAAAAGGGTGGAAATAAACATCTTGACCACAATGATAAAAAAGCTGAATGTTTCAATCATCCCGAATCTGAGATTTATTCTGTAAAGAGAGGCGGCAAGTTGACTGGCTGGCTTGACACTGGCTGAACAAATTTCCCACTGTCGTCAATAAAAGGCTGGTAGACAGCAGCGGGGGCCTGATGTAAAACTAGTGACTGTTTATCTAATCAATAACTCTGGAGAATGAAGCGTTGCTTTGTCCCCATGGGGCTGCTTAAGGATCCAATACACACGCACCTACCTCATGGTGACATAAGACACACTCTACCCCCGGGGCTTAGAGCGGCTATGAGACAGCAGTTATTGTTCTATTGGTCCCCGAGCGCTCTACAGGGACCCCTACAGGGGATATGAAGCATGTAGATATACATGAAGATGGTATATTATATACAGCATAGAATGTCATTGTATTTACACATGCTGACAGACATGTCAAACATGATACATGCCTCAGCAGAAGTGATTCATCAGCTAGGTAAAATTAAAATCTAATCTAAATTCTCCTCGGAGGTAAAGATTGTACAGAGGGAGATCTTCAAGCAGAGTTACAAATTGCGCAAAGCATTCGGGTACACAAATAAAAAACTATTTTACTACAAAACCTGCATCCTACGGGAAATCCAGATACAGAGACAAGATCTTCTATACTTTCTGACCAACAAATCTCTGTGACTCGTCCATGAGTTTTCCAGTCATTGATGATGATTAGAAAAAAAAAATTACATTTAATTAATAGTTTTGAGCAAGGATGCAACAAATTGTCCAAAAGTCATAGTAAAGACATTTATTACAAAATAAATAAATATTTCAAATGAATGGTTCTTTTAAAAACTCTTTTCAGAGAATCCAGAAAAAACTGCATCACTGTTTCTACAAAATATTAAACCGATTTCAACACTGTTAAGAAATGCTTCTTGAGCACCAAATCAGCATATCAGAATGATTTCTGAAGGATCATGAGACATAGAAGACATAGAAGAAAAATTCCACTGTCAACACAAGAATAAATCAAACATTAAAATAGAAAAGAGTTGTTTTAAATTATATCACTGAACATAATAATTTCACATTATTAAATTTTTGATCAAATATTGATCATGCACAATAGACTATATTCTCCATATTATATATATATAATAAAATAAATATATTAGCTATAAAATATTAACACAACATCCTCCAAAATGAAAAAAAAAAAATAGAATTAAACTCTCAGAGGGACTGGTGTGTGTGTGTGTATTTTTGGTTGCCTGTAATGGCCTCTCTCCCATGTACCAGAGGTCTTTGTTGTTGTGTCGCATATCCATAAGTGTGTGTGTGTGTATGTTTATATTGGTGTGATCTGCTCATTAGAGAAATCTTGTCTGGACATGGACAGTGTACACCACAGTCTGCTGTAATGAAGTCTCTCCTGACAGGATGGCGAAACTCGATTGAGACCGCAAGACAGCACAGCACAACACAGCGATGTCACACACACAATTTATAAGATGGGAATGGTAAATGTTAATAGGGCCAAAGCACTGGCCAGTTAAGTGCTATCAGCATAGTGCAGCATGAATATTCTATACTGAGCGATGGCTGGTAAATATAGATGTCAGCTGTCAGCTATGACGGCTGATAAGTTCATTACGGCTGTTGTCTGTTGTCTGGGCAGTGGAGGGAGAGTGTGAGTGCGTTACGGCTGCTCTGGGGCAGCTCCTCTGGGACTGACCCATTGTCCCGCTCCATGGGTTTCATTCACAGGTCCTGCTGCAGGTCACCCTGCCAATTACTAGTGGTTAGACACATGCTTCTCCCTATAGTGTCTGAGCCAGCATGTGGCTCAAGTCAAAACTCAATAGTACCATAAATAAGTGTACATGTACAGACGAAGCCACAAAACTATTTAATAAACAATTCTGAAATGACTAAGATGAGCAGAGCTTCAAACAAATAAAAATAAATCTAAACCAGATTTTTTTAAGCTGACAAATTACAAAATCACTCGATAAAGATGGTTACAGTTGCTTTTCTTCATTGTGATGACAAGGTGTTTTAGTTATATAGACTACAGAGATTTCAGTTATTCAGAACTATGGAGCTCTTGTAGTTGTATATAGTATAAATTATATTTATTTTTATATAAATAAAATTATAAATATTTTAATATTATAAACTATATTTGCCACAGTCAATATACTATAAACTACATTTATGCATCAATTTAAAAACAAATACTATAAAACCATTTAAGAATGTCACTACTTATTCATTATAGAGAATCATTTCTAAAGTAAAAGCAACTTTAAAATATTTTTGTATAAATTAATAATGGTATTAAAAATAATATATACATTGCAAATATTCAAATTCTAATATTTATAACAAATATTAAAATGATTGGTTATTGGGTGTATATATCCTTATTTACACAATGTCATTTGAACAGTATCAGTAAAAAGACTGATGTAAGACTCTTTTTAAAAAAAAAAAAAAAAAAAAAAAAAAAAAAGAAAGAAGTTGTTTTTTTTTTTTTTTAAGCAGACATGCACGATAATGACTTGAAATCAGTTGTAACCATTCTCAATGATTGACTGACACTAATGGAGCGAGTCATATTCAAACCATGAGCCAATTTGTGGCGTTTTGTGAATCTATTTGATTGACTTGGGGTGGAGGGGTTCATAAGAGTAATTTCATAATACATTCATGAAACACTTCCCTGACTGACTACATTTTAAATTACTGTCGCATATTTTTTTTATTAAAGCTGTTACAGGGCTCTATCCTAATAGTTTTACATATAAAGCATTCTATAATGAAAGCAGCTACACACACAGAGCCCTTCGACAATGGAGTAAGATCTTGTGTAAAGAACAACTACCGGGAGTCTGTTTTCCACTCTGAAATAAAACGGTGCAACTCAGTTAAATTTAATGTGTCACTAACCTTGAGTAAAGCAACTTTAACATCAGATTTTACCAAACTGTACCTGACACCCCCTTTACAGCACAGAGACAGCACACAGGAGCGTTTGAGCCTTTATCTCAAAGGCACACTAAAGAACTGAAGGTGGGATGAAAGAGAGGGAAGTAAAATACAGCAGAATACACTCACAATAACAGAAATTTTCAAATGACAGTTCTGGTCTGACAAGAGAACTGTGATCACTGCATGTGCGGGTCAGCTATGAAACACGTGCTGAACACTAGAGGAGAGGCCCATATGTCAATATTCTTTATTTAAACGCGTGGATGCAGATAAAGCTCCTCACTATGTGACAGTGATGACGTTCTTTGGCTCTGGCTCGGTTTAATTAAGTGTCCTGTGGAGAATCTGACCACACAAAGAAAGGCCTACACCAACACATCCATGCATGAGGGCTAGTCTGGACATGGCCTTTGCTAACCAGACCCCACGCTAGAAGCGCCACATTCAATCCTGTGGGAAATGACCACTAATAACCCTGCAGTGTCAAGCACTGGCCAAACCTAATAGTTAGTGGCCCAACAACTATACTGCGATGTACTAGACATATCATCAGCACATAATCAAATCACCACCATCCTCGTCTGGAGTCAAAAATTACACTTTTGCCAACGACTGCTATCAGATAAAGTAAACCATTTTTTGGGACAAGAGTATAGTCTGTATAGAAAGCAACAAAAACAGCTCTTATAAAGGATGTCCTAACTGATATACTTTGGGAATAATGCTGCTGCTGCATCACACAAGGGAAAACATGAGTGTGTCAGAGGTGAAAGGTAAAACTTGCAGCTGGTAAAGGCAGGACTTGACTAGTCCTTTTTGACCCTGAAGAGCTCTGCTGCAGTGAAAGACTCACAGCTGCCAAGAGTGCGTGTGTGTGTGTGTGTGTGTGTGTGAGCTCTGGGCTTTTCTCCAGTGCAGCCATGCTGGCAATTTTCAGGGCAGCCGTGACGATACATTTACACTAATTCAACGTCCTACAAAATGGCTAAAAGGCAGTGTTTCTCCTCCCTTTTCTTCAAGAAGTGACACTTGATAAGTGGATGCATCTTAAAAAAGCAATAAAGGATTTTGGAGGTTTCACATAGGCTGTGTTTTGCTGAACACCAGATTTAGGCTTGCTTAGAAACATCAAAAGCACTTCTGTACCTAGTTGATATAAAAAGTGAAATTAAAAATTAAACAATTCCTATTCTTTTTACAGTTTAATAACTCAATCTGGTTTTGCAGTAGCGGTTTGAAACATCTTGATCTTGAACCATTCATTTGGGGTTGGTAAGATTTTTTATTTTAATGATTTAAAAAAAGTATCTTATGCTCACCAAAATGGCATTTATTTGATCAAAAATACAGTAAAAGTATTAACACTGAAATATTCCTAAAATTTAAAAGAACTTGTTTCTATTTTAATGTTTTTAAAATACAGTTGATTCCCGTTATGGCAAAGCTGAATTTTCAGCAGCCATTACTCACAGAAATCATTCTAATATACTGATTTGATGCTCAAGAAACATTTCTTAATATCAACGTTGACAACAGTGGATGCTGTTTAATGTTTTTCTGGAAACAAAAACATTTTTAGCCAGGATTTGATAAAGCTAAAAATCTTTGAAAAATCCAAAATCTTTTATATTATAAATGTCTTTACTGTACATTTTGATCAATTTAATGCATCCTTGCTGAAAAAAGTATTACGGTAACTACTTTCTTAAAAAAAAAAAACACTTGAATGGTGGGGTGTAGATGACATTGAGCTAATCGGAACACTTCCCTTTAATTACAATCAAAGGAAAATGTAAACAAAACAATGAAATAAAGAGCGCAACTTCAAACCTTACGTGGAAAACCCTAAAGATGTTACAGAACCTACAAAGAAAAATGTACAATCAAACAGAACATGGGTTAACTGATCTAAAAGCAGAACTAGATCATTCTATCTGGCAGCGCAAACTGTTTGACAGATTCATAAATTACTGTCCAATTGCTGAAAACTTGCAGTACCTCTTGGCTTTGTCTTTGCCCTTCTTGGAGTCTTTGCTGTTGGCAGGATTAGTGGTTATGGAGCTGCCCAGGCCCTGGGGTGCGTCCCTCAGGCCAAAGCTCTTAGCAGCGTGGCCCAGGTGCAGGCTGCGGATGTGGAAGATGTGTTTCAGACTGGAGGGGTACGAGGTGTATGCTCTCAGGAAAGACTGCAGTGCTATAGGACCAAAAAAAAAGAGTTACAGCAGACAGCAGACTTTTCCAAGCACTTTTACTGGCAATAAAGGATTTTAAACCCTATTTTAACAATAATAATATTGCTTCATTTGAATTAATTGATCCAATTAATTGATATATTTAATTAATTGATTTACATTATTATTATTCAACTCTGTACAAATAAAATATTTTACACTCAATACTTTGTTTAATTTATAAAAAATTTTTTGTAGAATACAAAAATCATCACAATTGCAATACCAAGTGAAATAATTATTATTTTGAGGTTAAATGGTTGTTTAAAAAAAAAAAAACTATTTACTATTTAGCTAAATTTCTTTGAAGTAAAGTGAAAATTTAGCTGGGCTGCAAAACTGTAGAATCCTAAATGAGAATTTGTTTTTGTCTTACCGCACTTCGCTGTTTGTAGAGACTCATTACTGGCATGAACATAATTCTCAAAGTCAGTCTCTACAACGGTGGCTCTCTCTCGTACCTCCTGCTCAAAAGATGCAGCTGATTTCTGTACAGTCAAGTACAAAGAGACAAACAACAAAGATAAACAAAAATCTGAGTAATATGAATGCATTGCATTCCAACAATTACGCGGTAAAATTTTTTTATAATAAAAGCCAATTAAAACCAACAGCATAGCATAAACATTATTGGTTATACAAACTAATGACACCTCCCCTCCCCATCAATGACCTCTGACCCTAAAATGAGGCTGCTAATAAGGGGGGTGTCACGGGTGAGGATTACAACCAGCCGAAAAGGACATTAAATCAGGATTAAGACTGACTGAGCGCTGGCAGAAACATTCGCTCATTGTTGTCAGACGGCTCTCATTGTCGAGAGAGAGAGAAAAAAAAAAGAGCTAAAGAGAAAGCCATTCTTCTCCCACAGCTGTTCTCTAGATCTGCATTTTCACCCACATGCGATCTTCAACCAAAAGTTATAACAGTTATCCACAGTCCAACAAGTCAACATTGACTCTTTGACTGTTTTTAAGGCTTAGTTGTCAGAAGTTACCTTACTGTCCCATTTCCCTCTGACTTTGAATCGCTCATCCTTCATCAGATTGGCCAAGATGTCCTCCATCTTCATTTCAGACAAACTGAGGGTGCAGATGGATATTATACATAGATATATAACACAATGGGAAATAAATAAACTGCACCAGCATTTTCCTGATTGTAAGTTGTCTGGTTCAGATAGTTTAGCTCAACCTTATGGAGCCCTGCTAACCCTACCAAACTCCTTCTGATCATCCTTTAGTCCTGTAAACTGTAACGTGAGCCAAATATCATAGTCCTTGTGCCAGCAGAACAGATTCATTCTGCTCTCACGCAGAGAGACTGGGAGTGTGTGTTCTCCCTCGGCACAGAGTCATCAGTCCAGCTTTTGACTGTTATATTGTGGACTAGGGATTTTTGACAAACTTTAATCACAGTGTCAGGGATTGTTCTTCATACATACATACATCAGATGTGACCTGCCCTGCATTCCCCTACTGCTGTGTTCATCGAAATGATAAGTAAATGTGATATAGATGAGACGCCAGGCAGCACACCTGATGTTGTGATTGGCCAGCACATCCACAAAAGCCATCTCAGAGGGGGTGAGGAAGAGCAGGCTGCTGCCCTGAGCTCCAATTCGTGCTGTGCGGCCCACACGATGAACATACTCTGCGGCGGAAACAGGAGGGTTATACTGCGAAAGAAAGATGATATTCATTTAAAAAAAAGAAAGAAAAAAAAAAAGGTAGTACTGGATATTTGAACAGTTCAGTAATAGTAACTAAACTGGCTAAAGTGTTCATTGCACTAGCGATGTGCAATTATGAGATATTACAAACGAAGAAACCTAACCTGAACAATCCACGTAACCTGAGGCAGATCCAATCCACGCGCAGCCACATCCTAAGGAGAAAATAAACAACATTTTTTAATATTTACTTAAGCAGACATCATTAAAAAAAAAAAAAAAAAAAAAAAAAAAAAAGTGTGATTTTGGGATATGTCAGCTAAAACTACTAGAAATTATTTTCAGATGGAAAAAGTTCAGTTATTTCAGTTAGTTGCCTTGTGCAACATTTCTATTTTTGTGTACGTTTTTAAATACTGAAATTACTAAATACTAAAACTATATATTCATGACAAAACCAAATAAAAGTACTTAATATTTTATATTTAACTGTATATTTTACAAATCTATTGTCACACTATGCTGTTATGATTTCAAAGCAAGAGTGATATTTACAGCTCCTACCTTGATCGACTGTATCTTCTTCATTATGGTTACCAGCCCTGGCCCCTGAGCTTTAATCACTATGCCACACTATTTATTAATTAATTTAACTTAACTCCAGCTCTCAACCTAAACTAGCCTAAACTCTCAGTTGAGGTTTCTGGAGCTGGTACAGATGGAGACCAACACAATGCCATGCCAGGCTGTCAACAGGAATAGAAGCACTCATTTACTCCAGGAGCCTTTCTGCAAAGTGACAAGATGGAAGAAGAGGAGGTGGAGGAAAGGGACTCTCACACCTGTCAGGCTCAACTTTTTTTTTAATTGACTGACTGTGATGTAACGTGAGCTACATCATTAGATCAATTCATTTATGAGTCATTTTCATTTGAAGAATTTCCTCAAAGGGTGTTCACAAGTTCATTAAAAGCTAATAATTAATTACATTTTGCAGTAATATTTCTGTGTTCAATTTCTAATTAGACGTAAATTTTATATAAATTATTACTACTCACAAAATGATGTATAACATCGTAACTGAACATGTTAATGTAAAATGTGTTTATAATATTTTAACCGTTGGACAACTGCATCTTTTCTCTTTTAATTGGTATTTAATCAATTTTTTAACAACGTATAATATGTATAATATATATTATATAATTATAATATAATATAATATAATATAATTGATGTATTTCTGGCCCTCAGGTATGAATAAACCAGGCTGGGAATCACTGCTCCAGGCTGCAGTCATGGGCAGCTACCATACAAATGGTGCTAATTTGAATGACTTACCGTACACAGCAGAATGCCAGTTTTACACTGAGAGAACTCCTGGAAGACTTCTGTGCGATCCTGAAGAGAGAGAAACAGGAAAGTTCACGAAATAGTTGGCGTTATGTTTTTAAGGTGGTCAAACACTATACAAAAGAGAGACACCTGAGCTTTATCTTTAATTACAAAGTTATACGAGACAATATTTCAGCAAAAGAACTATCTGCATTTTTATCAGAACAAAAGATGAAGCAGAAACACGGATGAGAGCCCATCTGAAGATGGGATGTCCGACAGCTCCTCTCTCTTTTTCTGTATGGAGCACAATCTGTTGTGTGCTGGAACAGCTGCCCGTCTCCTGCAGCTCTCCTCATCGAGGAGACGTCCAGAGCTCAGCCTGTGCTGTCCCATTACCAAACCCATCCATAACACTACAGGCCAGCACCACACCCAGACCTGCTCTCTCATACATCTGACCAAGAGACTTCAGAGTCCCCTGCCCTTCCAGTGCCATATGGGCGACCCACGGCAGCTCCATTTATGTGGGGGTGAGGGTGCAGGCTGGACAGTGGCAGGATGCCGTTCCCCTGACACTGCCACAGGGCACCGACTGCTGCTGTTGCCTGAACGCCAGCTGGCCGAGGGCCGGCGGACCCCACCGGTCAACCAGACCATGATGGTCTAACCTAATGTCATGTGCTGTTGCTACTGATTCTGGATGCTTTTAAAAGACATGGTCGTTTTAGCAGAAAAGACGCATGGGCTCCATTAATGTGTTGATGTAGTCTGGAATACACTACATGACTCTTGCTCAGATTTTTGCATCAATTTAGGGATTTTATTACCTTTAGGCTATGTCTCCATCAAGTCAGAGGATATCAACATGTTTGATATTTTGACTCCGTTTTAGAACACACGTTGTGTTCATTTGTCACACATCTAGCAATAAGATAAACATTTCTGCTTGATTTTGCTGTACTTGGAATGACTTAAAAGACTAGTAGTATGTGATCCTCAGCCCATTTTTTCTCTGTAAATTCTCATAAAGTCGGCAAGTGAATGATGCCTACTGTATTTAAAATCTGTTCATATTCTAAAAGTCAATAGTTCAAAAAAAGTGTAGTGTATTCCAGCCTTAAGGTAAAACTTAAATATTTAATTGCTGACTCAATAACAAAAGTGAAGCTAAAATAGGGCAGATGCATACTAGTTGGTCATGTATATAAATACTAAATACATTTTTTTAATTTATAAACATTTAATATCAAACCTATGTTTTTTTGTTAAAATCTTTTCAGAATTTGGAAGACAGTGAAGATTGGACTAAAGGAAGCTGAAAATCTAGGTTTGCAATCACAATATAAAATTCAAATAGAATTTCAAAATAAATTAAAATAAAGCAGTAAGCCCCAAGAAGATGTGGTTTACAGTGTATTCATAAAAGTCGAGGGGCGTTGTTAGGCACGACGTGAAGCGGCTTTTATAAAATGGTTATTCAATATATGTAGTAATAATACATAGAATAAAACAGAGCAAATAAAGTGCCATTCTATAAATACAAACAGTATTCTTCCACCAAACAATGTAGTTCCACAGAAACAGTTGATCACTGATCTATATATCTGTGTGTGTATATATACAGTACAGACCAAAAGTTTGGACACACCTTCTCATTCAAAGAGTTTTCTATATATATATATAGTGTAATTTATAACAGCTTCGAACGCAGCTCAACCAATCAGAATCAACCGGAACTATCCGTTTTATAATAGAAAACAATTATTTTTAATCCCAAATAAACAGTGGTTCTGAAGCACTCACAAGGAATATAAGTTAAAAAGCCTTGATATAAACTTGGCTATCCATTGAAAACCTGCCAAAATGTGTAATATTATTTGAAAACAAGATTATTTGAAATCTTTGTAACATTGCACAATATTAATTCCCAATATATAAAATCATTCTTTATTCTTTAGGGAGAGGTTGGTCTAATAAAACCAAACTGCATTCTGTGAACAAAACCTTGACAATCATTATAACGGGATTTGACACATATCGTCTCACCTCTTGTGTCATGTTGCCGTGAAGCCTGTAGAAGTTAAGGGATGCTGAGGCGTGTTTGGTTGATGTGGTGCTGGGCTTCTCACAGAGGATTGCAGTAAAGAGAGTAAGCAGAAATTCCACAGCCTCACAGCTGGATATGAAATTGACCAGCTTCTGCTGCTGCTCAAACTATGTACAAAAACAGCATAAAATACTGAAGTCCAGTGACAGCTACTGTGCATGTAACATCACTTTCTTTGCTACCGTAAGCTCAAGCAGTAATAACATCACTGATTATCAGTTAAAATATTTTGGCGATTGAGTCACACTTGATTTTAAGGTCCAATGCTCATTATAACAATGACTTTTGCTTGAATAAACTCTTAATTTGCAGCTTATTAATTCATTAGTAAGGTAGTTGTTAAGTTTGTGTATTGGGTAGAATTAAGGATGTATAAAATGTGCTTTATAAGTACTAATAAACAGCCAATATGTTAATAATAGGCATCCTAATCCAGCATTTAACAGACAGAATTGGTCCCTATATTAAAGTGTTACCGACAACTGAACTACAGTTCAAACATTTGGGGTCAGACTTTTCTGAAAGAAATGTATACTTTTCTTCAACAAGGATGCATGAAATTGATCAAAAGTGACAGTGAAGAGCACCAAATCAGCATACTAAAATGATTTCTGAAGTATCATAATGACACTGAAGACTGGAGTAATGGCTGCTAAAAAACATCACTGGAATAAAATAGATTTTAAAATGTAAAACTTCCCAGCTTGTTCCTTCTCCTATTTGGTAGATTAAAAAATGCTTTAATAATTCACCAGGCTGAACTGGAATGACTTGAGGTGATCTACAGTGTAACACAACAATACCACTGAGCGTTAATAACTGGGCTTTAACATATGGTGTTCTGTACCTTACATTTGGCCAGAATAAAGGCAGCCAAACAGACCAGGTGGAGTTTGCTGGGCACCACCACAACGTGCTGCTGCAGCCTCTCAGGCACCGCATAGCTGTCTGACAGAGCCTGAGGGGCCGCCTGGGGACACACTTCAACTGTCTCCTCACTCCCCTCTGACACATGGATACTCACGGGCTCCTTCATACTGATACTGGCTAATCGGGACAGTCCTGGACGTGAAGAGAACAGGATCAGCATAAACGGTTGCACACACATGTAGATTCTCACCAAGCACTACGGAAATAGGAAGGTGTTATAAGAGGCTCAATAATTTCAAAATAAAGAGCCTGTTCTGTCATGCAAAGAAGATAAAGACTGGATTTGAGAGACAAAAACTCCTGTCAGCTCATCCTAGTCTCCTAGTCTGTCTCCACTAGAAATGAAGTCGGTATGTCTAAAAGCGAGCGCTTATGCCCCTGTCTCCCTTTACATCCAGACACACTCTGTACAGTGGTAGTGAGAGGACGATGAGTTAAACCGTCGGTGAGCGTGGCTGAAAGCAGCACATTCTGCCTGGCAAGTCCAGTGGCGTTCAGAGCATTCAGAATCACAGTCAGATCTTTCTCAAAGCCCAAATCCAGAGTCCTTCAAAACAGCATGGATGAACTAATCGTAAATACACATTTCTTTGTCAATTTTTCAGGTATTTCACACAGTCAAATGATGAATTACACTTTAAAGTGGTAAAAAAAAAAATCTGAATAGTACTGTAGAAAAGTAGTATAATATCGGATTAATAAAATATTAATAAATTAAACATTAGCAGATTAAAGGTTAACAAATTTTTTTAGCTACAGCTCTAATGTAAACCACACCATTTCATTCTCAGTTCAAATCAGCAAACAATTTATGTTTATGTTTCAATGCCATCAACAACCATGTCTATATTCATGCCAACATCAACAGAATGGTTTCAATTCATCATTTACAATAATATAAAATGTTCTTAAGCAACAATCACTATACATAATACAAATAACAACGATACTGATAAAACTCATGTAGAAACTTTTATTTAATGATCATTCTAAATATTTTCCCAGAGACCTTTTTAAAAATGTCTCAAATCAGCGAACAGACTGACCTGTCGGCTTCATCCAGAATGAGCCAGCGCACAGCACTGAAAGCAATACTTAAAGTGTTCTTTATGTGGTCCACCAGTCGGCCTGGAGTCGAGATCAGAACATTAATGCCCTTCCTCAGTCTGAATTTAAGACAAAGACAAGCAAAAACACAGAAAAACACAGCAGACTGAAGTGACAGTGCAGAGTGAACTATAGACTAGTATTAAAAGTGTGTGGAGTCATTAAGATTTTAAGATTAATGTTTCTGACAGAAGTCTATTACACTCAACAAGGCTGCATTTATTAGAATTTTATATTATATACATTAAAGTTGAAAAAAAAATAATAATACAAAGTAGAAGTTTCAGCAGCCATTACTCCCAAAACTGACATTTGTTTCCAGGGTTATTTGATTAATCTAAAGTTTAAAGAACGATGTTTATCTGAAATAGAAATGTTTTATAAAATTCTAAATGTCTTTGCAGTCACTTTAGAACAATTTAATGCGTCCTTGCCTAATAAATGTATTTTTAAAAAATCTTACCGATTGATAAACTACAGTGTATAATGCAGTAATTCTGTAATCTATTGGAAATGGATCTGTAATGCAGGATACAATACTTTTACATTTGGATAATCACCAGAAATCTAGTTCAAACCACTTGCAGTAGATGCATGTATTTTGTGTGGCTGTGTGTGCTGTAAACCTGGCTTTTTCTGCTTTTCTTTTCTCTCCTCCCATCAGAACTCCAGGCACAATCCAGGTGAAAGGCTGAAAGGAATAAATACAATGAGTGACTTTTAAAGATTGAAAATGTAGTGGTTTGTTCTGTGATGTATTATTCATTACAGAACAATAATTTAGCAAAAGTGCAAATCCTCACTTTTAGAAGCTTCTGAAACATCTGAAAGCTCTGCAGGGCAAGCTGAAGGACAACCGGAAACAGATCCAGGTTGGAAGGAAATAAAAAGGGTACATATAAATGGAATATGCAGATACATCAGAAAATTATGTTTTCTATCATTTAATACAATACCTCTCTGGTTGGAACAACCACAACAGCCAAAGTCCCGTCTGATCTCTGGAAAAATATTATACTTAATTTAAGACATCAAAAGTTGATGCACATAATGGTGCAATAGCTATTTTATGGATAACATTACTTCTGACTCAAAATGTATTTTATCAATTTATTTGAATGTTAATTATAATACAATACCTTGTTTAATGTCTGATTGCTAATGACCCCAATTTCTCCACACATAATCAATAAATGACAACCTTTTAAAAAAAAGTACTACTTTAAGCCAACTAGAAATAAGGAAAACATAAAACTAAAATGGTTATGTGATCAGTCGGTAAAGTCTTGATATTGAGCGTGTTGTTTAAGACATTTAGGCTGACTTGCCTTGACTTTAGGCTGCATCGCTTGTAAGAACTGAACCACTGGAATTCCATAAGCCAATGTTTTCCTTGCAGGAAAAATGGAAGAAAAAATATAAATAAATCAAATTTTTAAAGTTTTGTTTTTGTCCATTCTTCTTTGCTTGCAACATCTATCTTAAACATTGAACACCTTATGGAGCGTTGCCACCTGTAAAACAGTTTAGATGAGGAAAGAAATGTGTGACTAAAGGCCGCAGAAGCGATTTATTTAAGCGATTTTGAGGTTTGTTCGTACCAGATGAGGATGGGACTGGGAGAGAAAAAGGACAAGTAAATTGCACGTAAAGGCCAAATTTTGAGAAAGACCCCAGTTAGTTTACACAAGCTCAAATGTGTCGCATCTTCCGGAGGACATCAGGGATCTCTGGGTTGTTTCTGAAGAGAGACGATGTCTTGATAAATGGTCTGCCATGGTCTCCAAGCTCTTCGGGAGCTTTCTTTGGAAATGTTTTCACCTTTGATGGGGACTTTTCAGCAGAGTTTTCTCCCTGGTCCTCGTTCTCCTCTGTGTCTCTATTAATACCCCTCTGAGAGGGGCTTCTGGGGGTTTGAGGCTTTTGCTTATGTGTGTGCTGTTGACCAGTTTGATTAATCTTCCTCTGTTTGGAAGCGCTGCTCTCCTGGGGCTCAGAGACAGCCTTCCTCTTTGATTCCCGCTTTTTCTTTAACATCAACACAAAAGGTACAGCACTTTAGAATCAGGCTGAAAGCAACTTGTGTGTAAACCAGAGTAACATAACATCAGGGTGTAATGAAAATGACAGCAACAACACAGGGAGCAGGTTTGACTCACATGTGCCCATTTCTCTGCTGTTGACAGAGGTCTTCGATTTGTGTTTTTGTGAAAGTTTACCGGAGCTGAGGAAATGTTGAGCATCAGCGCGTCCTCAGCCATGATAGTAAGCAGGCTATAAAAGCCTATTAAAAGAGGTGCTGTACTAGCTATATAACTATACTTTACTAGCACAGACACGTCAGACTACTCACAAGATTATAAATGGGTGATTATCATTCGTTTAAATGGCGGAAATGTATGTTTTCAAGTGATATTCACTTTAAAACGGTAAAAAAAACACACCACAAACAGCTGTATCTGTATGAAGTGAAGTTTCACACGTGTTTTTACTCCGGCGTTCACCACAACGTGAGGACATTTCCGGGTTTGACGTTACCAAAATAAAAGTCCCGCCTCTTTTTTGCTGACTCGAAGTTCATTTAACCCATCTGATTTGAAATATAGTATATATAACAATATGTTCTGCTGCTAATTATGTGAAGTTGCTTGTTTTTGAAAGTGTAAACATTTTCAATAACCGTTTTCTTTAATAATTTTTTACACCTTAATTTATATAATGTGAAATCACAAGTTGTTGGAAGAAAACCATAGATTTTGTTTTTCAATTATTGTAAATCATTCTGCTGCACCTTTAGAAGTTTGCTAAGGCCTCTTGCTTAGAACAATTAAAATATTACATATTATATAAGATATACATTGCAGCACGTTGATACCATAACCCTAATCAAATTATGGTTTTTATTAAAATTCTCATATTGTTTTCTCTTACTTTTCTTCGTGGTTTCTTGTCCTACTAATCAAGCTAACTCTTAATTAATACCGAGTACTAGAACAATACTTCCCTGTATTTAGATTTAGATTTCAGTGGAATAAAAACTCCATGTCATCTGCAAAAGACAAATTTTGTTATATTGTATACTTGTATACATTTTATGGTATAAAGATGTTAGGTAGGTATAAAGATTTATTCATATAATTTAAAATCTGTATGACAGCCTTTCGGTAGAACACAAATAGATATTTTAAAGAATGCTGGGTCCCATTTACTACCATTGTATTTTTGTCCATATAATGGAAGTCAATGTGAACCAAAACTATTTGGTTACCAACATTATGTATTGCAGAGAAGAGACAAAGTCATACAAGTTTTGAATGACATGTTAGTAAATGATGACAAGTTTTTCATCTTTGGGTAAACTATCCCTTTAAGCACCTTTTCTATCACATTTTATAAAGCTTAAATATAAAGCTTTATAGCATTATAAAAATTGCATCACATTTTTTTTCTACTTAGTACAGATTTTAAATAAAACCTTTGTTGAAAATCAGTATTTGTTCAGAGTATAAACAGATTAGGGTGCTAAAGAGAACCGGGGGAGCTCAGGGAGTACTTCCTCATTCAGACGCTTTTCATTTTTGTTGCCTTCTCCCTTTGGATATACACTGGCCCTCATGTTTACATATTCAGATGCATATTCTGGACCTCATCTGCTGTAATTAAGTCAGTGCCTGTCTGTCATAGCACACTATCTGAGGGGAATTTAAAAATCAGCCTGTTAACATATTCCTCTAACCAGTGTACTTAACTCCTTTCCCCCCAGTGGGAGTCATCCAGTGACCTCAAAGAAAGGAAGAGAGAAGAAGAGCGAATTTAATAATCAAAGCAGCATCGACTGGTTTCCTTAGCAGAGGACCACTGAAGCGGGACTAATACTGCCCACCACAAAGGGTCTGACCAGTCTGCTTTTTCTCGCTATGTTAATTAAACATACGTTGAATTAGCAGGTGCCATGCACTCCTGTGAGTTCACACACGGTCAGATGGCAAGAATAACTACACTGGTTGGGTAATATATTTTTCCCATGAAGAATTTGGAGACATGGCAGCTTTAATTTAAATATAAGATAAAAAAAATATGACTGAGAAAAGATAACCAAGTCAAATTTAGAAGCAATGTATTAAGTAGCCTAACAGACTTACAAAGTGTACAAGATGAAATGAACATTAAAACTAAAATGTATTCCAAAAAAGAAGAAAAAAAAAAACAGTTTCCATGCCATCTCAAAAGTTTATGCCTTTCTTTCTTTTGTGGAACACAAATGATTTCTAGAAAAACAATCCATCTTTGTGTATTCATATAATGTAAGTGGATGGGACCATCAAAGTTGATGCAAAACACATGGAATGAACACATACAACACCAACAGATGAATCATTGTCTTCTAAAGCAAAACAATAAGTGTATGTATGTATGAGAAAATGTTATTTAAACTTTTATATATACATTAAACTATAAACCATGGCTCCCAACTGTTTTGCATCACCTCTTGCACAAATTTTACGATGGGTGTAAGTCTCGCTTAACAACGTGCTGAAGTTTACACCAAGTGTAAGCTCATGAACCTGCATTTAACAGCTGTCTAGAGTGGCAATGGTTTATAGTATAAAACGTTGAAAATACTACTATTCTTACACACACTTTTCATTTAATTTCAGAAGACACTGATTTATTCACAGTGGTTGTATTGGATTTTCTGTGGATTTTGAAGCATTAGCTTTGAGGGTGCCATTCACTTGCATTACATGGACTCAGAGAGATGGATTATTTTTCAATTTTTCTAACTTTTTTTTTCACCAGAACAAAGAAAGTCCTACACCTGGGATGGCATGAGAGTGAGGAAATGATGAGAGAAAATGTTTTTGGGTGGAGTATCCCAATAACAGTCTTTAGCACCCAAATGTTTCTCGGTATGACAGGATTTTAGGTAGTTGGCTCACTAGCCTACACTCCAGTGATTCAAACACAGTGTGTGGGTCCTGGTCAGTGTTGATGTACACTGCCTGTGGGTAGAAGGCCTGCAGGTCCACTGCATGGTTCCAGTACTCCTTAAGCCTCTTTAGCAGCTGTGCCTCTGAATGCCGAGGGTTAAATCAAAGCCAGGACTGCACTTCCGAACCAGAAGCAGGTTTATATATGCTGTGTTACCTACAGAGTTTAAACGCAATTTTCAAAATGCAGATATGTGTTTAGTGGAACCTAAAGGAATGAATTCTTAACACAAATTTACAAAGTGCTAAGCATATTCTTTCTCACCATTCTCCAGTCACTGGATCCACACCCCTAAGTGTTACCCTCTCGATAGCAATGTCATCAGTTATCTCCAGGAATAGGACCCTAGAGAGGAGAGAGGCAGAGATCATGTGCAAGTCTTTTATGATACCTGTGATCCTCTCAAATTGACCGGAGAAAAATAAAAAAGGTATTAAAAGCCAAAGACATAGGCTATTAAAAGTGTCATTCAGAAACAATGGGGAAAAAAATTAGGCTTGGGAACTGTTATTAAAAAAATCCATTAAAAAGAGAAAAAGAGAGTGTGATGTGTCTGCAAAAATCACATGTCAAGTAAAAACCATATCAATCCATTATTCCATTATATGAAGACTTCATATAACATTCAGAGAAGAATAATCATAATGCGCTGGCATTGAAGCTAAATAAATGATGAAGAAAATAATGGAAAACAGAGACACTCTCCTGGGCTATGAGAGGACTTCAACAGAGGAATGTTGGGGTTTCTACGCAGGGGTCATTATGCTTTGACATTGTCCAGACACAAAGTGGGTCTAATGGTGTCGTCAGGTGTGTGGAGGGTGGGGAGGGGGTGATACATGCCCTTCTTGTCCCAAATGATTTTATCCAGGCCTCCAGAGGATGGGAACCTTACAGCCTCTACCACTTTATTTAATTTTTAGCCATCTAAACATTTTACACAGACTGAGATTTTTGTGAAGTGTAATTCTGGGCCAGTTCAACTATAGATAACGACCAATAGGAATTTTACATCACAAGGCCTTTTCCACAAAAAGGGGTGAGAATAGTAAGGAAAATAGGAGAGATCTAAGTTGGTGCTTTTGATAAAATATTTAAATGTCTTTGTGTTCCTGGCTCTCAGTACCACTGTGAACCACTGGGCCCTCTCAAATGGACAAAGGAGACATGGTGCTTTAACTGACTATTAGTCTGGTCTGAAAATGCAAGATATTTGATGTGTTTAAGAGCCATGATAATGTGTGTGTGTGTGTCTGTGTGCGTAGGTTTAATTATTTCAGAAAAAGGCTTCTCTCAATTTTTAATGAATATTTGTCTTAAAAAAGAAATAATAACTACTCTGCAAAGCTATTAGAATTAATATTTATGCTTCCTCATGAAATATTTATAAATGTGGAGGAGCAAAAAGGAGGGTGCGTTGTGTCTGAGGCTGGAGGATGGGAGGGTGGGGGCTTGTGTTTGTCTTTCTTCTCATTCTCCCACTTTTTATGTGGGGGGAGCTGTACAAGATGAATTGATTTACATTAGATGTTTCTTACATGGCAGCTGGAGATCCTCTAACAAATGACTGACTAAAACAAGGCAGATAACAAGAGTCTGACAGTCCTTAGCTGCTACAAATGAACACGAACCGCGAAAGCATATCCTGCCATCAGTATATATATATGTGTGTGTGTGTGTGTGTACGTGTGCATTTTTATTCTTCCACTGGTATACGATATACATTAAGTAGATGGTAACCTTTGACCCTTTTGTTCTTCAGTTTCCTCGCTGAGCTGAAGTGACTGAAGAAGGTCTCGAGCCATCTGATCTCTCTGAGTGTTGCCACTCCCGTCAGCCCCTCTGCTTCCCTTTCTATCTCTCCAAATTAAGAAATTAATGAGGGAAAGATTCTTTACAGGTGGCCACGGCAATGTTTACCACTGATTAAATTGTAATGCTGCCCCTGCTGTATAATTGATAAGCCAATCAGAGGAAGTGTTGCCTGATTTGATGGGGAGCAGACACATGAAATACATTTAAGTAATAGAGAGCAAGAGCGCAGTGGAAAGAGAGAGAGAGAGCGAGTGAGCGAGAGACCGACCAAGGAAGAGACGAGAGCAGGTAATTGGGCCAGACTCTTAGATTACATGGCTAATTGCTCTTCTTTATCTACCTGTCACAGGTAGCCATGCATATTTCAAAGCTCCCAAAGACTCTGATTGTTTGCAAGCGTGTCAAGGCTGTAAGAGGCTGATGACTAGCCAAACTGGAGAGTAGTTAAAGACTGGTAGGAGGGGCTGGAGTGAGATCAGCGAAACTGAAGTAGTAACAGTGACCTGCCGTACAGATTAATCGTGCAAGAGGGATTTAGACATGGGTCTTTAGAGAAGCTCATTTATTTTGTGAAACCTTTCACTTCATAGTCATTTAAAAGTGACATTTGACTTGAAAATTTAAATTATGTCATCACCCTTGTGCTCCAAACCTCTGTGACTTACTTTATTTGGTGGAAAGCAAGAGATTCATTTTTGAAGAATATCATAGCCATTGTTTTCCATATAATGAAAATTAATGAGAGCTGTCAAACTATACAATTACAAAGAAAGCAGCATAAAAGCGTTCTATATGACTTATGACATATGTGATATACTGAATATTTGAAGTCTTTTTGAAGTCAAACAATAGAGAGAACTCGAGAACTGGATCAGTATGACTCATGAAAGAATCACTGAAACCTGTTCATGAACCAGGGCCGATGTTAAGATTTACTAACTATCACAACTTTTTGTTCCTTCTGTTTCACAAATCTATTGCACAGCTTTAGAGGTTTTGTAATACAGTGAGCAAGCTGTAAGAACTTATATAATACTTTCATAGTACTTGTACCTTTTTGTAATTTTACAATTATTATATGAAAAAGAACAGCCAGCACATTCACCTAAAAGTTTTGAGAATTTTAATTAATATATGTAAATCAAATATATAACATTAAAATAAGCTAAAACCTCAAATATAAAACACTAATAATCTTGTTTTAATTCCCCACTCAACAACTTTTTAATTTTTTTTTTACTTTTTTTTTTTAAGTGTAATTTTGAGACCTGGAAAAGTCATATCTTATAACTTTAATAATGAATATAAATTTTTATAGGTATGCAAAGATCTAAAATATTTTATCATAAAAAATTGGGAGGTAAAAATGCTTTTCAAATAAATCACAAATGACTGGAAAATCATAGGGGCTTCAAATAATGTTGTCGTCGATGTGGGGCCGTACACGCTGCTTTGGGGTTCATATTGTGTACAGCACAGGATAATCTTTTAGACGTCCTTCTTAATTGAAAGTGTCACACATCCAGAGCCAACAGTGACTGATCAGCTTTTGAAAGAGGATCAGATGATTGCACCATCAGAAACCAGAGCAAAGGTATCCTCATTTATCTGATGAGGGAACTTCATTAGTGAACATCCTTTTTCCTTTTCTTCCTTTTTTCTTCCTTCATGGATCAGGTAACTTCCTTTACATGACCAAAGACGGAGCGCAAACTGTAACAGACAGCCACTACTTGAATCACCATCCACTACAAAATATTCAGCAAGGCAAATAGGTCATTATTGTAAGTATACTTGACCAACTCAAAGCCAAAGTTCAGAAAAAGGTACAAAAGCTGCCATACCTTTTCAAAAGTTGCAATTTAAGGTCCAAAATGCTATCTTAAGGGTACATATTAGTACCTAAATGGTACAAATTTGTAACTTTAGATAAAATGCCGCCCCAGTGACAGCTTTTGTGTATCTTGTCTATAAGTCTACAATAAATATGTGTATACAAAAAAACAAGAATTAAAAAAAGTTAAGATTGTTATCATTTTTTATTATTATTATTATTTTTGCAACAAATTAGAAAAACCACTGGGTTTTAATCCACTTTACCATTTAAGTAACTGCACAAAGTTTGTCAATAGAAGCTAAAGATTCCGGTGCCACATGAACATCATCATCTTGGCACTTAATGCAGGCAATGCCTCTCTGTTAATGAAGCCCTTTCAGGAAATGGGTAAAGGGATCCCTCCAATCTACCCAGTATGCCAACACTGCTGCACTCGGTCCCCTCTCCCTTCTGTCAGTGACACCTATTAAATGCCCAAGCCCTGGCACGGCTCCAGGAGGAGCTGACTTATTCATCCTCACTAAAGCCTGGTAACCAGAGAGCTGTTAACTAATAAAGCTGTCAGGTACAGTGCTGCCATCGGGCCATCATCGGCCCATCGGAAACATTATCTCCCCATTGTTTCAGGGCCAGGCTAACCGCGGGCCTTCGAATCAATTACGCTAATGCTATGTAAATGAGGTCTCCTGCCATTAGCCCAAACAACATGGGCTGTTAATGGAGGAAATAAGGTCTTGCTACACAGGAGTGGCGAGGGAAGCGGACACCGTAGCTGCTTGCTGATCTCTGGGATCCAATCTTTAATCCAGAGAGCACATAAAATGGGGAATATGATGAAAAATCATAATGAGTAGCAACAGAATATGAAACAGGCCCTTTGGTGATCATGGTCATTTTTCCCAATGTTATTGCACAGATTTGTGCTCCTGCTCATGTTTTTGTGTCAAAGGAGACAGAATTGGGAAATGGTTATTTTCACTGATGACCAAAAAAAAGTGAGCTCTCTGATGAGGGGACACACACACACACACACACACACACACACACACACACACACACACAGAGGACAGGTTATATAATCTAAGTGCCATCAGATCCTCCAGTCAAGCTGAGTTAAGAGAAATCAGAGAGGGCAATCTGAGCTGCGTGGTTACACTCACTATTTAGGATAATAGAGGAGACACGAAAATCACAAATAATAATCTGAATGATTCACATAGTGCAGTTTATTATCTCCTTTACAGTTTTGTTTTTGTTTTTTAAACAGCTACTCTATGTTGACAGTACATCTATGTTTGTCACTGTGAAGGTGCTAGATCCTGTAAATTAATGGGAACACAGTGGATAGATAATCTATAGTTTGAAATCGATACAGGACAGAACTGAATGTAAACCATCGGTTCTGAAAGTGTGGTGAACCCACAGCTCTCATATATAGTGCACTTCTGTACATGTGAATACACCATGCTTGCATAATTGCATAATTCCTTGCCCACTGTAACATTTTATTTTTAAAGAAATTAATATTTATTTATTCAGCAAGAATGCATTAGAGTGTTATTGTCATTTTTATTGTTATTGTTTTATTGTTATTGATAAATTCTATAAAATTTTGTTCTTTTAAACTTTCTTTTCATCAAATTATCCTCAAACACTATATCATGGGTTCCACAAAAATATTACGTAAAAAAACAAAATAATAATAATAATAATAATAATAATAATAATAATAATATTCAACAGTTTTGAACTGAAGACTCTTTAGGATAATAAAGGATAAATGGTTGCTGCAAATTCAGCTCTGACATATAGTAATAGGAATAAATTACATTTTAAAATGTATTAAAATGAATTGTATTTAATGTGTCACATTAATTATATATTTTTTAAATAACTTATTTTGGAACAACATGAGGGTTAGTGAATTATCACACAAATCACAGAACTGGGTAATCTATCCCATTGTGCCAAAAATGCTAATAGTCAATCAGATTATGGTGGTGGCAGTGCAGATGGTTTTTTTCTAGTTTCAGAGGGAGAAACAAACTGAGAAACATTAGCTGTGTTTACATGCACCCTTCTAATCTAATCGTAATAGGACTAAGCACAATCAGAATAAAAATGTCACATGTAAACAAGTCAATCGGATTGAATCGGCTCGATCCGACAAAAATTTCGATTGGATTGTAAGGGATGGTTTATCCCTTTTGTAATCTGAGTGAGAGGACATGTAAACACATCTACTGCGCATGCGCAGTGACGTAGAAAAAGCGTAATGACCACAGACAGTAAAAGAAATAGACACAGCGGCCCCATTGGATTCAATGGAGATAAGTGAAGTCAATTAGAAGCACGCACTTCCTGGGGGCAGGCGTACTGCGCAGACTCAAACTGAGCTTGATGACGTAGATGTCACGTGAGCAACCTGTAAGTCTTCTAATCGCTGTGCCAAGAGAAATCTGAATCCCCCAGCGAATCTTGCAGAGAAGGGGAGCGTGAACAGGAGCAAATTTTGGTAAGTATTCTGATTAATTATCTCCCTTGACTTTATGCCTCCGCGTCCCCCCGATTGCCTCATAGAGAGTAAAAGATTGCCTGCGAGCTTCTCCTCCTGTCCATACAGTAATTTCTCTACTGTGGGACAGAGAGTCGCTGGTTATGACGCAATCGTTAGCCTATTTTTTTTTTTTTTTTTTTTTTTTTTACTGCTTCTACGGGACTACTGTTTTTTCACTTTATTTTTACACATTTTACTTTCACTTTCATATAGCCTTCCATAGTTATTGAGTAATACATGCTAAATTTCAACATTTACAGCTATTTAAATCAGTTTATAGTGACTGATATATGATATACTGATTTGGTATGAAATTAGACTCTTGAAGTTCTGCTGCCTGCTCCACATCTTGAGGAAAGCCATGGAGCACCCAGTCTCGTGTGGTACAGTCCATCCTGCTCAGTCTCTCTACAAGGATCCGCAGGACTATACTGGATGGCACTTGTGTTGATTAAACCAAAAATATGGTTATCACCTATTTATTCACCTCTTCCTAATTAAATGAGAGAAGTACAACAATACAAAGAGAGTAGAAGAAATCAAATTAAGGCAAATTAAAAACCTCAAAAAAATTGAAGCAACAGGTTTAGACTCCTGAGAATCAACTTGCTGTGTCCTTTGAATGACACTCGTCCTATATACAGTAAACATGGGTGTTCAGAGGGGATTTACCCCATGAGATGCACACACAAACACACCTGCTTAGCATTTGTTTGAAATACTGTATATGTTCCTCCCTGTAGGATGTCAGATCACAAGTGTTATAGATCTAACGGACGTGAGAAAAAGCCTTTCATTTGTTTACTTCTTCCAGGTACTGAAAGAAGAATTTATGGAAAGAAAAAAAGTAACAGTATGATAACTTTTTGAAGTATGAAAGATGCAGATATAGGATGCAGTTTTAAGGCTTTAAAGTACCAAATAAACAATTGATTGACGCTGATCCAAAAACACATGGGCACAAGCGGACAGAAACCTAAATTAATGTTTCTCTTAAACTGAGGTACAGGGCATTTAGAAAGCTGGAGTGCCCCATATTAAGAGAATTAAATTAAGGAGATGGTCTGAGGAAAACGGAACCATCATCTCTATGCTAAGTATCAGCGATCTCAACATCAAGCGGTATTGTCAAGGACGTGCCTTTTGTTTGTATCTATTAAATCAAGGTGGTTTATTCAGATGTGAGGTGATAAATAATTAGCAGACACTGTGTCATTTAAATTCATGTATGTACATTTTGTCTTTTGAAGATATTTCACTGGTCCCTCTCAGACTACAAAAGCAGTCAAAGGCTGGCTGACAGGCAACATAAGCGAATTGTTTAAGGGGATGATGGCACCTCTTAAAACCGAAGGAAAGTGCAGTAGAGGAGGGTGGCACTCATAATACTACGGGAAAATTAACAAGAGCGGCGGAGGAC
Source organism: Carassius auratus (assembly GCF_003368295.1). Classification (NCBI taxonomy): domain Eukaryota; kingdom Metazoa; phylum Chordata; class Actinopteri; order Cypriniformes; family Cyprinidae; genus Carassius; species Carassius auratus. Next base: position 14,513,535 of record NC_039272.1, on the reverse strand, counting down.
AAACAAATAAAGAGGGTGAAGAGAAAATAGAACAGCATTCTTTAAGGAATGCAAGCTGGCACCCAGGGGGGTCCCCGCAGCTGGTGAAAAATTAAAGTCGACGGTTTCAAACTGTCCAATTTCCACATCAAACGCACACAGCCTCTTGCCTATCTCTGCAGCCCTGCTTCAAACATCAGGCAGCCTGGAGAGGCTTCCTTTTCTTTCTTTCTTTCCTCTCCTTCTTCACTTCTGCTAGGACTATTTTTTTGGTTTGCTTAATAATCCGGATTCTCAAATCCCAGAAGCACTGTACTGGTTACACTAGCCACCATCGCTCCATCGCCTAATTATACCCCTGTGAGGCCATTAATCAACTTGTAAATTATTTAGGCAAGCTCTCTGCCTCAAATCTTCACTGTCACTGGAAAAGGAGGAGAGAGAGAAGGCACAAACCCCCCCTCTCCCAGGATACCACAGCCCTGTTCAACAAGGCAATGGAAAACGAGCTAACAAAACATTTACATAGCATTTCTTATGCACACATTGCTACTTCAACAAACATGCAACATGAATTTATGAACATACGTTGCACGTGACAGATACTGCTAGCATTGAAAAGATACTTAACAGATCCGACAATCATACTGGGTGTTCATGTGTACTCATCAGAGATAATAAATTAACCTAAGTTGAGTCCACTCTCAAGAATTCTTCATGAGCCGTAATAGATTTTTTTCCTACAGTATTTCAAATAGTAAAACCAATATGAATTGGTAGCACTTAATAACTTTCATTAATAAATCACAAACATTGGATTGTACATAACAGAGAGTTCATGTACAAATCTGAATATTTCAGAAATATGTATAAACATTTAATGATGTAATTTTTTTGGAATGTACTGTTGTAATAATGTTATCCAAAAACTTTAAAAAAAAAAATGAAATATTAACCTACTTGTCAGCCAGGCATAATATAATATAATATAATATAATATAATATAATATAATATAATATAATATAATATAATATATAATATATAATATATAATATATAATATATAATATAATATAATATAATATATAATATAATATATAATATAATATAATATAATATAATATAATATAATATAATATAATTTTTCCCTGTACAAATATGAAATTCTTTCTGTATAAATCTGCTTTGAATCAATCTGTATTATATAAAAGGCTATGTAAATGAATGTATATATTATATTATATTATATTATATTATATTATATTATATTATCTGGCTGTCAAGTAGGAGTTCAGGTTCAATACTCAAGCCTATTTAAATGAATAGTTCACTGTCCATCCATCCATCCATCCATCATCTTCCGCTTATCCGGGGCCGGGTCGCGGGGGCAACAGTCTAAGCAGAGACGCCCAGACTTCCCTCTCCCTAGCCACTTCCTCCAGCTCTTCCGGGGGGACCCCGAGGCGTTCCCAGGCCAGCCGGGAGACATAGTCCCTCCAGCGTGTCCTAGGTCTTCCCCGGGGCCTCCTCCCGGTGAGACGTGCCTGGAACACCTCCCTGGGAAGGCGTCCAGGAGGCATCCGAAATAGATGCCCGAGCCACCTCAGCTGGCTCCTCTCGATGTGGAGGAGCAACGGCTCTACTCTGAGCTCCTCCCGAGTGACCGAGCTTCTCACCCTATCTCTAAGGGAGCGCCCAGCCACCCGACGGAGAAAGCTCATTTCGGCCGCCTGTATCCGGGATCTTGTCCTTTCGGTCATGACCCACAGCTCATGACCATAGGTGAGAGTAGGAACGTAGATTGACCGGTAAATCGAGAGCTTTGCCTTACAGCTCAGCTCCTTCTTCACCACGACAGACCGGTACAGCGACCGCATTACTGCAGAAGCTGCACCGATCCGTCTGTCAATCTCACGTTCCATCCTTCCCTCACTCATGAACAAGACTCCAAGATACCTGAACTCCTCCACTTGAGGCAGGAACTCTCCACCAACCTGAAGTGGGCAATCCACCCTTTTCCGACTGAGAACCATGGCCTCGGACTTGGAGGTGCTGATTCTCATCCCAGCCGATTCACACTCGGCTGCAAACCGTCCCAATGCACACTGAAGGTCCTGGTCTGAGGATGCCAACACGACAACATCATCCGCAAAAAGCAGCGACGAAATCGTATGGTCCCCAAACCGGACACTCTCCGGCCCTTGGCTGCGCCTAGAAATTCTGTCCATAAAAATTATGAACAGAACCGGTGACAAAGGGCAGCCCTGCCGGAGTCCAACATGCACCGGGAACAGGTCTGACTTACTGCCGGCAATGCGAACCAAGCTCTTGCTCCGGTCGTACAGGGACCGAACAGCCCTAAGTAGGGAGCCGCCGACCCCATACTCCCGGAGCACCCTCCACAGGATGTCGCGAGGAACACGGTCGAATGCCTTCTCCAAGTCCACAAAACACATGTGGACTGGTTGGGCAAACTCCCATGAACCCTCCAGCACCCTGGAAAGGGTATAGAGCTGGTCCAGTGTTCCACGACCGGGACGAAAACCACACTGTTCCTCCTGGATCCGAGGTTCCACTATCGGCCGAATTCTCCTCTCCAGTACCCTGGCATAGACTTTTCCAGGGAGGCTGAGAAGTGTGATCCCCCTATAGTTGGAACACACTCTCCGGTCCCCCTTCTTGAAAAGAGGGACCACCACCCCGGTCTGCCAGTCCAGAGGTACCTCTGAATAGGTACCACAGTACCTCTGAATAGTTCACTGGAAAATGTTAATTCAGTTATCATTTAATCACTTTTATGTCATTCCAAACTTACATGAGTCTATATACTGTATATGCTTACTCTTTTTGCTATGTTTTTTTTTTCATACAATAAAGTCTAATGTTGTTTTGACCCCACTGACATTCTAAGTATCTAATTCTGTGTTACATGGAAGAAAGAAGTTCAGGTTTGGAAATGAACATAGAGTGAGTAAATGACAGATGTTAATTTTTGGTTGAACTACTGATTTACAGCTAAGAATATGAACCGTAAAACAATGAGATGACGTAGCTCTTTTAAGCAATGCATGTTTGATTTTTTGTCTTCCTTTTACTATTTTATCAATGAAAGTGTCAAAAAGGCGAAAAGTTAAAACATACATGCTTATATTCTGGGAGCTGTATCCCATGAGAATCTTTATTAAATTAATGAAAACTTGCTCAAGGCGAGTGGCTCGGGCAGTGATTGACAGTCCCAGTGGCTCAATGCTTTCTCTGAGGGGCGGGACTATAGATATATATTTACTTATGGTCTCTGAGGGATTTAAAACAGAAAGGTGTTGGGCAGACACAGAGGGTGTGAGATAGGAAGGGTATAACAATGATGAGGATGGATGAAAGATCACAGATAGTCAAGACATCTAGACCATTAAGGTGTGTTCAAAATATAAAAGTACTGGCTGTCTATAGTAAAAACTTAAGAGGCCAGCAAGCACTGTGATTTAGATTAAAAGTAACAAAACAGTCTGCAGAACTATATACTGCAAATTATATGATAATCATTTAGAATGCAGTTACCATAAACCAATGTCATATAGTATGTGAATATAGCACGACATGTTCACCAACCAGACTGTTCTGGCTGTAAGGGGTCCAATTATCTGGTCAAAAGCAAGAAACAGAACTGTGCAGCTTACAGACTGGGGTTTCACTTGTTCTGTATGATTGACCCATTTGGCAGTAGGTATAGAGGAGGTGAGGAGGCATACCTTGCTGTTCTGACTCCAGGTAGGGTTTAATGAGCTCCCCCATATGGCTCTCATCAACTGACACAGCCTTCAGAAGCTCACCACAACAAACTACAGAGACCGAGATAAAAAGAAAGTTTAAAACAAACAACATAAAACTATGGATGCTGTACAATGGTTTACTCACTGGTAATTATTTACCCTTTCTCGTGTTGCTCTAAACACTTATGCTGTTTCTTTGCATGACTTTTTGTGTTTTTGTGTTGTTTCGAAGCTTGACAGCACCTGATCACAATAAACAGTCACTGTGTAGCAATATCTACAGTACGTAATGATTCTTTAAAAATGTCTACTTTTGTGTTCCACAGAAAAAAGTAACAAGCAGAGTTGTTTGAAACTACGTGAGGGTGAGTAAGTAATGACAGAATTGTACAATTTAGCTAAACTACCCTTTTACCAATGTTGAATCCTGCAGATAAGAAAGAGTACAGATGGAAAAGTGTCAGCAGAAGTTGAGGAGGAGCTTACTGTTGACAATGCCATATTTGTGAGCAATCAGTTTTGCCTTAAGACTCTTTCCTGAACCTGGGGGTCCAAACAGTAGGATTCTGGGAGTGTAGGGTGAGGCAGAATGACGTGGAGTACAGACATAGTTCAGCACTGCAATATAAATACAAAACTATCAAATGAACGCTACATACACAAAAACATGTCAAGCAAATAAATGAGAATATACACTAAATATCTATTATTATCAGTGCCACTACAAGTACATTAAAGATACACTAATGTTCATCACTGCTCTATTTATGTAGTCAGCTCTATTAATATAGTAAAAACCGTAATATTGTGAAATATTGTTACAGTTTCAAATAGCTCTACTACTATAATATATTTTAAAATGTACATTTTCTGCAGTCTTCTGTGTGCTGATTTTGTGCTCAGGAAACATTTCTTATTATTTTAAATGTTGAACACAGTTGTAATGCTTAACATTTTAGTGATTTTTTTTTTTTCAGGAATCTTCGATGAAGAGAATGTTCAAAAGAACGGCATCTACTTGAAATGACCCCAAACTTTTGAACTGTACACATGATTACAAAACATGTTTGTTCAACCAAACACAGATTAAATATAATTTTCTCCAAACCTGTGGTGACTGTTCAGTACCGTATCATACTTTAATACAAAACAACACAATGCAGGCACAGATAGATTCTACTGAATGTTTAATGGAGTAAGATAATAGAGCACATTTGTGAGGCTGGTGACAGCCCATTCGCTCAGATCATAAACAGAGATTGCCACTAAACTGAATATAAAGCCACTTGATTAATTAATCATTAGAGTCTTCCTTTCATGTCCACGGGGGCATTTGCTTATAGTGTGACATCCACGTCGAAGCCATCTGTTTGCAGTTGGGTTTCACTCACAACAATGCTGTTTGTCTGGAACCTGCGCTGAGCCGCCATTCTAATATGCAATGATTAACAACAGCCTGATCATTACTAATGAGTCTCTCTCATCCAGCCCTTTATGCTGCTAATTGTTATACAACAACATGATAAATGCTTAATATGCAAAACATGTTAATGCGCTAAAAGGCTAAGTCAGGGGGAAACTAGCGACGTTACAATCAAACCGCATGCTGAATTAGCACTAATCAAGATTTAAGATGACAGCCTTATTGCTGTTTGCTCCTCAGTATGGGTTTATGAATGTTTTATGGCAGAGTTTATCTCAAATATTTATTTAATGTCCTCCATTTAGACGTATAAAGAAAATCAGGTGCAGTTAAGTCGAGATTAAGGCATAATGGCACACTGTCCTAAATCTACAATTTACAAATCAAGCCCACAGCGCAAAGCCATTAGGCTGGAGGGCTGCTTTCTTAAAAGGTACTCAATGGAGCATTTTGGATTTAATACTAATGTGCCATGAGACTAAATGAGCATTTATTTCCCCCTAGATAAGCCTAAAATCTATGAGAGAGAAAGAAAGAAACCAGTCCAAAATTGTATTTGAATTTCTCCCAGCTCATGTTTATGTAGCTTGCTCGAGCTGGCAAAAAATTGTGAAAGTAATAGACAGACATGGATTTATGACAAATATCTCTAAAAATACCGCTCTTAACATAGAATGACTGGCTATCAATTCCACGCATACTCATTCGCATGATAAATATTCATCTTTATTATTAAAAACTGTGGTATGAATTCCACAAAATGCTGCTAACCTGCTTAATGCTACAGTCGAAGTGATGTCTGCAAAGAATGGTTTAAATATTCACCACCTAGCTCTACCTCACAACTAAAGGAAGGGAAGTGACAAAATTATTTTGTCAAGTTGAGCAATATAATATTTAGACAGGTTGTATTCAGATGGTTTTAATGTAATTGGCGAGGACCGCTCATCCCTGCCCAGGTTCTCATGGGATAGTCTGTGCCTGCAGAGCTGCCTGAGGCAACCTCCTCGACTGGCAGAGTGCCTGACAAGCAGGTCAATCACTGCCTCTGAATGCAGCCGATGCGATACTGACCTCCGATCAATAGGGGCAGTAGATCTCGGTTCATCACAGTAGGTGATATTAGTAGAAATGTTTAAAAAGCTCTAAATGGAACCCAGTGACCTATCTAAGCCTAATCTGGAGACATTTTTAGAGATACAGTCTATGTTTTGAATTCAAATGACTTGATTGAATTAGCAACCAATGGAAAATTCCACCTTATATGAATTTCTTACCTCAAATCAGTGATTTAACCCTAATTTAAACACCAATTTAAAGTGACAGCCTGAATGCTACCAAAAATGAAAATCTGGTCACCATTTACTCACCTATATATAATTCCAAACCTCTAAGACCTTATTTAGAAAATAAAAGAAGATATTTTGAGAAAAGCCACTTTTTTTTCTTCTTTTTTTTTTGCCAATACAATATAGTTACTGTATCAAAAATATCTTCTTTTGTGTTCCATGAAAAAAAGTCATTTATTTTTGCAACAGCATGAGGGTGCATGAGTAAATGATGATCGATTTTTCATTTTTAGGAGAAGTAATGGAGATGGATGGTTCTTGTACCAGGCCGGGTGAAGCTGGTGACGTTTACCCTGTGAGAAGACATCTACATGGGCTGGTCAGCATTGATGATCTTTAGGCAGCTGTGGTTTGTGCGCTTCAGAACATGAGCTTCTGTCTGAAACTTCTGCAGCTTTTTGGCTATAAGATTAGCTGGCGTCAGTGTACTGGGTGTTGCTAAACACTGTTCAACTTCTTCACTTTCAGCCCGCATGAAGGTGACATTATATACATCTGAAACATAGAAAGGAAACGTGGGTAAGGTCATGTTTTACAGTACACCAGGGTATATGTGCTGAGGAGGAAGTATTGTGGGTTAAATACAAAAAAACTTCATCACAAAATTTATTTTGACAGTGAATCTCCTAAAAAAGATTCATAAACCGAGATCATAAACAAACAAAAGGGAAAATGGCAATTACGTGGAAATGGTGCATTCACACCATCACAAATCTGCAGGGAGCTCTGGCTTTTGTTCATTACAGCTAGGCTTTCCGAAACCCTGAGGACACACAGGGCCCGTTTGGGATTCGGCAAACAGGTTGAGCACTGTCAAGGTCCACAGATAATGAAATGCATTCTAACAAGGGTGCGTGTTGACTGCCTGTCTCTCAGTCCCACTCTATGAACTAAGAAAAGTGTAATGATCATACAGACATTACCTCTTGTGACAGGGTCTATCCTCTTGCCCAAGCTCCTTTCAATCAGGATGACATCAGGAGCTTCCAGCATCACTGTGAGAAAAGAGTTAAAAGACAGCACTAGAGTTTGACATATCCTCTGGGGAGTGATAGCGACTCAGAGAAGGATATTTGGCCGATCTCATTATCGAGTTCTGATTCAAATCTCTTGTTTTTCAGTTGGGAACAAGAAAGTGTTTGGACAACATGCCACTAACCAACATGATCTGGGGTGATGCCTGCTTCCTGTAGACATAGTGCCTCTTCTAGTGTCTTGGGAATGGCTTTCAAAACCCAGCCCTGGACATACAATGCATGTTACACACATCCTTCTCTTGAGTAGGAACAAACAATCTGCTTTAAACAATAACCCAACTCTCTGGTGACAGAGTCCAACTCTGCTATTAACACAGCTGAAACCTTGCATTTTGTCTTAAACACACACACACACACACAATTTTTCTGTTTACATTTCTATAAATGCACTTGCTTTTCCCCACGGTCAACTACTGTGCTTAAATTGTTGTTTAAAATTGTTTTCATATAAGCAAAACAATATTCTGCCTGGAAAAATACTTTAAAAAACAGTAATAGGCTTTGAATGAATAATATTATATGAATAATTCATATAAATTGCTGCCCTGAACCAGTCTAAATAATGAATGTATAAATTGTTGTATGAATAAGGAGTAAAACTGGCCCATATGGGGTCTCATGCAGGGAGGCAAATGGAGGGTTAAATCCATAAAAACCTTGAAAATGTGCCTAATTCTCCAGCTCTTTCCACACTTCTCACTTAGCAATAAAAATAACATAAGAAGAAAGGAAACCGCATGCATATCATTCATTAGCTACAAATCCATAAAAAAATCCTCCTCTCTAATAGTCTCCTAAATCCCAAGGCTTGCTGTGCAATGGTGCGGTAAAATAAAGAACAGTCAAAGAACCATCTCCCAAAAGTGCTTGTTAGGGGCCAACTTATTACTGCAGCGAATAATCTTAAAATAAATAAATATATGCAACAAACATTTATAGATCTAAGTATTATCAGAGGAGCTGTGGGTTTTTGCTGCCGAGTTTCGAGTGTCTGTTTGATATCAGCCTTTGTTTTTTCAGGCTTTGATCTTTAACGGCAAACCTATACTTTGCTTCACCTGATCTCAGCGCGCAAGTTTCCTCCCACTTACTTTCCCATTAAGCATTTGATTGCCTCTGTGGCTGGGAAGCCCATGAGCAGGGCCTGACTCACAGATTGCTTGAAAGGCCTCTAGCCTACACAATATAACTGCCATGAATATAGGAAGGATATAGGGAAATACAGGGTGGATGTAAATCAAGAGGGCTCTTGATTTACAACTGTCAGTACACACAGGTTCTTTACACTGGCATCTTTTATTTTATGCAGAACCTTAAACGTCAGCATTTCTAGAAGAACATGCTGAAATAATATTTATTACAGAACACACAGACATCAGCTGAGGATTAAATACAAATAAGCAACTGTAGACTTTCAGAAGTTTGACAAGGAGACCGACAGGTAGAGTCCAAACTTGCTTCAGTAAAACTTCTGTACACTCTCTCTGCACACATTAACTCCTGCGCACACACATACATCTGAACACAGAGCCCCACTGCGACTTGTTTCATTCCGTTTCATCCCCACATCAAAAGAGGCCGTGGTGCAGTAGCAGTGGGCTCAGACAGAGACCCCAGGACTGCAACATCTGCAGTGAGGCCAGCTATCACAGAAGGGACATGCATGGAGCAGATGTCACCAGCCAGCCCAACAGCAGGCAAGGCAGGGGAGCAGAAGCGGCGCCCTGACATGTCACTCACAGACCCCGACACGCAGCTCCTCCACACAATAGACTGACAATATGGCAGCATGAGTGGCTGCAAAACACCCCACTTGACTTTTACAATTAGATCTCAATTAGTTGTTCACTTAGCTGTTAACCACTGATTACATGGTTAATTTATGTTTTGTGCTAGTTTTTTAATATAAAAAATTAAATTAAATGCCAAAGAATGCAACAGAACCCAGGTCTCATGATTTTTTAAAAAAAAAAATTTAATTTGATATGGCATTTGAAAAAGGCTGGAGAAACAATGAGACACATCAGTTATGGCTTCAGAGAATTCAGCTTTTGCCATTACAGGAATAAATTGCATATTAAAATGTATCAAAATAGAAAATAGTCTATTTATTTCACAATATTATGTTTAAATATGTTTTGATTAAATAAATGCAGCCTTAAATTGCATTAATTCTTTTATTGTTGCTTATTAACTAAATCAGAGTATTATATTTTTTTAAAACATGTAAAACAGGTAAAACATGTCCGTAAAGTATTATCTGCATTGTGTGTTCTTAAAAAGTTTCAATATGATTTCATTCGCAAACTTTCCTCGTTTCTCCCTCAAAATAGAATTCCAGACGCTATGCAAATTCAAACGGCATAACTTTATTTGGAGGCCTCATTAGGGATCCAGATGACTGTGACATGCGCCCCATGATCTTTCTTTCTTTCTTTCCTTCCTTTTTTTCTAATTTACTTTAGGGTCCATCTTGTTTTCCACGACTGAAAGGCACTCATTAAATTGACATTTTACTTTAAATCACTATTCATTACCTATGCTCCCTCTCTTCATTTTCCACAAGTCTAAAGTTTTACAAACAGCAGCCTCATGAGAGAACGAGAGAGCGAGGGAGAAAGAATTAAGACAGCTTGAGAAGCAGTGACAGGCAGAGATGAACTAGATGACCTAGATTAGGCATGATTAACATTCATTGTTGCTTAATTTGGAAAAACAGGTAGACAAGCACACACACACGTAGGCATCCGTGGCAGAGCAATTAAGCTTAGCTGTCTAGGCTCCAGTGGTGATGTGACATGTCAATCATTCCATTCTTTGGCCCATTTAAGTGTGTGAGACCATGAGATGAAGGCTCCTCATGGTGAGCCAGAGATTCTTTGTCAGGTGTCTAAATCTACAGAGGAAAAACTCTACCTCAATCCTCCGCTCATATGCAGATCAGTCGGAAAGAAAAATAATTAAATAACCTGATAAATACTATCAGACAGTTTGCCTGAAGGGATAAACATCCATTACTAGATTCAAAGCAGTCGCTAATCACAAACTACTGAGATTAAAAGGTGAAAGTTAAAGGATGCCAAGCGGAAAAACTTTCACGATGGGATTCTGGGCTGAGTAAAGCCATTTGCGGAGTTTAGAGAGGAATAAAAGGAGATGCTGTTTGGAGTCGGACGATTTACATATTCCTCCGTGCGGCCGCACAGAAGAAACTGACACTTCAGAGAAAGACACGATCAGGGAGACCGTGATTGATTGTGTGATTTGATGGAGAGATGAAAGGAGGAATCAAAAGGGTGCGAGATCTGAGAGTGTACGTGAACGGACACCTCAGCGGTGAGGCTCTTAAGTGGCATTAGTGCTGAGATCACATGTAACTGACAGCCGGTGAGGGGCCCTCTGGTGATGAAAGGTTTCCTCAGAGAACTCTCACCAGCAGTCTTGCATTCCCCGAGACCCATCCCAGCAGTCCTCAAGGGAGGCGGAGAAACACATGTCTAATTATTTATCAGAGAAGGTTGAGTGTAAATAAAGAAAAATTACAACAAATTATTTGGGCATCACGGTTGTAAAAATATACACAGTTCAAAACGCGGAGGTTATGTGCAAGTTGATGATGAAAATCTGTTTCTCACACTTTCTTCCCCCCCCCACATTTTAGACAATTTGAGTCAAACGCTCAGTGTAATTTTTTTTAAATTATTAACAAAAGAAATAAGGGTAGAAAAAAAAAAAAAAAGTCCTTACACTTTGAACACAGTCTAGTTTTGACAGGCATCGCTGAATCAACTGTCTCCAGTGGTCTTTAGGGATCTTCTATCAGACCAACAAAAGAAGTGAGTAAATGTTTTATTAAAATTCAATTATTCAACTTTTTTTTTTAAATTATTATTATTTTTCTAAATCAGATCCTATATATTAATATAATGTTAAACCAACATCCAACAGAAACATAAAACAGAAATATAAACCAACTGACCCGTCATTCGTGTGCTTCAAGCACGAGCTTCTAAACCTACCTGAGATATATCTGTTCTATAGTAAATGACTGTCGGTGTCCACCAAAACAATACAATTATTATTAAACAAATTCAAATATGCCGTTGAATATCTAATTATTTATGACATCCTCTGCTGCTTTCATCTCACTGTCCTTTGTGAATTTTGTGAAAATGATAATAATTGGAATCTTTTGGATCGTTCTATTTTAAACTCAAGGCCACGGCGAGTTTAAGTGAGAGGATAATTAGAATAATTAAACCATTGGGAGGCCCTTTTCCTAAGCACATCTCTCTCTTTTCTTCTAATTCTATTCAACTCTGCTGATTTATCGACTAACTAGCCTGCATTGCATTAGCATGATCAGACTTCAGACAAAATCAGTTCTATGTCTTTACAATACCACGGAGACAGCAATTACTGGCATCCAGTGTAGCAAATGCTGACAACATTACCTTTCCTACTTATACATCTAAAATGGATCAAGCCATTCCAGACTACTTTTCCTTGAAGATAGTTTGCCATTAAGCAGTAAACATGTTGTACACACACGCTTACAAACAGATCCCCTCTTCTAGACCTCATAAAATGACAATTCTATTCATAAATGTCTATGATAAACATTATAGAAGTATGTGTGTTTTCAAGAGAAAGGACAAAGACTGCGAAAGATAGACTCCACCTGTTTTTTCCCTTGGTATTGCTGTGCAGCCCTGTCACGGTCATCCTTTAAGACATCACTAAAAGTTACGTGAATAGCCTGTGTGTGCTCACACAACAAGAGGACAATCTGCAGCACCATATAAAAATGACAGACATGAAAATACTCTGAACACATAACGCTGTACAGATGACTGAAGCAGTATTGGGATCTCTGAGGCCTGACTATGGTGAACATCAGAATGAAATGTAAGTCTGATTGTTATGACAGGTGTATTTATAAATAAATTTCAAAACTGAAGTTTGTACAAAATAAACAAATGTAATGTTATTTACAGGGAGAACAGCACTAGCAATTCTGGATGACACTTTAAAAGACATAAACGAGTTAAAAATACACTAGAACAGTTCGATTGTAGCAAAGTTCAAATTAATTGAACTACTACTGAAATGATGCACTTACTGTGGTTCTCTTCCCGGATGCTGGAGGACCTAACGATTTGATTCTTGGCACTGGAAAAAATATATTTATTGAAATTAATGAACTGTCCACAATTCATTACTGACATAAGGCAACTTTATAGTCAGTTAAATCTAGTAATGTATTTCTAGCTGAGATCAAAAAACATTTCTATAATGATGTTAAACTGCCTATTTTTCTGAACAATGTTAAATGAGATGGAAATTTACAGCTTCTTTAACTTTACGCTTTTTTATATCATGTAATACTGCGCCATCTTGTGGTAAAGAATATATTACCATAAGATAAGAATGTACAGTATAACCTTAATACTATCTGATTTAAATAATAATTAAACAAGAATAGTAAGGATTTACCAATAGTACAAATACAGAAAAAAACATTACCAACACTGTCCTTTTTCAAGAAGTTAATCAGTTATTGAAAGGGGTCCTCTGGTTTATCCACCATCAAAATTTTCCCCAGTGTCTGCAAATGTTTCATTTATTTGATTAAAATTGCCTTCATAAACTTGTTAAAAATTTTCTAGTTAAATGTCTATACCTGGACCAGGTGAAATATGTCATGTTTCTCTGCATAAATGGTTATTTCAGGTGGGATTCTGAGGGGCCGACTCGTCGCATCCATCACTGAAGAACACTAACGTTACACGACACAGAGAGCATACCAAAGACTTTGACATCTGTAAATAACTGTAAAAACGTGAGTTAGTTCACAAAGACAGAACTTCAAACTAAAAAACACATAAAATAATCTTTTATGAGTCTGAACGTGTAAAAAGCGGGAAAAGACTCTTGAATTTATGTAACGTTAAACTGAATAAGGAGGTTTCTGGGGCAAGGATGAGACGTGTTTTAGGACAAAATACCAGTGAACAAAATAATTTTTGGATTGACAAGCGGAAAGAAACGTACATCAAATTTGATGAGTGTAACGGGAACCACGTAGTCAGTCACTTGATTAAAAAGGAGTTACAAATTAATAAATATATTTACTGTTACCTTGGCTTGAAACGTTAGCTGTTGCTAATTAATTGTGCGCATGCGTTTGTTGTTGTTACTGTTTGTTGCCAATGGTAACTTGGTCAGCCAATCACCATCACGAGAGATCACAAGCATCATACTCTTGTTACTGAGCAACGCAAATTAAATTACACAGAAACAGTAGCGACTTTGATAAACCGTTATAATACGTACTAAAACAGGTAAGTTACATAAATATTAAGTTACATGCGATGAATACTATTTCTTTATACAATATGTTAAAATCGCTCATCTTCTTTAGAATGAAATTCTGCACTAAGTTCTAATTCTGCACTTAAATACCGCGGTATCCATTTTAAACAGGTTACTAACACTGAGATGACTGACGTCAGAGAGCAGATACTTTCCGTTGAGCAGAAGTATAAACTTTTCAAACAACAGCAGTTTATATTTATAACGGCTCTTGAGCGCTCGAGGGAGAACGCCAGGGACAAAACTGAGCCTGTCTCCACCGTGACACAGGTGAGGATTTACACACACTTTCCAAAGTGATCACACTTTACGGTGTTATGATCAAAGATTCTTATAATTTCTTACAGCGTCTGCTAAATGCCTCAATGTAAATGTAAAATTACACAATAACCACACTATTTTTTTAATGTCTTGAAAAAGGTCTTATGCTCAAACAAGGCTGCTTTTATTTCATACAAATACAGAAAAACAGTAATGAAATATTATTACAAGTAATTATTTTGGGCATTGTTTAAAGCAGCCAATACTACATTCTTCAGTGTCCTCAGAAATATTTTAAACATGCTAAATTGGTACTCAAAAAACATTTCCTATTATTAATAAGGTAGCTGTGTAATGTAACACCTTACTGACCCCAAATTTTCAAACCTATAAATTCCACATAATATTATTGCTTATTTGTTGCACTAAATACAAACTAATGTAATCACACGGACCGTAACACTGAGCTTAAGTTTAACCTTACTAGTAAATAATGATTTTCCTCTATAGGTCCAAAGGTACATGAATCACCACTGCAGCAATTCCACAGACAGACGCATCTTCTCACTCTTTTTGGAAATTATTTCTGATCTTGAAGGTATTTTAAAACATCTGGAGACCTCACTGTCAAGCAAAAACACTTCTAGTGAGGGCCTGAACACTTGCAGGGAGATCCTGAGCCTCAACAGTAACATCAGTGAGCTAAGAGCACAGTTAAGTGACGGGACAAATCACACTAGTTATTTAAATTTATATTGAATTTATCCAGCATAAGGATGCTATAGTTTATTTTGCACATTGATTGAAATCACATGGTACTTCACAGCTACCCACACAATGAAATCAACCGGCTAAGCTGTGATGAAGCAAGAAATTTCTATGGCGGGATTGTGAGTGTGATTCCACTGGCTCTAGACCTCCTCAACACCTACAGCAGAGGAGGTGCTCAACGTGTCACTCCAACAGCTACAGAAACATCTCAACAAACAGTTGCAAAAAATGCAGAGATGGTTGAAGGCCTTGATAAAGATACCAGTAACAAACTGAGTAGATATAAAGAAGGTGCAGGTGGCTGGCATGCTGGAAAACCAGCCTGGAAGCCACCGGGAAATACAAGGAGATAAAACACTTCTTTCAACACTTATGCATGTATTGCAGTGAGCGGTCACACAAAGTATTATTAAAAATACAATTACCATTTTAAAATCGATGACTATGACAAAAATGTGCAAAACATATATTTTATTTTTGTTGATCATAGCAAGTAGGACAACACAAATCTGTTTTCTCAAATTCAAAATAGTCTCTGGTTACCGGTTACACCCGTCACTGTCTGGTTGTACCATAGTTCAGATAACTTTCAACTTACAACTTAAAAGGTATTAATTCACCCCAAAATGAAAATGTTGTCATTAATCACTTACCCCCATGTCGTTCCAAACCTGTAAAAGCTTTGTTCGTCTATTTTGGAACACAATTTAAGATATTTTGGATGAAAACCTGGAGACTTGTGACTGTCCCGTTGACTGCCAAGTAAATAACACTGTCAAGGTCCAGAAAAGTATGAAAAGCATCATCAGAATAGGCAGCCTATCTGCCATCAGTGGTTCAACCGTAACGTTATGAAGCGCCGAGAATACTGTTTGTACATGAAGAACACAAAAATAATGACTTTATTCAACAATTTGTCTCCAGGGTCTCTCCGTATCACCATAGTGCCATTTTGGAAAATATAAGAGCATAAGCTGCCTGTGTTCAGTTCATATTCTCCAAAATGGCGCTACCGTGATGCATTAATTGGGTTTTCTTCGCGTACAAAAAGTATTGTCGTCGCTTCATAACATTACGGTTGAACCACTGATGGCAGATAAGCTATTCTGACAATGCTTTTCACACTTTTCTGGACCTTGACAGTCAATGGGACAGTCACAAGCCTCCAGGTTCATCCAAAATATCTTAAATTGTGTTCCAAAGACGAATGAAGCTTTTACAGGTTTGTAATGACATGGGGGTTAAGTGATTTTCATTTTGGGTTGGAGTATCCCTTTAAGGTGATGGACAGACTTCCTACTTTTTTCAGTAAGGCATTTCGTGAAACAACAAAATGTTTGAGAGGGCTTTTGGTATAAAAACAGAAAGTAAAGTCTGAGTGACAGGGAAACGAAGCACAAGCTGAAAGACAACCCTCGTAGTGAACTGTGATAAGAACGGTCTAAACAGGAAGAAAAATAGCAGTGATTTCCATAGTTTTCAATTCTTATTGTAAACTGAGCCATTTCCCTAGCTGGCAGGCTTTCTTTGCACTTCACATATTCCAACAGCACTTCACATATTCCAATTATATCCTGCACTGAAAACAAACCCTTGGGGCAAGTTTTTTTAGAAAGAGACAAGTATATTGCTCTGCTAAGGTTCAGCAATCTTAAGAAGGCCTGAATTAAAAAAAAAAGAAGAAGTGCTTTTACTTCAGCCAGCTGCAGCCCATTATAAGAAGCCTTTTCTTTGCAGATGGGATATGACCTGTGTAAGACAAAAATGAAAGAATATAATAGAGGGACATAAGCCTTCTGGCTTATAGAGAGCAGCTTCCTTTCAGAGTTTAGTGTGTCAAACTATTGCAGTGGCCGTATTTTGTACGCATTTTGTCTATTAACACAAGAGCATTCACCCATCAGACACATCTTAGACCAAAAATATATTCTCGTTGCACAACAGGTCTAAACTGGACAAATGCACCTACAGCAGCCTGGCCTGTGTTCTATAAGGCTCTGACGGTCCTGCAAAGCAGCAATCTAAATCAGATTATTTTTCCCATCACCACTCATACCTTCGAGCTGGCATGAAGTGTTAGCTAAGAAGTATTGCACTGGTGACTGGGCGCTACAATCCCAGTGGAGAACTTAATGCATAAAAATAAAATCTATGACTAGAAACACAACACAAGACTTGCTTATTCTTTATAGCGAAGCCCACTGCTACGCCACATACACGGCTCGCATCAGCAAAGAAATGTGATTTTTTTTTTTTTTTTTTACTCTACTTCACCTATTTCACATAGCTTCTTTTTTTGTTTTTTCACATTTTTTAATCGAACTGATTGGTTGGTTGGCATGATCTATTTACAATGCTGCATTTGCAATGATCACACTCGGTAACGTGCAATGTCTGAGTCATATCGGTGGAAATTAACAATGCTCATCTCGCAGCAACTTTTAGGGGGCATTTTGCACGGACAAATGAAAAGAGGATTGGAAACCGAACGGTACTATTACAAGAGCAAATACAGTGATTAAGTCAAAACATTTGCTGAAAAGTACAGTGAGGCCTGAATAACATCCAACCACCACGCAATATAATCACCACGGATGCTTGCTAAATGCTAAAAAAAAAAAAAAATACTGAATTACAATGAATTCATATTAGACAGAAGGTAAGTGAAGCTTTTTTGAGAACAAAATATTATCTTGCCACTGTGATGACTACATGGCAAATGCCAATGACAACCTTTTCTTTTTTTGGCGTTTTGTAGTACAAGAGCTTTTAAAATGAACTAAAACTTTACAAACCACTCTAACAAAAAGAGCAGTGCATTCTAATACTGGGTCCAAAATGATCCTCTTCTAACTGCAGGCAATCATGTCAGCAGTGTACAATCAATGCTCATGGTGGGTCTCGTTGTAGTCCATGATTCTCAGATCCTGCTGCCTCCTCCGCTGAATATTATATGCCCGGGGTCTGTCCATGGGCTGCAGGTCAACCTGGTCAGTAGCCTCTTCAAGCTCCACACTCTCTGTGTGGTCTGCAATTTCCTCAACCTTAACATCCTTAGAGAGGCAGGTGAAGGCGACCGGCTCACCATCGTAGTGGCTTTCACTCTTATTTCTAAACATCTCTCTGGCTCGCTTACCCAAAAAGCTTCCGGTACTGGGGTAAGAGCCAACTGCCAGCGGGGAGTCGCAGGGGAGGGCGGGAAATGAACGGGTAAGGGCGGAAAGATCTTCTTCCTGACTGCCATTAATGAATGCTGTGGGTGTCTGAGGAGACCCGGCAGATATTTCACCATTGACACACACGTGCATGCCTTCCTCTTTTTTCACGGGGTCGGCTGATAGAGACGGAGCAGATGGGCCTGTACTGTTGCCATTTGGCCTGAAACACAAATGGAAATAGAATTCTGCTACACTTGCAACAACCCATCATCTTTCCATTTTATATTCTGCCCTGTAAAGTCATTTATAAAATGCATTTCAATACACACCATTTGTATTTGTAAATCAGTCTGTGGAGGAGAGCCATGTGTACTTGACAATATGGAACATACCTCTGGTTGGGAGGACTGTTGGGCTCAGAAGTGGGCTCGGCTGGTGATTTAGTGTTCAGGTTTTTGAGCTCTATCTGGCTATAGAGCTCAAGTAGCTCAGATTGTAATGCCTGAGTGATGTGCTTCTGAGCCAGATACCGGTTTTCTGAAGCCTGCAGCTGCTCCCTATAGGAAACAAAAAAACTGAGATTAAAAAAACCTGATTATCCATATTTTACAGATCAATACAGCAACACTTTATTAGAGCTATTATTTGCATCATTAGCAAAAATGTCATACTTAATACAATAAATAATAATAAGTAAATCATAAAAAAGTATTTAGCCATTTAATTATTTAAAAATAAAAACAATCAAACTAAAACAATTATAATATAATAAAATATACTATAATAAAATCCCCTGTGTAATAAGAATTCAGACTTGAGGTCATTGTACCCTGAAAAAATTCAGTTCAGGTTCGATATTTTCAGTTTTCCGCATCCGTAGCAAGCATTTAGAGAGGCGTTTTGACAGTTCAGAGGCACGGTACAAGCGAACGCCAAAATCCAGAACAGTGACTGTCAAGTTCTTTCACTTTGTCTCGAAGCACAAAGCACCATAAAGATCCTTGCACACCGAATTCACAGAAATTGGGGGTCTTCTTTTTAAAATGTGGCTCTAGTATCGCTTGCAAAGCATCAAACTGAGCCACTGACATCCTGGCGTAAACTGAATCACCCGTGATAATCCCGCTGCTCCTGAGGAAGAACTCTCCTTCCTCTCTTTTTCTCAGTATTGGATGGACCCAATACTGCCTCTCTTTTTCTCTTTTTAAGAAGCGAGAAGACACAAAATCATCCTCACTACTAAAAGACTCCATTTGGTGCTGTTTTTCAAATGTTCTTTTTTGCAAATTTCGGATTCAGTGTGCAGAGACCTTTAGAATCAAACCAATATCATAAAATGAATTTAAACTTTCAACAGGACAATAAAGGTGGAGGTAAGCTCATACATGGCCTGGCTTTTGACATTTTCCAGCAGTTTCTTTTGCTCTCGGATGACTTGCTCTTTCTTGGGGAGTTGGGTCTCCAGGTCTGTGATGCGCTGTTGGGCCGCTTCAAGCCTCTGACTCTGCTGCAGAGAGCTCTGCCTCAAACGCTCAACCTCACGCAGTGAAGATGCCTGCAGCATATTCAGCTCCTAACAGTCACAAGTGATCAAGTCAACAATCAGCATATTTTTCAGGTAAAAGAATGAATCACATTAGCCACTATTTTATAGAGTGCTTTTAAAAAATAAAACTGTCACAAACTAGAGATCCACTGGTTTACGCTATGATGCAAGTCATAAGTCAGTAGTAGTTAATAATCATTGCCTACCTTGTTAACCTCAGGCCCCAAGCGGTCGATCTCCTCCACACATAACTTGTTTGCTTCACCCAAAAGCAGCAGCTGCTTGTTCAGGAAAGCCATCTGCTGCTCCAGGTTTTCACTACTGTTCAGCTGTGGTTGGATAAATAAGGAACCCAAATGAAAATTAAGCTAATCAATAAATAAGGCCCATATGTTTTTGCTTTTACGTTTTTGCTTTCAAAGTGTGATAGTGTTTTATGTGGCACATCTTTGTCATAAACAAGTCTTACCTTGATGGACAGCTGGCTGAGCATATGTCCCATATTACACACTTTGTTATTGGCTTTCTGGAGCTCTGCCTCCATTTCTCCGACCTTCTTCTGATTCTCTTGCAAATCACTCTGTGAATGATGCCACATAAAACATTAGTAATTAACACAGAGCACACATGCTCTTCTACATTCCAGCAATGGAATGGCAAATGCTGACCATTTTCATGTGCTGTATTGTAAACAAGATTAACTGTAAATTGTTCATGTCCCACAGCCCTGTGATCACCTTTAGCTCCTGCATCTTTGAGTAGAAGTCATTACGCTCCTTCTGTAGCTGCTGGATTTGAGTCTGCAGTTGTTTCACAAGAGCATCTCTGTCTTCCTGTATATGCCTGGAGCGCCTCTGTTCCTCTTTCAGACTTACCTGCGCAGTCTTGATCTCAAAGTCCTGAAGTTTGAGTTGGGTTTTCTGCCACACACACACAAAAAACACATCACTGGAAAATCACTTGCATAAAGCAACAACTTAAGAAGGCTTTTGTTTCAAGCGTGAGAAGACTTTGAAGGGTTTTAAGTAATGTCACCAGTCATGCCAAGACCTGAACACTTTCACATTTTCTGCACTGATTATAGAGGAACATGTGAAGGGTTCGGATTCAAAAGTGCCATCTGATTTTTTTTTCTTCTAAAATCAGTATTTTCCTCAAAAGATCCTATTCATTGCCATTTAAGTGAAACTACTGAACCTACACAGAGAAGACTGATAAAAATGCTCATTTTAAAAGAAATTTTCAAATGGCATTTGTATCTGCACTAATTATTTACAGAATTCTTTGGAACGGATTTTTAAAATGCGATAAATGGTGCCAAAAGTACTACTTTTGCTTATTGGGTTGTAAAGTGTGAATAAAGTAAAATATTTAATGAGTATGCAATGAACGGGGTATGTATCGAACTTTGTGACTGATAAATTACCATGGAGTTGTTTTGCTCTTCCAGTGCAGTAGTGTTGACGATACGTCCAAACAGACGGCGGTTACGAAGTGCATGTTGCTCTCTCTTGTGTCTCTCATACAGCAGCTGGTTATGCAGCAATAGCAGCTGACTGCGCAACATCCCCAGCTCATCTGACGCTGCCACCACAGGACCTGGAAAATACACTGCAGTCAATTCAAATGCACCAGAACAGCGCTGTAGTTTAAATGTGTACAACAACAACAAATGTAGAATTAAGGCTGCAGGATATAGGAAAAACCATGATTGTTTATGGAAAATACAATAAAATAACAAAAAAATAATAATAATTGTGATGCTATACTAAAAATCTACAGAGATTATTGCTGTTCAGCTTATCATGACCAACAACACTGTTTGAGGATTTTATAAAGAATGACATAAAAAAAGAAAGTATTTAGAGGAAAGGGACAGGAAAATGGAAACAAACACAGGAAAGCTGGAGGAGAAAAGCTGGAGGACACAGGCGTCTTGAGCATGGAGAGCCTATGAATTAGTAAAATTACTAAATACCTTTTCCTTTATTGCTATGCTGTTTACCTCCAGAGTGTGCGTCTGCTGATTGGCTTTGAGAGGACAGAGTTCTGCAAGAAAGCAAACGGACACTCTTCTGTCAGATTTCCTCTAAAACACTTTCAGTAGTCATATAAGTAAGAACAACAGAAGCGTACCTCTTCAGCACTTTCTCATGGGTGTCGTGACCCTGCTGAATAACACGGTCCAACACCTCCAAAGGGGATGTGGCAGAAAGATCCTCCCCTTCTAGTTCCTCTTGATGCTCGCTTTCTTCTTCAGCCCTTCGGATAGCCTCTGTGGTCTTCTGCTCCAAAAACAGAGATGCCACTTTGGGCAAGGCGAGGTCAAACAGTGGCTCATAAGGCATGGAGCCCTTCGTCAGATCAGACAGAGAACAGTTACTGCTCTTTCCGTTCTCGATGGGGGTGAAAGTGGGCCAGAAGGACCAGGGTTGCTGCTCTCCTCCTTTGGCAGAAAATTCAACCCTGTTGGGTGTGGACACTAAATTCTGGTCATAGCTGGGGTGAGACGAGAGAAGGGTGTCCAAGGAGCCTGAAAAAGAGGAATCCAGGCCTGGCCTTGTTCCAAAGTCCAGTCTCCCAAGAGTCAGACTCGAAATCTCCTCATTGATGGTATCTTGAAAAAAAAAAAAAACATTGGAGAAGCTCATTGAAAGTGAAGGCATGATTAACCACACTTTTAACGTGTGGGACTTATTGTTTCACATGACGTCACTGCTCTCACCATCCTCTCTTCCCACATCTGTCCTCTTGACAATGTCAGAGAGCTGTGCCAATGACACCGGAATCTTGGCATCACTTGCACCTCCTAAAAGTAGCAAAAGTAAAGTGCGTGTCAAACTTGTGTGTGTCAGTTACTAAATGAAATGAGACTATAAATCTCAGCAGATATTCTCACCGTTGTTATTAATACTTCTAGGTGTGACTTTCCTAAGCTCTTTGCCCGTCTGAATAACCTGAATAGATTTAGACAGAAAAACTGTTTTATGAAAACACTCTCACAGAAAACGTTTAATAAGTAATAAAGCAAATGCTTTATGCATTCATGTACCTTAGCCTGAGTACTGCTGGTGTTTTGGGCAGGCTGCCCCATTTCCTCTGAGAGTGATGGGAGAGGAGATGACCCTGAGGGTGTGGAGGGAGATAGGGTCCATTTTCCATCCCCTGTAACAAAAATAACCCCTGAAGCCATGCAAGAGACCAAACAAACAAGCAGAACCTTTTTGCTTTCTAGACTAGAATGCATTTGGCTGACCTGAAGTGCCGGGGATTCGTCCTGAGAGGTGGGAGGCACTATGTGAGATGTCAGAAACTGTGGTGGGGGACATTCCTCTAGAGCTGGGAGGGGTGGTCATCCCACACACTGAGGAAGGACTCCACATCTCCTCCTTCGTCCCTGAGGAGTTCATCCTATCACTCTATTGATGGACCAATCATAAATTCATTCAGTTAGGGGTTACATACATGCTAATCCACATTTAGAGGCTTGTTCTAATTTTCGGAACAATATGGATCTACTTTTCTACTAACTCATTGCGATTTTGTTTAATTGACATATTGCTTGTATTTACAATCTTCGCTCATTTGACTACTGATGGTTTACTTGTCTTCGGTGGGCTTGAGGACTTTTACTTGTTACTGTATCTACTTGTTATCGGGATATGAAATTACTCATAAAATATGTTGGTCATTTCACCTAATTATTTGGAGGATTCTTACCTGATGGTTGGGGGTCTGTGCACTGGAACCTGAGTCTTGGGTTACAGTGAGATAAGGTAATGACAGAGAAAGAGACTGACGAACAGCAACCGTTGGTGTGACAGATGTGATTTCTGTTAAGAGAAAAAGTAGTTCAGATTCACAATCAGTAATCACACAGTAAAACAATAATAATAATCCTTAATACACAAAAAAATTATAGATTTCATAAATTTGTCTCCTTTAGGTATTTGGTAAGTTTCTACAGTGTTTTTGTACATATTTGTATGTTGTATATATGTATGTGTGTTTTGATAATTGGTTCTTAATTAGTAGATGGCATTATCTTGTTTGTTGTATGAGGTGCAACTTATGTTTTTTTTTTTTTAAATAATAAATAGTTACTGATGAAGACCCGTTTATGCAAATGCTTTGGTTTCGATTTTCACAATAAAACACTTTGTGGCTGGATTTCCCTTCTCAGGGAAAAGATTTAAAGACAATAACTACACAGGACATTACTCATTATTTAGTAAATATAAATCATTTTACCATGGATGCTGAGCTCTGAGCATGATCGGCTATGGTCTACAGGGCGCCGTGGTATGTGATCTGACAGAGAGGAGTATCCTTCTTCAGATGATGCCTCCTTAGAATCCAGTGAAATTTTGGCACATTCAATCACAATGTCATGAGGCTCAAACCTCTTCCATCTACACACAGTTAAAAACAGTAAATCAGGAAAAATCATTTTCACTGAATCATGTTATGATATAACAGAAATCATAATATTTCATTTTACATACCTAATTGGATCAACCTCATATTCTTTGGTTCCAGTGATGAGCTCAGGATGTATCCGTACATACTTTAACATGGGCTGATACAAAAGGATTAGGACATTTTTGGCCAAGTGTTGGAATGGTAATAACAGTTTTGCAACTTACATGAAGTGACCAATCTTAAAATTGTGTGGAACGAAAGATAAAACCTCACCTTCACCACTTCCTCAAATGTGTCAACATTTTCTTTCATACTGTAGTGGGCACGCAAGTACGAAATGAAATTACAGGGATACATGCCATATAAACGATGAAAAAGCGAGTATACGCTGGCATGCAGATGGACTGCAAACACTCCGTGAGCATGACCTACAGGACACATTCATAGAATGAGTATTTTTAGAACCGATACTTAATAAACAATTTATTTACAAAAGACAGAGATTTTTGTAGTGTTCTGCCTGAGTACCTGGGTGACGTTTGTTCCAGGCAGCGAGCCTTCCAAAGATGTCAAAGTACTCGCACAGAAGCTGTTTACTGGTTTGAGGAATCATGGGTAATAGAGCGATCAACACCAGCACACCAGTTATGAGAACTACAACATCAGAGTCAGCCTGGAAAGTGAAAAAACAAAAATAAAAAATGAAAATTTTAATTTATTACTACTACCATTCAAAAGTTAAGGTTCATTGAGGCATAAAAAACACCAAAACAATACTTTTCTTCAGCAAGGATGGATTAAATGGATTAAGTGGAATAAATAATCCAATAGGGTCATTCCATGTCAACCCAAACTTTTGATTTTGTTTATTTGTTCCCTGAAGAAAGATAAAAATGAATAGCAACGAAAGCCATAATATTAAATGTCACGGATGTATATTTCCAGAGTAATCCACTATTCTGAGATTCAAAGCCAAATTTGCTAATACATGCGTGTCCTTCTTAAAAAAAACTATTGACAAAATCAAACATTAGAGCTAGGGAGTTTTCTGAAATTTGCTTAATTTTACACAGAATGACCTAATAGAAAACATTGGTTTAAATTGTAATAAATATCCCCCAATGTTACTGTATGTGTGTGTGTGTGTGTATAGAAGACAATACAAAAATATCCCATATAAAACAATAAAGAATTCCATTTCTCAAGTCAGAACAAACCCACATGCAAGTCACTATCTAAGTTCAAAGTCCCATTTGTAACCCTATCACACTTGACTGACTTTGAATTTTTGGTACCTTGAGGCATTTGATCAGCGAGGCAAGCAGAGGGAAGCGAGCGATCTTGTGGATCCATGGCGGCTGCTTGCGAACAATATGGCTGAGAAGGGTGATGGTGGAGAGACGGCAGCTCTGCTTGCCCATGCATTCATTCATCTTATCTAAAAGATACTACAAAGAAAAATATCCAGATGATGTTCTGAAATCCATGATGAATCAATCACTATTAACCAAAGTGTACACTGAAGACTACTAGTCTAGTGTAGACTAGTCTTCCTTCACCTTATCATGGGGCTCCCTGACAGAAGACAGGATGTCCACAGCTTGAGATGAGCTTGTCTCCAGGAAATAGTCCACAAGGTTATTCAGCAACACAGTCCCTTTATCTGTCAAAAAATACAAATTAAAAATATAGCTGCAAGCAGCGATGTCGGGCTCAAGCCATCAGTGCAACGCCACCCTGGTGGCATCGGGAAAACTGTGCCCAGCGGGCATAAGCATTTACAGTAACCCTCTGACAATCAAGTTTTAAGGGATGTGGCAGTTAAAGGGTTAATCCGACCAATCTAGACTTTGAAATCACATACACAGAACAATATATATAACTTTAGTAACACTTTATTTTAAAATGTATAAAAAATGTATAAGGTGTGCATTGTAGCTGACACCTATATGAACACATTACAATTGTTTTGTGACTACAAGTCTTTCTTCTCAAATGCTATTGAGTGGTCGCGAACGCGGATGGGAGAATGGTGCATATTTGTTTTGTTTTTTTTGAGCAACTGGTGCCCCCTCTGGGAGTTGGTGCTCTACGAAGACTGCATACTCTGCATATAGGGAGCGGCGGTACTATCTGGAAGATATATTCCTCAAACCATCGTACAAGTGAAGGTGATGCTAGTCCTTCAAGAATCGCTCAAAACCTTTTCAAGTGTACAGTTTCCTTTTATTGCATCTTGAAATAAATATTTCTGAATTCTGAATCAAACTGGGTTGTGTTTATTGATTTATTTTATAAGACAACTGAAACTTTAATCTCCTTTGTAATATATGTGCTTTTAAACCAAGAACAATGTAATTAGAGATGTATTCCTGCTTAATAATGACTATTATTAAGGGAAAAGGCTTTATAATCATGAACTATTTACTAATGCTTAGCTAATGAGTGCAGTTATTATAAAGTGTTACCAATGCATTTACTAATGTTAACAAATTAGACATTATTATACAGTGTTACCAAACCCTTTAATAATTTATTAGTGTTTTGTAATGATTTTAATGACCTATAAGCATTTGTGAAATAGTTTTGCTTGCATTGCAGCTTAATCTGTCAGTTGAAGAGTTTTACTGTTACATCCATGAGATTAATAAATGTCATGTCATGTCACAGGTTGTCATAGGTCAGTATCAAATGAGTTTGAAATTATAATTTGCAGCACAAATAAGGCTTCTTAGGATGTTTTTAAATCCCAAAAACTGTCAGAAAAGGATAAGGCCTAAGAGATTTCTTAACCTGTAATGAAAGGAAAAAAAAACACCACCATTAGCAACAACAAAAACAATAACAATTTAAAATATAGATTTTTTTTCCTGATTATTAAAGGAATGATTAGGTCTCTCTCTCTCTCTCTCTCTCTCTCTCTCTGCCAGACAGCCCCTCCCTACAATCCACACACACTGTCAGTCACCAAAGATTCACAGTCACCAACCCCCTCACACTCACACTCCCCCTCCCTCTCCCCCTCCCTTTCCTCACACAGACGGAGTGGCCAGAGTGAGATCATGTCAGTTGAGAAGTCTGACAGTTTTTTCTTTTCTTTTATCCATACAGTGTTGTAAAGTCATGAAACTATGCATATTTCCTCATAATGATTTGATCTCTGTATGAAAACATGCCTTGAAGTGTTTGGAAGCTGCAATTTAGACATACAATACAATTAATGTTTCCCTTCTTACTGTCATTTCAAAAAATCACCACGTCAAAACCGTTCAAGCTAACCAAAATCCGTTCGCAATTTAAGTTCCTCGATGTTGTTTCTTCATGTAGTCAAAGTTTGGTGTGTATAGTGTACTTCCCATGTGAGGAGTATGCATTAATTCACAACTGTAAAATCTTAAAAATACACATTCAAATCAAAATAGCTGACTTCCTGTTGATCGTAGCTTATAAAACTAAATAAAATGCATTATTATTATTATTAGCTGTACACTTGCTAAACATTTTTAAATATAAACTTATGCAATTGTGTGTGTGTGTATATATATATATATATATATATATATATATATATATATATATATATATATATATATATATATATATATATATATAAATTCAAGTGTACAGTTTTCTTTTATTGCATCTTGAAATAAATATTTATGAGTTCTGTGTTTGTTTATTTTATTTATTTTATTTTTTATTTTAAATTTTTTTTAGGGAGATTACAGCCTTTAATCTCCTCAAAATAAATGTGCATATAAACCATGAACAATTTAATTATAGCTGTATTTATAAAATGCTTACATTTTATATTACTATTTACTAATGCTTAGCTAAGAATTGCAGCTATTATGAAGTGTTACCAATGCATTTACTAATGTTAACAATTGAGACATTATTTTAAAGTGTTACCAAATCCTTAAATAATTTAAAAGTGTTTTGTTATGATTTCATTAACCTATAAGCATTTGTGAAATAGTTCTGCTTGCATTAAAGCTTAGTCTTCATCTGTGAGCTGAACAGTTTTACTGTTACATCCTTGAGATTATGTAAATTCAAATAAATGTCATGTCACAGGGTGACAGAGGTCAGTATCAAATGAGTTTGAAATTATTATTTGCAGCACAAATAAGGTTTTTTAGGATTTTTTTTAATCACTGAAACTGTCAGAAAAGGATAAGGCCTAAGATATTTCTTAAGATGTAATGATAACAGCACAATTAGCAACAACAACAAAAAAATAACTATTTAAAATACAGTTTTTTTTCTGGTGATTAAAGAGATGTTTAAGTCTCTCTCTCTCTCTCTCTCTCTCTCTCTCTCTCTCTCTCTCTGTCTGTCTGCCACTCAGCTCACACCCCTCCCCCACTCACACACACACACAGAGTCAGCACACAGAGTGACAGAGTGAGATCAGATGTCTGACCGTTTTTTAATTTTCTTTTAATCATACAGTGCTGTAAAGTCATGAAACTATGCATATTTCCTCAGAATCACTGGTTTTCTAAATTAAAAATGTTTTTTAAAGGTTTGGAAGCTGCAATTTAAAAATACAAGACGATTAATGTTTCACTTTTTACTGTCATTTCAAAAAATCACCACGACAAAACCGTTCAAGCTAACCAAAATCTGTTCGCAATTTAAGTTCCTCGATGTTTTTTCTTCATGTAGACAACGTTTGGTGTGTATAGTGTACTTCCCCTGTGAGGAGTATTCATTAATTCACAACTGTAAAATCTCAAAAATACACATTCAAATCAAAATAGCCGACTTCCTGTTGATCGTAGCTGATGACTGTGAATTAGAAAGTTGTCCGTCTTGAAAAGAACAATTTATGTACCAAGTTTGGTGTCTGTAGCTAAAACTAACCCCCCCACTTTTGACAAAAGGTGGCGCTATAGAGTGCCTCCTTCACGCCCTTTTAAAAGCTTTTGCCATTGTCTAGCTATCACTAATACTGATATGTGTTTTGAGTTTCATGTAAATCTGAGCTTGTTGTCTGCCTCAAACTCACCATAACAGAACATTCAAGTTTGACACGTTGCCATGGCAACACTATATCAGATATCAATATCCCCACAACAGATTTACATCGGCCGTGTTTCGTCATTATTCTGATGAAGTTTTAAGTAAATCGAGTAAAAATAAGATGCTGAATTCAAAGCATTTGGAAAATGACACACTTCCTGCTGCCAGTTGGTGGCGCTATAACGTTGACTCTTAATAGCCACATATATACAATCGGTATCATACAACGAACAAACCCATGAAGTTTGATCAAATTCAGGAAATGTATGTGGATGTTATTAGACATTTCCTGTTTCTCATTTCTCGCCATAAGTTCCATGCCTCGCCACGGGCAAACCGTTCGAGATATCAAAAATCCCCTCGCAATTTTTCATCCTCAATGTCTTGAGATCATGTTCACCGAGTTTCGTGGCGAACGGGTTGAAAACCTCAGAGGAGTATTTCAAATTCCAGAGCATGCTTTTTTTAAACAGCCCTGAATAGCTGACTTCCTGTTGGGCGGAGCCTATGACATAAAGTGTGAAAGTTGTTCGGCTCAATGAGATCTATAAGTGTACCGAGTTTGATATAAATACATGCAAGTGTGTGTGAGCTATGGTTCAAGAATTCTGACTGTCTTCCAGGGGGCGCTGTAGAGCCCCTGTGCCACGCCCGGGTCCCAGCCTCTGCGGCGTCCTGATGGCCGCAGATTCCAATGTGTGTGCCAATTTTCAAGAGTTTTTGAGCATGTTAAGGCCCCCAAAACACCCCGGAAGGTTTAATAAAAAATAAAAATAATAATAAATATAGCTGCAAGCAGCGATGGCGGGCTCAAGCCGTCAGTGCAACACCACCCCGGTGGCATCGGGAAAACTGTGCCCAGCGGGCATAAGCATTTACAGTAACCCTCTGGCAATCAAATTTTAAGGGATATGGCAGTTAAAGGGTTAATCCGACCCGTCTATACTTTGAAATCACATACACAGAACAATATATATAACTTTAGTAACACTTTATTTTAATATATATAAAAAATGTATAAGTTGTGCATCGTAGCTGACACCTAAATGAACACATTACAATTGGTTTATGACTGCAAGTCTTTTTCCTCAAATGCTATTGAGCTTCAAATTTGCTTTTGAGCCCATGTGAAAAAGTAGCATAATGTACATATGACTTACAGTTTGTTTTAATAAATATGAAACATTCAATTTAATGGTGCATTATAGCGGTCACCTAGATGAACAATTACAGTTGTTTTTATGACTGTAAGTCATTCTCTTCAAATGCTACTGACGTTAGAAAAGTGTATAACAATATCACATGTAACTTTAGAGACGGTCCCTAAATTTGAGACTCTCGAATGTCCAATGTCAAGCCAACTTTATGCCTGTTTTTGTTTTGTTTTTTACTTTATTTTTCTTTTCTCTGTGCCGGATTGCTGATGTCTTTTACCCTGGCATAGATGTCCATCCATCAATTACGAACATTCATCCGCAAATGTCCGAGCGGTCGCAAGCGCGGATGGGAGAATGGCGCATGTTTTATTTTTTTTGAGCTACTGGGATGGTGCCCCCTCTGGGAGTTGGTGCCCTACGAAGACTGCGTATTCTGCATATAGGGAGCGGCGGTACTATCTGGAAGATATATTCCTCAAACCGTTGTACAAGAGGAGGTGATGCTAGTACTTCAAGAATCTCTCAAAACCTATCTGTTCATAAAGCCTATATATAAAGTCTTAATATAGTATTCCACAATATGTTGTGCTATTCTAATATTATTGTGGTTTTTTATTGACATTGTTATTTGCTGTTATTTTTTGTTTTAATATTGTTACTGTTGTTACTTGTTGTACGGTGACCTTGAGTGGTTTGAAAGGCGCCTTAAATAAAATGCATTATTATTATTATTATTATTATTATTATTATTAACCTTTACACTTGATAAAAAATTTTTTATATAAACTTATGCAATTGTATATATATATATATATATATATATATATATATATATATATATATATATATATATATATATATATATATATATACATATATATATAGTGTACAGTTTTCTTTTATTGCATCTTGAAATAAATGTTTCTGAGTTCTGTGTTTGTTTATTTTTTTTTATTATTTTTTTTAGGAAGATTACAGCCTTTAATCTCCTCAAAATAAATGTGCATATAAACCATGAACAATTTAATTATAGCTGTATTTATAAAATGCTTACTAATGACTATTAATTTTGGGAGTAGGCTAGCAACAGTTGATGTTGAGGCCTAAGATATTTCTTAAGCTGTAATGATGAAAAAACAACACCAAATTGCTTTTTTTTCTGCTGGTGATTAAAGAGATGATTAAGTCTCCCTCCCTCTCTCTCTCTCTCTCTCTCTCTGACACCAAGCCCATCCCCTCTCCCACACATTCACACAAACTCAGCACACACACTTAACACACACACACTTAACACACAAACACACACACACACACACACACACACATTACCCAGAGGGACAGTGACATCAGATGTATGGTAGTTTTTTAATTTTCTAGTGTTGTATAGTGTTGTAATAGTGTTGTATAGTCATGAAACTATGCATATTTCCTCAGCATGACTTGTCTTCTATGTGTACATTTTGTTGAAGTGTAGTTGAAGTGTTTAGAAGCTGCACTTAAAAAAATAAAAGACATTTACTGGTTCCTTTTTTACTGTTATTTCAAAAAATCACCACGACAAAACCATTCAAGGTATCCAAAATTCATTCGCACCTGTTCTGTAAGATAAATTCTTTAAACAGTGGTAAAAGAGGATGTGGTGCTGATCCTTCAAGAGTCACTCCAAACTTATCTGTCCATAAAGCCTATAAATAATTATTCTTAATACACAGTATTTCACAATACTTCAGCATATTATTCTAATTAAGTGAGGGTCATTTTATCAGTAAAATACATATTCTTTTTCTTTGAAAGATTTCTATAAATGATTTAAATCATACTTGTTTCTACAATAATTATTTAAAAGTAATCCTATAGCGCCATCTGGTGGCCATTATTGGTACTAAGAATTGCAAGCTTGATTTATATGTTATGATAGTTTTAATTTTATGCTGGCTCTTGAAAATGATAAAGCTATGAAACTTACTGTGCTTCTTTCAAATGATGAATTCTACGTATATAAAAAATTATGAAGAGTTGGAATGAAGAATGTTAAAGATATAGTAAAATAACTATTGTATTTTTTTATGTTACTTTAATAAATCGGTATGGCCACACCATTTAAGGTATCCTAAACCCATTCGCAATTTAACATCTTCAGTATATTGGCATCATGTTGAAAAAGTTTGGTGTGAACTACTTATGTCTTCTCGGAGGAGTATGAATTCATTTTTACATGCTGATTTTATCATAAATCCACAATAACATTTCTGAGTTCTTTATCAATCTGCGTTGTTGTTTGTTTATTTTTATTTTTTTTATTTTTCATAGGAAGATAACTGACCCTTTACTCTCCGTTTTAATAAATGTGCTTATAAACCAAGAACAAGCTATTTATAGCTGTATTTATAAACTGCTTACTACTGACTATTAATATTGGGACAAGGCTTTATAAAGCATAAACTGACTATTTACTAATGAGTGCAGTTATTATAAAGTGTTACCAATGCATTTACTTATGTTAACAAATTAGACATTATTTTACAGTGTTATTAAATCCTTTAATGAC
Organism: Carassius auratus; assembly: GCF_003368295.1. Classification (NCBI taxonomy): domain Eukaryota; kingdom Metazoa; phylum Chordata; class Actinopteri; order Cypriniformes; family Cyprinidae; genus Carassius; species Carassius auratus. The sequence continues at coordinate 14,480,711 of NC_039272.1, read as the reverse complement.
TTATAAGCATTTGTGAAAGAAGCTTAGTCTTGATCTGTGAACTGAACAGTTTTACTGTTACATCCATGAGATTTTAAAAATGTAGATACATGTCATGTCACAGGATGGAATAGGTCAGTATCAAATGAGTTGAAATTATTATTTGCAGCACAAATAAGTATTTTTAGAATTTTGTTTTTAATTCCTGAAACTGTCAGAAAAGGATAAAGCCTAAGAGATTTCTTAAGCTGTAATGAAAACAGCAATGTTAGCAACAGCAACAAAAAATAACAATTTAAAATACATTTTTTACTGGTGATTAAAGAGATGATTAAGTCTCTCTCTCTCTCTTTCTCTCTCTCATTGTGTCTGCCACTCAGCTCATGCCCATCCCCCACTCACACACACACACTCACACACACACATGCACTCAGTCAGCACACATACATTGCTCAAACAGAGGGACAGAGTGAGTTGAGATGTCTGACAGTTTTTTAATTTTCTTTTAATCATACAGTGTTGTAAAGTCATGAAACTATGCATATGTCCTCAGAATGATTTGATCTCAATATGAAATTTTTTTTAAGTGTTTGGAAGCTGCAATTTAAAAATACAAGACAATTAATGATTCCCTTTTTACTGTCATTTCAAAAAATCACCACGACAAAACGGTTCAAGCTAACCAAAATCCGTTCGCAATTTAAGTTCCTCATTGTTTTTTCAACATGTAGACAAAGTTTGGTGAGTATAGTGAACATTTCCTCTGAGGAGAATGCATTAAATCAGAGCTCAATTTAAATATTCAAATCAAAATAGCCGACTTCCTGTTGGTTGTAGCTGATGACTGTGAATTAGAAAGTTGTCCGTCTTGATAAGAACAATTTATGTACCAAGTTTGGTGTCTGTAGCTAAAACTAAACCCCCCACTTTTGACAAAAGGTGGCGCTATAGCGTGCCTCCTTCACGCCCTTTTAAAAGCTTTTGCCATTGTCTAGCTATCACTAATACTGATATGTGTTTTGAGTTTCATGTAAATCTGAGGTTGTTGTCTGCCTCAAACTCATCATAACAGAACATTCAAGTTTGACACGTTGCCATGGCAACGCCATATTAGATATTAATATCCCCACAACAGATTTACATCGGCCGTGTTTTGTCATTATTCTGATGAAGTTTTAAGTAAATCGAGTAAAAATAAGATGCTGAATTCAAAACATTTTGAAAATAACTCACTTCCTGCTGCCAGTTGGTGGCGCTATAACGTTGACTCTTAATAGTCACATATATACGATCGGTATCATACAACGAACAAACCAATGAAGTTTGATCAAATTCAGGAAATGTATGTGGATGTTATTAGACATTTCCTGTTTCTCATTTCTCGCCATAATTTCCACGCCTCGCTACGGGCAAACCGTTCGAGATATCAAAAATCCCCTCGCAATTTTTCATCCCCAATGTCTTGAGATCATGTTCACCGAGTTTCGTGGCGAACGGGTTGAAAACCTCAGAGGAGTATTTCAAATTCCAGAGCATGCTTTTTTTAAACAGCCCTGAATAGCTGACTTCCTGTTGGGCGGAGCCTATGACATAAAGTGTGAAAGTTGTTCGGCTCAATGAGATCTATAAGTGTACCAAGTTTCATATAAATACATGCAAGCGTGTGTGAGCTATGGTTCAAGATTTCTGAAGGTGTTCCAGGGGGCGCTGTAGAGCCCCTGTGCCACGCCCGGGTCCCAGTCTCTGTGGCGTCCTGATGGCCGCAGATTCCAATGTGTGTGCCAATTTTCAAGAGTTTTTGAGCATGTTAAGGCCTCCAAAAACCCCCGGAAGGTTTAATAAAAAATAAAAAAAATAATAATAAGAAGAAGAAATATAGCTGCAAGCAGCGATGTCGGGCTCAAGCCATCAGTGCAACGCCACCCTGGTGGCATCAGGAAAACTGTGCCCAGCGGGCATAAGCATTTACAGTAACCCTCTGACAATCAAGTTTTAAGGGATGTGGCAGTTAAAGGGTTAATCCGACCAATCTAGACTTTGAAATCACATACACAGAACAATATATATAACTTTAGTAACACTTTATTTTAAAATGTATAAAAAATGTATAAGGTGTGCATTGTAGCTGACACCTATATGAACACATTACAATTGTTTTGTGACTACAAGTCTTTCTTCTCAAATGCTATTGAGTGGTCGCGAACGCGGATGGGAGAATGGCGCATATTTGTTTTGTTTATTTTGAGCAACTGGTGCCCCCTCTGGGAGTTGGTGCTCTACGAAGACTGCATACTCTGCATATAGGGAGCGGCGGTACTATCTGGAAGATATATTCCTCAAACCATCGTACAAGTGAAGGTGATGCTAGTCCTTCAAGAATCGCTCAAAACCTTTTCAAGTGTACAGTTTCCTTTTATTTCATCTTGAAATAAATATTTCTGAATTCTGAATCAAACTGGGTTGTGTTTATTGATTTATTTTATAAGACAACTGAAACTTTAATCTCCTTTGTAATATATGTGCTTTTAAACCAAGAACAATTTAATTAGAGATGTATTCCTGCTTAATAATGACTATTATTAAGGGAAAAGGCTTTATAATCATGAACTATTTACTAATGCTTAGCTAATGAGTGCAGTTATTATAAAGTGTTACCAATGCATTTACTAATGTTAACAAATTAGACATTATTATACAGTGTTACCAAACCCTTTAATAATTTATTAGTGTTTTGTAATGATTTTAATGACCTATAAGCATTTGTGAAATAGTTTTGCTTGCATTGCAGCTTAATCTGTCAGTTGAAGAGTTTTACTGTTACATCCATGAGATTAATAAATGTCATGTCATGTCACAGGTTGTCATAGGTCAGTATCAAATGAGTTTGAAATTATAATTTGCAGCACAAATAAGGCTTCTTAGGATGTTTTTAAATCCCAAAAACTGTCAGAAAAGGATAAGGCCTAAGAGATTTCTTAACCTGTAATGAAAGGAAAAAAACACCACCATTAGCAACAACAAAAACAATAACAATTTAAAATATAGATTTTTTTTCCTGATTATTAAAGGAATGATTAGGTCTCTCTCTCTCTCTCTCTCTCTGCCAGACAGCCCCTCCCTACAATCCACACACACTGTCAGTCACCAAAGATTCACAGTCACCAACCCCCTCACACTCACACTCCCCCTCCCTCTCCCCCTCCCTTTCCTCACACAGACGGAGTGGCCAGAGTGAGATCATGTCAGTTGAGAAGTCTGACAGTTTTTTCTTTTCTTTTATCCATACAGTGTTTTAAAGTCATGAAACTATGCATATTTCCTCATAATGATTTGATCTCTGTATGAAAACATGCCTTGAAGTGTTTGGAAGCTGCAATTTAGACATACAATACAATTAATGTTTCCCTTCTTACTGTCATTTCAAAAAATCACCACGTCAAAACCGTTCAAGCTAACCAAAATCCGTTCGCAATTTAAGTTCCTCGATTTTGTTTCTTCATGTAGTCAAAGTTTGGTGTGTATAGTGTACTTCCCATGTGAGGAGTATGCATTAATTCACAACTGTAAAATCTCAAAAATACACATTCAAATCAAAATAGCTGACTTCCTGTTGATCGTAGCTTATGACTGTGAATTAGAAAGTTGTCCGTCTTGATAAGAACAATTTAAGTACCGAGTTTGGTGTCTGTAGCTAAAACTAAATAAAATGCATTATTATTATTATTAGCTGTACACTTGCTAAACATTTTTAAATATAAACTTATGCAATTGTGTGTGTGTGTATATATATATATATATATATATATATATATATATATATATATATATATAAATTCAAGTGTACAGTTTTCTTTTATTGCATCTTGAAATAAATATTTATGAGTTCTGTGTTTGTTTATTTTATTTATTTTATTTTTTATTTTAAATTTTTTTAGGGAGATTACAGCCTTTAATATCCTCAAAATAAATGTGCATATAAACCATGAACAATTTAATTATAGCTGTATTTATAAAATGCTTACTAAAATATTAATTTTGGGAGAAGGCTATATAAAGCATGAACTGACTATTTACTAATGCTTAGCTAAGAATTGCAGCTATTATGAAGTGTTACCAATGCATTTACTAATGTTAACAATTGAGACATTATTTTAAAGTGTTACCAAATCCTTAAATAATTTAAAAGTGTTTTGTTATGATTTCATTAACCTATAAGCATTTGTGAAATAGTTCTGCTTGCATTAAAGCTTAGTCTTCATCTGTGAGCTGAACAGTTTTACTGTTACATCCTTGAGATTATGTAAATTCAAATAAATGTCATGTCACAGGGTGACAGAGGTCAGTATCAAATGAGTTTGAAATTATTATTTGCAGCACAAATAAGGTTTTTTAGGATTTTTTTTAATCCCTGAAACTGTCAGAAAAGGATAAGGCCTAAGATATTTCTTAAGATGTAATGATAACAGCACAATTAGCAACAACAACAAAAAAATAACTATTTAAAATACAGTTTTTTTTCTGGTGATTAAAGAGATGTTTAAGTCTCTCTCTCTCTCTCTCTCTCTCTCTCTCTGTCTGTCTGCCACTCAGCTCACACCCCTCCCCCACTCACACACACACACAGAGTCAGCACACAGAGTGACAGAGTGAGATCAGATGTCTGACAGTTTTTTAATTTTCTTTTAATCATACAGTGCTGTAAAGTCATGAAACTATGCATATTTCCTCAGAATCACTGGTTTTCTAAATTAAAAATGTTTTTTAAAGGTTTGGAAGCTGCAATTTAAAAATACAAGACGATTAATGTTTCACTTTTTACTGTCATTTCAAAAAATCACCACGACAAAACCGTTCAAGCTAACCAAAATCTGTTCGCAATTTAAGTTCCTCGATGTTTTTTCTTCATGTAGACAACGTTTGGTGTGTATAGTGTACTTCCCCTGTGAGGAGTATTCATTAATTCACAACTGTAAAATCTCAAAAATACACATTCAAATCAAAATAGCCGACTTCCTGTTGATCGTAGCTGATGACTGTGAATTAGAAAGTTGTCCGTCTTGAAAAGAACAATTTATGTACCAAGTTTGGTGTCTGTAGCTAAAACTAACCCCCCCACTTTTGACAAAAGGTGGCGCTATAGAGTGCCTCCTTCACGCCCTTTTAAAAGCTTTTGCCATTGTCTAGCTATCACTAATACTGATATGTGTTTTGAGTTTCATGTAAATCTGAGCTTGTTGTCTGCCTCAAACTCACCATAACAGAACATTCAAGTTTGACACGTTGCCATGGCAACACTATATCAGATATCAATATCCCCACAACAGATTTACATCGGCCGTGTTTTGTCATTATTCTGATGAAGTTTTAAGTAAATCGAGTAAAAATAAGATGCTGAATTCAAAGCATTTGGAAAATGACACACTTCCTGCTGCCAGTTGGTGGCGCTATAACGTTGACTCTAAATAGCCACATATATACAATCGGTATCATACAACGAACAAACCCATGAAGTTTGATCAAATTCAGGAAATGTATGTGGATGTTATTAGACATTTCCTGTTTCTCATTTCTCGCCATAAGTTCCATGCCTCGCCATGGGCAAACCGTTCGAGATATCAAAAATCCCCTCGCAATTTTTCATCCTCAATGTCTTGAGATCATGTTCACCGAGTTTCGTGGCGAACGGGTTGAAAACCTCAGAGGAGTATTTCAAATTCCAGAGCATGCTTTTTTTAAACAGCCCTGAATAGCTGACTTCCTGTTGGGCGGAGCCTATGACATAAAGTGTGAAAGTTGTTCGGCTCAATGAGATCTATAAGTGTACCGAGTTTGATATAAATACATGCAAGTGTGTGTGAGCTATGGTTCAAGAATTCTGACTGTCTTCCAGGGGGCGCTGTAGAGCCCCTGTGCCACGCCCGGGTCCCAGCCTCTGCGGCGTCCTGATGGCCGCAGATTCCAATGTGTGTGCCAATTTTCAAGAGTTTTTGAGCATGTTAAGGCCCCCAAAACACCCCGGAAGGTTTAATAAAAAATAAAAATAATAATAACAAGAATAATCCTTAGAAGAACAATAGGGCTCTTCGCCCCTTCGGGCTTGAGCCCTAATAATCCTTAGAAGAACAATAGGGCTCTTCGCCCCTTCGGGCTTGAGCCCTAACAAGAATAATCCTTAGAAGAACAATAGGGCTCTTCGCCCCTTCGGGCTTGAGCCCTAATTACTACATGTAGCACCACAGTATCCACTGAACGTAAACAGCGTATGCAACCTGCACCTGTCGCAAAAAGTCAGTGACCTCTCTTGTAAAACAGATGTTTTTTTTTTATTAACTCTATAAACTCAATCCAAAAGTATTGTTTAGTGTAAAACTTGTTGAAGATTACCAGATAGGCTGTTGATTAATTAAATGTAAGCCTTTTCCTCTAAAAAGCTGTTTATTCATTGCAGTGAAGCCTCTCCTCCATTGACATCCATTAAAAAAAAAAAAAGGCCTCTGGTCTCCTTTCCCAAGTACTGCCAGACCGGAAGCATGTTTCGCCAGTACACTATTTTGGCTAATGGTTGCAGGCTTGCCTTCTAGTGGCTTTAAGCATACGCTGTTTATGTTCAGTGGGTACTCTCCAAAATGGCGCTATGGTGACACAGAGGAGATGGACGGTTTAATAAAGTCGCTATTTTTGTTTTCTTTGCATACAAAAATTAATCTCGTAGCTTCGTAAAAATAAGGTTGAACCCCTGATGTCACATGCATTATTTTACCAGTCTCCTTGCTACGTTTCTGTACCTTGATCGAGGTCATTACATTACTGTCTATGGGAGGGTCAGAGAGCTCTCAGAATTCTGAAGATGAACGAAGGTCTTACGGGTTTAAAATGACATGAGGGTGAGTAATTTTTGGGTTAACTAACCCTTTAATTAGTGAAAGTTCAAACACAAGTTGGACACACATATTGGTACAATTTTCTCAATTTGACCCATGCACTCGAGAAGTTATGTGAACACAAGAGCTGACTAACCTGTGCTGAGTGTTTCCTGCAGCAGGTTTTTGACCTGCTCCAGCTCATGTAGGTCAGTGGACCCCAGAAGAGGGACGAGGTCAAACACATTTGGCTGGTCTTTGGCCATAGCTGTGCAGGACAGTGGGCAGGACTGATGCCTTCGTCACAGCATAAACCGATGCCCTGTGGTGTCAGCATGGGGTGTGTATGCATGAACTAGTGACAAAAATGACAAAACACAATCACTGTTAAAAAAAAATAAAAATAATTGTAATAATGTGAGTGATGTCACCTTGCTACCAAAAACACTGTCTGTGTCTTTAAATCTAGCAATGTGCCAGCATAGACAGTGTTTTGGATAGCTGTGCATTGAGTAGCTGCAAATACTGCACTTACAAAAAGTACTTAAGTGTACCAGTTTTACATATGTAATATGGAAACACTGCGTTTTAAGACAAGAGCCAAAGCAATGTACTTTTGACATGCACCATGGATTCGACGTGTTATGGCACTATCAGGTTTTATGAACATTAACAATGCCAGTACCATGTTTTCTGAGATTTGCTGTGCTATATCATTGCCAAGACCTTTTAAAAAGCACATTTACAATGATTAGGCCTATACTTCATTTTTTGGACATGCATATATATACACACAGATACACACACTCATATTTATAGGGGTCAGTATGTCAGTGTGGTATACATAAATACCATGATGCATGAACATGGTATTCAGCCAGCACCAAAGAATAACCATCTGATACCATTACTCCATACCAAAACAGTAATATGTCGCAAGTAATCTCAGCAATCCATTCGTCTATGATACCCAAAAAATGCTGTCAGTTCACTAGGTGTTGAAACGCAAGCATTATGAAAATCAAGTAGATTGTCGTGTAGGATTCATACTGTATAACGAAGAAAGTTGAACTGAGAGCCTTTATAAAGACTGCAGGCAAATTAAAAGCAGCTGGACTCTTGACTTCACGGATACCTTAACATAATATTAATCTAAAGACCTTTAACTGTTTCCCTTAGTCTCACGGTAAGTGTTAAACTCAATCGATAAAGCAAAACAGTTCTTGTAAACGCCATGTATTACGTGACAGCAGCGCATTCATCACTGCTGATAAGAGAGCTTTAACTCTGCCTCACATCTATGACACATTTTGCCATCTGTTTTTACTAAAACCTGACTTTCTCTACGACAAATGTGGCACGTTAAACATGCACCAGTCGCCTCAAAAACAATTTATTACCGTACAGAGTGCGAACTTCAAACAGTCGCCATCTTGAACACCTCACGACCTTTTACACTGCTGAGCTGTTTGCGCAGATGAAAAACTTAATATGCGCTGTGATCCCAGCGAAAGTACAATCCAAAGCTGAGGGTTTATGGGCTGACGTTTAATTATAGAAAGGATACTGACCGACTCTTCTGTCTCGCTGTCACAAGATCACGGCATGAGTGACAGAAAGGTGTGAAGTGCTGCTGTGCAATGAGAGCTAGCTAAGCATGTAGCGGCTTCAGCGTGACAGAAGCTCACAGCGCATGCGCGGAGCTTTAAAGGACAAACATGTTTATTCGCAAATAGCAAACGGACTAGAATTTTAAAATTGATTAGCATATAACTAAAAAATATAATTCTAAACGTATTTCAACATACATTGACGGTGCACATGGTAAAAATGTAAATAAATAAATAAATGTACACCCTGTTAATATAACCACCATCATCATCATCATACAATAGTAGAAGTGCAGTGTGTGTGTGTGTGTGTGTGTGTGTGTGTATAAATATATATATAATATAAAAATAGACATGAAGTATATATGTGATTTTCATATATTGAAATAAATAAAACAACCATAATAATAATAAGAAGAAGAAGAAGAAGAAGAAGAAAGAGAATGATAATAGTTTACTGGCAGATATTATTAATTAATAAATATAGTGCAAAATATGAATGTGTCAAATTAACAAAAGTACCTGATGTGACCAACTAAGGATATAACAGATAAAGGAACTACTATCATTATATAGTAAAATTACTATAATTATATTTTTCAATTTCTCTTTCATTAAGTACAAACAGAGCAGTCTGTATTTCACTGGGCTCCTCATTTACTAATGTGTGGGTTAATTATAGGCTGTTAAAAAGCATTAATTAATGTTGTGAGGTTGCCAATGCATATCTGATTTAGTAGCTAGTTAAAGGGAGAATATTAGAGAGCTGTTAGCAAAACTTTCCGGAAAGGACAGCAATCAGATAAGACCTTTACAGCAACAATGAGCACTGGGGACCTGATCCTGAGCAAAGACCAGTCAGATAAAAAAAATTGGACACTGAGACTGACCAGGTGCAAACCCAGATAACACTCCAACTTCAGGCTGATATGCCTAATATATTAGGTACAGTATGAAAATGGTCTGAGTGCTGTGAAGCCAGCAGTTATCTACAATGAGCCAAATTTAATTCGTTTTTGATCCCACTTATTCATCATGCATACTGTATACTCTCACCTCTATATCCCCTGTTGCAATGCAGTAATGGTCTGGCAAGCCCCTCTATTTATCAAAGAATCCTGACAATATGTATCACCATTTCCACAGAAATATTAAACAGCAAAACTGTTTTCAGCACTGATAATAAGCAGAAATGTTTCTTGAGCACCAAATCAGCAGGAATGAGACACTGAAGACTGGAATAATAGAAGACTGCTTTGCCATCTCTGGAATAAATTACATATTAAAATAAATTCAAATATAAGTCCATTATTTTAAATTGCAATATTATTTCAAAATATTTACAAATTTATTTTTGTGTGACTTTGTGTAATGTGTGTATCATAAATGTCTTATAAAGAGAAAAATAGAGCATATGACTCTTTGTTAACTGGTAAAATTTTACATAGAAAACAATTAAAAATTAAATACAAAATGTGAAAAGTATTGATAAAATATGATATTACTTGCATAAGTCTGAAAACTCAACCCTGAGCTAAACATACACCCCTGAGACTTCAGATAGCGTTACAAATTTCTCGGATGGTTGCCTTGCATTCTCAAGAAAGACCTGAACGTCTATCATTACACCATTAGGTGGAGCTAGTATCCTGCCACACCGCTTTGCACTTCTCCTACTCTTCCAGTACACAACACCAGATTTTAATTAATGCATCTAAATGAATCAAACATTAGTGTGTAGGTGAAAATATGGTCTGAATATAGTAAATAATACTGTAGGTATTGATTAGGAGAACAAATTTTCTTTATTCCAGCTTCTTAAATCTTGCTATTTTCCTTCAAGCTTTCTCTAAATTAAAACAAAGCTGAAACCAACAATTATCTATTGTGTTGTAAATGCCTCAGCCCTGAAGCTCTCCTGAATCCTGAGTGGAAGAGAAAAACACAAGGTTTTAAATGTTGCATGCAGATGCGACGTGTTTCCCGCCCTGCACGCCGCTTACACTTCATGATTTAATTCCAAGCAACCTACTTTTAGATTTATCGAAATGTGTGTATGAAGATAAAAGAGAAGATATAAAAAAATCTGCTCTAATAGCACCATTACAAGGCTGTGTCTGTTTTTGTTGTACTTGGTAATTATGTGCAAAAGCCTTTTCATTAGGCACGGTTGAGAATAATTAAACAGACATGTTGGATAGGTCTTTTTGTGTGTGGTAGAAAGATTTCAATTATGTATGCAGAGGACCACATGTTTCAAAAAAGTTGATAAAGCACAGAGCAAATGAGTTATGGCTGAAACATTACAGGTTTCAGCAACATTAAATTTCCAGGAGTTCTCACTTCAACCCAAAAGGAAATTGCAGTTTAAAAAACTAAATATGCTCAGATATCAAATAATGTAGCAAGACTGCACAGTGATTTGCTTATATTTCCAATTCATGTGCATATATGCATGTTATAGTTTGCTTTCTAGTTTTTGTAGAAGATAGATATCAGTGTTCCACCCTAGTGAAATCACGATAACAAGCAGTGCAGCATGTATTATACAGTGCATCACCACTCCATGATCCAATCTGACACTTTGGGAGCTGAGAGCCTGTTTGAGACTTACTCTGCTGGTATCATTTATTGAGAGCCTGAAGCATCTCAGTAGCAGTTCGGCTGCCATCTCCTCTCATCCACATTCCCTTGTCTCGCAGAGATCCACACTTCAGTGCTCTGTGTATTGCTGTCTAATGATTCAGGTTATTTTAATGAGTCTACGGATCACATCACTTTATTGTGCAGTGAAACTGTTCTAAAGTAACAGATAATAAAATAAGAGTAGGCTTGTCCTTAAAAGAAGGTGAAGATTATTTGATCGCTGTGTTTCCTGCCCCACACTCAAGTGATGTCATGTTTAAATCCCCCTCTGCATGTGTTTGTGGGAGTGTGACTAATATGCAAAGCGCAGTATGCATGCTATATGTGCATGTGCTGGCATTTATACTTCTGAAGCATATGGATTGAAAATCCTATTCATATGATTGTGAACTAATTTAGTCACTGTTTACACTTGAAAAAAATAGCATATAGGATTTATAATTCTGAACAATTTTCACTCAGGAACTGCTATAAAATTTCACAATTAATTACAAAGAACAGCAAGAATTAATAAGTGAAATTTTGAAGTAGAAAGACTGAAATTGTATTTGCTTGTAAAACATGCTCCATTAATTTTTTGTACTTTTAGTAGAAAAATCATATTTCACAGAGCACTGAGTCATATCTCAGGCAGTGGTTGGATTTGAGACAACATCAAAGCACCTGCCAGGAGCAAACTTGATAAATAATAACATACGGGTACAAGTCTGGTACTTGCTGTATCCAGACGAGACCTTTATAATCAAAATTCCATCCATGTCTGATTTAAGTTGCAGTTTTATCCCTGATAATGAGTGTCCTCCCAGGCACTAGTAATGATGTAATCTAAATGCAACATCAAAATGATGCATTTCTTTTCCGTCACACTAGAATACATATATTATGTCTAGGTTTGATTTAAATTTTCTTACAGACTGTTTTTAGAAAAAGCCTTCACATGTCCTATTTATCTTGTAAAACGCAGTTTTCATAATTGTAAGTTACTGTGTTTGGAAAAACAACACTTGCCGGAGATGCTTGTTTCCTTGGTAACGGGTGTCTCGTTGAATTTCTCCATTGCACTTGAACGCGCCTGTTCTGGAGCTATCTACGGGTGATAGATGGAGACAAGCTCCCATTGATTATTTTTTTATGAGAAAAAGCATCCCTCTCTGTTTTAAATGAAGAGAAAATAAGTCTATCGACAGTTCGGCGAGAAAATAATGAATGTATAAGAACGACACGGATTAATCAATTTGCCATAAAAAGATTTTTCCAAAGACGCAAGCAGGGCTATATATTACCTTGTAATGTGTCATATTAAAGGAAACGAACGATATACACATTTAAATGTCATCAAAAGATTAATGCGAAAGCATAAATTATATATCCTAAGATACCTTAGTGAAGCAGTTTGTCTGTTTAAATAGCCTACTGGTTGCCTCCCTTTTTGAGAAAATTCTGGACAAGTGATAAACAAAAATACATGATATGAGGAAACGATCATCTTTCAGTCTATGTTTTTTTTATATGCCAATTGTACAATAATTTACACAAAACTAATAGCCTACGCACTTCTTACTGGTTTCGCGTGACTTACACATAAACGTTAGAAAATCCGTCCAATTAGTTCAATCACAAGGTACAGTAATGACCTGCGATTTTCCACGCATTAACGCAAATGTTTTGAAGTCTATTCGACCGTGACAGACAGCTCTGTGATATCAGGCGTAATCTGCGAGTGCGCGCGCATCAGTGTGCGAGCTCAGTTCTCAGCACCAAGGACAGCGTCTCTCACAGAGCATCAGGTCACCCTTGACAAAACCTTGACTGGGATTCAATCACGCCAAGAGTGGGACAAGTGAGCGCAGATGACTGCAAGATTACTGCAAAACTGATTTTCCCACCTTCTCCCCAGAGAGAGAGAGTGCATATGTGAGGCGACTATCAACAGGAGCGAGCATCATTCTCTTCAAAGGCGTGTTGACATGGTTCTTGAATATGAACGGGTTTCATGAGTGAAGCCCATTCCTCTGCGGAGTAGTAGACTGAGGCGATCGCATTCCAGTGCTGCTGGAGAGGACGCAGTGAGAGCGGATCTGTCTAATCAACGGGCATCGACACGCATCCTCCACGGGGCACTCAGCTGGACTCCTCTGCCATCCAGGGCAAAATGCGTCTGGTTCTGTTCGCCTTCCTCATCTCGTGCTCCTGTGCGAGAGGCGGATGCGAACCCAAGACTGTGAATATCGGAGCTGTCCTGAGCCAGAAGAGATATGAACAAGTGTTCAAAGACGCTGTCACCCAAGCCAACAATATATACGGCAAAGATAAGTTCAAGATGAACGCTATTTCTGTCACCCATAAACCAAACGCAATCCAGATGGCACTCTCCGTGTGTGAGGATCTCATCTCTAACCAGGTAACCCTCGCAAGCCAGTCTCTTCAACTCATGCGAATACTCAGAAAATAAGCATTTTGACGTTATAATAAAATCTTTGAAAATATATGTTTTGAAGTGCTTTGTCACACAATGCTTTCGATGTTTGATTCTTTACAGAAGCATATATCTTTATATATTTCTATTTATCTTAATGACTAGATACTATTGACTTATTTTGAAGTGCGAAGTCACCAGGTGACTGAATTTTTTATTTTATTGGTTCTTGCAAAGATAAATCAATCAATCAATCAATCAATCTATCTATCTATCTATCTATCTATCTATCTATCTATCTATCTATCTATCTATCTATCTATCTATCTATCTATCTATCTATCTATCTATCATATTAGGTTACCGTTTCGGATGGCTCTGTCTTGTTAATATAACATTTAATATACATTAATATACATCATTATTTTAAAGTATCAGGAGACTATTTTAAATGTATTTTGTCAGATACTTAAATCAAGCTGTCAATTTATTTAATTTAATTTTTATATGTTTATTTTATATATTTATGTTTTATTGTATATATTTGTTTTGTTTGTACGAAGTGTTTCTGGTAAACGCGAAGAAATACAAATCTTTAAAAGAATCATATACCTGCATTCTTTTTTAAGAAAAGGTATTGTCAGTCAAATTTAGTTATTGCAACTTTGTATTCTGCAAAGGCAAACACTGCAACGAATCTCGACTTTAGAGCACATTGTACGAAAGAAAACATTCAACAGGATCCGGGGTCCATTTTGACCTTACCGATGATTGAGCACTGCTGTGATGGGAAAGCTGTAAGGCTGTGCTCAGAGGTTACATGCACTGAGCCTGAAATAATGAAATAAAGTAGGCTACCTAGGATATGAGACAACCTGTGATTCATGTGGAGACATATGAATACAAATTCAAGCATGAGTAAAACATTTAAGGTAATATAACTGACCCCTCTATGAGGCGCCATGGCATCACAGTTGGTCCACTGCTTGTATTTTATTGAAAAACGTAAAACGAGGCCAACATGGCGCCAGTCTCGTAGATAACAGCTGCTTTGTTCTGCGAGGAAAGCTCTAGCAAATTATTACACGGTGGTGGAAGCAGAGATTATGGCCTTCAACGCTGTAACACGGATTACCATCCAAGTCACACCCATCTACACAGACCCGAGCGTGCACATACTGTTCATGACAACTAACTCCAAACTGACCATGTTTGATCAACACTCTGACATTTCGCTGTCATCCGGCTCCTCCAGCAAGGTTAAAGAATTGCTTTATAGTGTAGAAATGCGTCAATTCATAGGTTACAAATTGAAAAAGTTATGCGTTGTGTAGGCTATAACCCTCTGGAAAATGTTGGTCATTTAATGGAAAACACTAACCTTACACACACTTAAAAACCATGATGTTAATGGCAAGGCAAGGCAAAACAATCTATATATATATATATTTAACAGGACAGGACATAATGTCAAATTATTGTAACATATTTATTTAAATATTTGTTTCTTATCATTTTTGCTATCAGTTACCAACATTACTATGCTAACTAGTGATAATCTAGCCAGACCCTTCGCAACGTCCCGCCCTCCTTAGTTACTGTTGCTATATCCGACAAGCCATGGCGCTCTCTCACTAACGTTACACACCATGTTCTCGCGCAGTAAAATAAAAACCTCACGGAGCAAAGAGAAAACTGACAACTCCCCGACAGACAAGACAGCGCAGGTTACTTATAGTATGAAACAATTTGACATTTTTAAGAAATTCAAACAATAAATACCGTTTTGTGGGTCTTTATTGTGTCGTGACAGACCTGTTGCGCCTCAATTCAAGAGGCAATTGAACCGATCATCTTTTCATTTTAAACGTTACCTAAATCACAAAATGAACTGGAATGAACATCAGAACGTATTTAATTTCAGCAGCGGAAAGAAGTCAATATGCAACATTTTTCAATTTTAATTCCACCAAAATTAATCTGATTTGTTTGTCGGGCAAAATAGCGGATTTATCTATCGATTGGTCAGATCACCTGTCAATCAAGCCAGATGACCGTACAGTATCCCGCCTATCATATACAGTGTGGGCTACACACAAATAAATAGATAGGTCGCAAAAAAATTGATTTGAATTTTACCTGTAAATGATCTCTCTTCCGCTAAGAACATTTCGCTGATTTTTCGCGCCACTATGAAACGAGAGAGCGCGTGATTCTACTCGGATGAGCGATTGCGTCCATGCCTGATAGTGCCCTACAAAGAGGACTTCACTCCATATTAAACGAGATTCCAAATTGCAGAGGCATATAGCCTACGTTTAGCTCAGGGCCTGCACGCTGTTTAGGGAAGAGCATATATAGCTACATTGGTTCGCAAAAAGCAAATAAGTACATTTACCAACCTTTCATCGCAACTGGAGTTTCATCTGTGCTCGAAGATGCTGTATTTCAAGTAGTGAACTTCGACATATGCTAACAGTGAGCTTTGTAGTAAATACTACGTAGGGACCGTTAATTTGCAACGCAGTCTATGAAATATCAAAACGTTCAAACGACACAATTGACCAATTAAAATCTAATAAGTCATGTAATATTGTGATTCAATTATATTTCTTGTTATTTAGCTAATGTTCATGTCATGTTATTTTTGTTGTCCTATTTTTTCAGCTTAGTAGTATTTGTTTGGCAACAATTATTATTTGAATCATATGGTCTTCTAGTTTACTGTTACTATTCGTTACTATAAGTGTTATGTTATCAATCTTTCTATTACAGATTTTAGTAGATCAAGTAGGTTTGCATAACTATACTTTGTATCATTCATTCATTTAGTATTTGTATTGATTGATGGATTAGAGGCCTTTTTAAAGTGTAGTTTAGAAGTGACAAAATCAAAACAAGTGACAAAACTTTGTCAGATTCTCTGCTCACTTTGATCCTCATGCCCTCAGGTGTATGCGATCTTGGTGAGCCACCCACCCCAGTCCAACGACCATCTTACTCCAACTCCGGTGTCCTACACAGCTGGTTTTTACCGTATCCCTGTAGTGGGCCTCACCACCCGCATGTCCATCTACTCTGATAAGGTGAGTGTGGGAGACCACCAGCAGCTGGTTTATGACTCATTATATTCCAGACAGAAATTCTGCTTGCGTTCCACTGCAGATGTCATCTCACCTTTTTTAATATGGTTTGCTTGGAGTTTTGAAGTGTGAAAACCTTTTTTGCGCAGGATATAGTGTAGCAAAGCCCTGAAAATATAATTTTGTGTGACGGTCCACCACCAGGGCTGCGTTTCCCAAAAGCATTGTAAGCTTAAGTACATCGTAGACCCATTGAAACCAATGGAGCTACGATCAGCTTAGGTTTACGATGCTTTTGGGAAAAACGGAACCCATGGTTTTCTAATCTTCCTCCAGGACAGAATAATGTGACAAATGTTTACTCGTTTTTAGTTCTAGTGTGGTCATTTTTTAGACTTTTAATTAAAAACTCTCATAAATACTGCATATAGCGTTGTGATCGATTGCCTCTTTTAGAATCACTTATACTCTTTGCCTTATGGCATCTCGGCATGCTAAGAAGTGATGTTTGGATCCATCTGTAATTAATTACAGTTAAAGTGATTAAATCCTAATGAACTGAAATTGCTTCGGGCCTTTGAGATTCACCAGTTCTTTCCCCCCAACCGTCCATCTAGAGCATCCACCTCTCCTTTCTGCGCACGGTGCCACCCTATTCCCACCAAGCTCAAGTGTGGTTTGACATGATGCGTGAGTTCCAGTGGAATCACATCATCCTGATTGTGAGTGATGACCACGAGGGCAGAGCGGCACAGAAAAGACTGGAAACTCTGCTGGAGGAAAGGGAGACGAAGGTGAGATGCGTGTGCTGCCGACTCACAGGGCCCAGCGTGTAAATGAGTGTGTGTGTAAGTCAGAGTGTGTTCCTGTAATCAATATCACAGAGGTCCTCTATATATGTTAAATGTTTCCTTTTTTCTGTTGTGTAAACACATTTCTTTCCATTGGCTAACATTATTTATGCCAGAGGCATCAACAGCGTCTTAAGTGGTTTATCTGCAAAACTTTGTACTTTTCTACTCATCTCACATTGCTTTTTACCATAGTCAGATTTTCCTATTTGTCTATCCACAACAGGAGCAAAATGAGGGACTTAGTCTGGGGCTGTGCAAAATATCAACGGCAAGGGGATTTGGTCATTTTGCATTTCTTCCCAGCCACAGACTGTTACTGATTTATTGACTGTTCTCTTTGTGCAGCTTTGTGCTGTTCAATATTTCACATTATGTAAGAAAGAAATGTACAATAAATTTGAAGCTGAAGGTAGTTATGCACCATGTGAGCATTAAACCTCATCAACATTTGCATTTGTTCACATACGTATACCAGTAATGAAAGGTTACATATGCAATGTCTAATTTTGAACAAAATAATGATTTGTTATTCAGTGAAAAGAGCCATTTCATCGGGATCTGAACCCATTAGCATGGCACTGTATTTTTAGGACACCCGCAATGTCGTTGCAATGTCATTTTCAGTAATGGCAGCCCCAAGGCCAGCTGTTTTTATATGCACATTCTCAGACTGTTTTGGGAATCAGTAGAAGGGCTCATGAAAGTCTTTTGCTTGTGTCAGTTATTAAAATAAAACCGTGCCTGTATGTTGTCCACACGGTTGGATGGCTGTATATAAAAGCTGCAATTTAAAGCCATTTTGATATACAAGAAAAACAACTGTTTTTCTCAGTCTGTTGAGAGTTTAGGGGGCAAACAGGCTTTTTTTTATACAGTCAGGGACAAAAAAAAATCTTAACTCTGCAAATATGGATTAAATGCATAAAAAAGTTATCTCGAATAATCCGTGTTCATACATTTAATCTAGGAGAGTTTTACTAATTTTACTTTGGCTCTCAAAAGCAACAAATACTTGACATACAAACATAAAAAATATAGGCAATCAAGATTCTGTGACTGAATGTGAAAAATGTGCATTATCTAGATAGAGTGCTTGAAATATTTTATTCCGGGCCATATGTCTAGACAGAAGTGTCTTGTGGCAGCAACTTGTGCTTCATGGACTGTAGCTGATGTTCTTTTATGGTAGGTTGTCAAAGAAATGTAAATTAATGGATGGGATTAGGTTGCATTTGAATGTACTGCATCGTTAAAAAACAGCAATGCATTATAACGAAACAGAGGCATTAGCGCTCATTATTAATTTTGCTAAAGCAAGGAGCGCACTCACTCAGGGCAAGTGTTTTAATCAAATTCAAGTGAAAAGGTTAAAGTAAAAAGAAATATTAAGAAAATAATTAAAGGAGGAGAAGTCATGGAAATAATAGCGTGCATGTTCAGGCCATATGCAAGGATAGATAAGGTTGTCTGCTCCATGTAGTCTTTGTTGATGTTTTTGCAAGCCCCAGGATAGAGTTTCCCAATTTGAAGCAGAAAAGTGGAGATTTGTTGGAATGCTTTACTGCGCACCATTTATAACTGTTTATAATATTCTGTGTCTGCATATTTTCTCTGTGCACATTATTCATCAGAGTAAAAACAGGAACTATGAAAACCTCGACCAACTGTCCTTTGACAACAAGCGAGGACCCAAGGTATATTTGCATGGTCAATGCACGCCGCCCAAAAGTTATCTGAAAGTAGCCACTAGAAAGCAGTCAAACAGTCAACAAACCGATTCCAGAGATCCTTATCCTGCCAGCACGTCTATTTATTTGTTTGGATTCTTTTTATGATTTCAATCGAGAATGGGTTATTTTTTCTGTTAAAGCGTATACAAAAACTCGCTCCCCCACCTCTCACTTTTTTATTTATGTGTAAAGGAATGCATGTATTGAAGCCAGCAAGATTGCAAGTCTATTCTTTTGACCGTGCGTGGAGATCTGGTCGTGTGGGACAGGCACTATCCAGATGTTACTCCCACCTTTCTGCAGCATTTCTTCCTTTTTGTTGATTTTTTGTTTTTGGTTGGGAAAGAAGCCACCACCACCACCACCTTCCTTCACCTGTTTTTTGCTTTCCGGTTGCATCAATCTTCTTCTCACTCTTCCTCTAACATGCACGTTTTTCCTTGGAATCTTGATTCCCTTGAGTTTGCATGTGAAAATGCTGAACTTTTTTACCTGCTCCAAGCTTACTTAAGTTTTTTCATTTAAGCTGATTATCTCAGAAACTTTTTTTTACTTCATTTTTTTAAAACCCCTCCCCCCTGCAAAAAAAAAAAAAAAGAAAGAAAAAGGAGAGAAAAAAAAAAAAAAAAAAAAACGCAAGCGCGCAAAGAGCATGGTTCATGGCGGGGATGAGTCAACTACTTGACTAATGTTGTGTCCTAATCCCAGGCAGAGAAAGTGCTCCTGTTCAGCCAAGACACAAATCTGACGGCTCTGCTCCAGGAAGCCAAAGAGCTAGAGGCCCGAGTTATCATCCTGTCTGCAAGGTGAGTTCATCTCCACTGTTTAACCCATCACTGCTAATCGCTATTGTTACTGAATAATACATTTGGCCAGCCAAAAGACTGCCTGGCAAAAATGGTGAAGCTTGGGTTTGAGAATTCTGAAAAGATATTTGTGTTACTGTTTAATTCAGGTGGAATTTTAAAATGCATTGGTCACATCTCATTGGAAACTGACACTGATTTTGAATTTAAATGGAGTGGAATGATAGGACTATGATTGGAGTTAGTAAATTGCAAGCCAAAGAAATTCAGGTAGTGCATTCTGGGAAATAAAGTGTTCTATCCTGGAGCTGTGTTACAGAAAAATCCTAATTTAAATCCTATCTTATTTGTTTAGTAACCATGGTCATTTCACTTAGGAAATGAAACAATTTCACATCAAGTCAAAATTAAAGATAGGAAGTTTCTGTTATACAGCCCCTGGTCAAAAAAGCTAATTTGTTAAATAAATTATAATGTATGATATGATATGATATGATATAAGCCAAGATGGACAACTCTTGTTTTGGAAAATGTAACTTTTATAGTGAATTACAGTTTTTGAAAAATAATTTTTATATATATATATATATATATATATATATATACTTCCTTGCATTCAGAATCCAAAATCATGTTCGGTTCAAATTTCAGTTCAGATTAAGGAATCTAATCAGAATTTAAAAGACATTCTCAGTGCACTGCATATATTAGAACCATTTCAGAGAGTTGATGCATTAAAATATATTAAAAATGATTGTAATAAAGGTAACATGTCCAGCCTCAGTACAAAAACTTAATTAGGTGTTTTCAGATTAAATGAGCCGACGTCTAATTTGTTAACAAGAGATTGCTTCAAAATGTCAGACAGTTTCGCTGCCCTTCATGAGTCACTCATCATAATCAGGCCCACACAAAATATGCAGACTGACTTGGGGGAAATCTGAGGCGTACTGCGTAATGATTTAAACATGGCAAAATGTTTTTTTTACATTCTTGCTGGTGACTTCAAATCTATTTAACATAAAAATATGTTAAGAAACGTGTAGTATAGCTGATTCTCAGATTTCTGCACTCACAGAATCCATGCAGACCTGCTCATAACATTAAATTTTGAGGTGTTTAGTCCAATTAATACAGTCTATTACTAATAATCTTTGTCCAATCACAGTGAAGATGAAGCTGCAGCCATTTACAAAGCAGCGCGCCAGCTCAATATGACAGGCTCTGGTTATGTTTGGCTGGTTGGAGAAAGGGAGATGTCTGGTAAAGCACTGAGTGAAGCCCCAGATGGTATGTACTTTTCATCCTATCCATTTTCATCCGCTCTTTCTATCTCTCTCTGTCTCTCTCTCTCTCTCTCTCTCTCTCCCAGGCTTCTTAACAAACTGAACATGTTTGCCTTTTAAGCTTTTTATACGATTACAATTTGCAATCCCCACCGACGAATCAGTGTCTGTGCTGTTCTTGCGTGTTTAAATGTTTAAACATCTCCATGTTTAAAGGTTTTAAACACAGTGATTCTTTCTTCATTGTACTGTGCTTTATGTCTAATGTTTAATTTGTTTCATTTTTGAGTGTTTGTCCTTTCTTTCAGTAGACAACAAATGATGCAATAGAGAGTTGTGGTAATCCATATTGGTTTGAATGTGCATACATTTTTAAGGTTTGGCTGTCATGAGTTTATGTATAAGTGGTGCTTTTGCTACCTCCACATTGAGGTGTGGATATGATGGTAAGCGACAACTGCATTTCTTTGTTCCCGGCTCTTTTATATACCCATCTGTGTTCAACTTCACGCCATTCTGCTTAGTGATGACCCTGTCCTGACCCCCCATGACTTTCACAGTCCTTCTGTCTGTCTTGAGACAATTTGTCGGTCATATGCAATGCACGTTTGTTTCTCTCTTTGGCAATGTGTGCATTTCTTTATTACGAGTATGCCTTGACGTGTTCTTGAGTCGTGTTGTGAGGCATTGGCCAACACCATGTAATGTTGTCAACTGGGCAGGCTTGCTCGGCCTTCAGCTTATCAATGGCAAGAACGAGTCTGCGCACATCTACGATGCCGTGGCTGTGGTGGCCCAGTCCATTCAGGAGCTCTTTGAGAAGGAGAATATCACAGAGCCTCCTCGAGGCTGTGTTGGCAATACAAACATCTGGAAGACTGGCCCACTCTTCAAACGGTGAGGCCAGGGATGAGCGCTGGCTAGCATTCGCTAGCTTTCCAACCAACCATCCATTTGCTGTCATGCATTATCATACATTACCACTGGTCTGGCACTGACAAGAGTGGAAGCGTTCACACCACAAATATTGAAACCACTAGCTTTTGACATCTAAAACCACACCTTGACTCCTCAAACAGAGTAATAAGCGAGTGCAAGGACACATCAAGCCTGTTAAGTTGTTGCTTACATTGGCCTTGTGAAATCTGGTGGTACCAATTTGCATTTGAGACCCAATTTGAGACCCTTACAGGTGTCATTTCTGTTCTCCTATGTCTGTGCCTGCACATTATACATGCCATCTGACTCCACACGGCATCCCCTAACTCTTCCCTAGTTATCGTCATGTCTTTTTCTAAGACATACCTGCATCTCCATCTCTGAATTTCTGGTAAACTTTCATTACTTCCAGTCATCGCCAATGTCTTCCTTTGTGTTTAAATGAGCATTTTGTGCCTTTTCTAAAAACCCCCTCTGGTGTACTAGAGTGCTGATGTCATCCAAGTATCCAGATGGCCTGACAGGCCGCGTGGAGTTTAATGATGACGGAGACAGGAGGTTCGCCCACTACAGCATTCTGAACTACCAGAAAACCCGGCTGGTGCAAGTGGGCGTCTACAATGGCTCGCAAGTATGAAATCGGCGCAGTCTTTTTAAAAAGCTGTCCTTCCGCTCAGTGCAAACATTTGCTATTTAAACAGTTTGGACAGTAGCACCCTTTGTAATTTTTTTAAATTGCAATTTCATTGTAACACATTACAGTAAGTTTACAGTATTAAGTTTCATGAACCTTCAATGAACAGCAGTTTCTTTTTTTTTCTGTGCAAAAAGGAGCCTACATATACAGTGAAAAACATTAGTTGTCAGTATTCCTTTCAACTTCAACTATATCCAGTATAAAAATTAAATGACAGTTATTGACAGGAAGATATTATGTTTCAGGTTGTAATGAACACTCAGAGGAAGATTATTTGGCCAGGAGGAGAGACTGAAAAGCCAAAAGGTTATCAGATGTCAACAAGATTAAAGGTACTTTATAGCAGAGGTTTTTAATGTATGCTTTTTTTAAATAAATAAATAAATCGAAAACCATGCATTGACATTCAGTTCTCATGTTATTTGATAGATTGTCACCATTCATCAAGAGCCCTTTGTCTACGTGAAACCAACGTTACGAGATGGAACATGTAAGGAAGAGCACACTGTAAATGGAGTCCTGATCAAAAAAGTGATCTGCACTGGCCCCAATGAGACCATTCCAGGTAGGTATTATGTGTTATATTAAATACAGTTTGTTGAAATTAAGTTGTGCTTTGTCCAGATCTGACAGTCTCGTGTAACTCTATAGGTCGCCCCACAGTGCCTCAGTGCTGCTATGGGTTCTGCATTGACCTTTTGATCAAACTTGCAATGACAATGAACTTCACTTATGAAGTGCATTTAGTTGCCGATGGCAAATTTGGCACTCAGGAGCGTGTGAGTATTACGATAACTTTATTGATTCTTCACCAGTCTGAAGCTTTGCATATCTTTTCCAAGGTCATGCAACTAGACTTGTCTGCACATTTCCAAGTCTTTCTTCACAGATGCTGTTAAGAATCTGCTGAAATATACATAACGTAAAGTCCATGTATCCATGAAAAAATGCTAAAAGTCATTTCCATGATAACAGGTAAATAACAGCAACAAGAAGGAGTGGAATGGCATGATGGGAGAGCTCCTGAGTGGCTTGGCAGACATGATCGTGGCTCCACTTACAATCAACAATGAACGAGCCCAGTATATAGAGTTCTCAAAACCGTTCAAGTACCAGGGGCTCACAATACTTGTCAAAAAGGTGAGCCTTAGATGATCTACTGATCATCGTTTGCTTTAGAGGGACAGTTCATTCAAGAATGAACATTTTAAATATAGATATTTTTGATCCATACAATGAAAATTAATGGCATCCAGTGTTGTTCTGGACCCCACTGACTTTGGATGTATGACCAAAAAAACGAAAAAAAGTAATACAGGTTGGTTAGCAATAATATTAAGTTGAATAAATAAAAAGATAGTTTTCTTTTTTGGATGAACTCTCTCTTGGAAACTGCTCTATCCCACGAGGCCAATAAAAAAAAAGCAAGATCTGGTGTCAGTTTCATTTCAGTTTTTAACTTCAATTTCAAATAAAGTATCTGAGATGTAATTAATTTTTGGAAAAATCCTCTGAGAACATGATTTTCTGGGACAGAAATAGTATACCAGTTTCTCGATTTAATTAAATTCCCTGAAGTGGACTTATCTCTGTACTGAGAAAACTCTGTGATAAATCAATTGACTCTGGAGTACAGTGAAATCTATTAATACACCCCCTGACCATTGTAGATATAGACTCCATTTGATGCTCCATATGGTGAAGCATGTGGCAATGTGGGTGGTGTTTGTTGGGTTGGATAAAGCTGCGTTGTTTTGCAGGAAATACCACGCAGTACACTGGACTCGTTCATGCAGCCTTTTCAGAGCACTCTGTGGTTACTGGTGGGTCTATCGGTCCATGTTGTGGCGGTGATGCTCTACCTATTAGACCGTTTCAGGTAATAAAACAATATTTGTAACACGCATAACACCTTAATGGGGTAGATTATGGGGTAGAATGTAGCCTGGTATTAAGAAAGTTTGCAGAAGATATTACAGAAGATATGAAAAGTTTGGCGGAAGGTTAACAACATTTTTTAGATGCAGTTTAAAAGCATCTGTCTTTGACTGATATGCACTTTGCTGTGCAGCCCGTTTGGAAGGTTTAAAGTAAATAGTGAAGAGGAAGAAGAAGATGCCCTCACCTTATCCTCTGCTATGTGGTTCTCCTGGGGTGTACTTCTGAACTCCGGCATTGGAGAAGGTAGACATCAGCAATAAGATTATTATTCAGTCTGTTGGTGCTGCGAGGTGGAAATATTGCTGACTCTTGTGTTTGATTGATTGTGCAGTAAGCATAATTTTCTTTATCGCTCTCACCTCTCTGCTTACATTCACAGGTGCCCCTCGGAGCTTTTCAGCAAGGATTTTAGGTATGGTGTGGGCTGGTTTTGCTATGATTATAGTTGCATCGTATACTGCCAATTTGGCAGCCTTCCTAGTGCTGGATCGGCCTGAGGAGCGCATTACCGGCATCAACGACCCTAGGGTGAGCGCTAAGTATGAAGCAGCTTTACATGTTATACAACAGAATATCAAATAAGACTCTAAATTACCATGCACTGAGATTTCACATTTCACACGCTATAAAAACACCACATATATAATTAAGCGTGGCGAGGACACATAATTACGGGTCATTCGTTCCCAAAGGTTATTTTTATTTGCCTTGTTTCATCGTAACAGTCATGTCAGTTATGTCATGTGGGCTGAACATTTACAAAGGATTGGGTTTAAACATTGAAAAAAGGATTTAATTACATTTTATAAGATATTTATTGATAAATTTACAAATGTGTTTAATTAAAGTTGTAGATGCACAGAAACAGAGACTTCAGTGAACATTTTTAGGTCACGCTTACCTTGGTTTACCTCTATTCCTCTCAGAAATATTTCATGTAATTGCAAAGCCCGTGTTTTTGATTTTGCAGACACCAAAGACCAGTTTACTTTAATTATTCATCAAGTTCTGAATACATTTATCTTGCCTAGCACCTATTTATCAGAGTTCATCCAGATGGTCCCACTGTTACCTTGTATTTCAGCTGCGAAACCCATCAGACAAGTTCATCTACGCCACAGTGAAGCAGAGCTCAGTGGACATTTACTTCCGGCGCCAAGTTGAGCTAAGCACCATGTACCGCCACATGGAAAAGCACAACTATGAGAGCGCCGCTGAAGCCATCCAGGCCGTGCGAGACAAGTCAGTCAACAATCAAGAGTTTCCACTAATAATACTATTTTTGATATGTCAGGACAAGTTTATTGGAAGATGTTGTTTTAAATCTTTAATATTCAAACAGGGGCTGGGCATAGATATGGATGGCAGGAATTGGGCAGCAGAAAGCTAAATTACCAGTCAGTATAAAGAGCAGACAGAGGCTAAACCCCTGTTAGAGTGATTCAGTACAGTATTGATGCTGAATACAAAGCAGGGGGGAGCTGTATGTTAAAGAAGGACTTTCACTACAAGGCCAAGACGGGAACAGATGGCAGACTGCCAGTGTGTTTAATACATTTTCCCTACTGATTTTTAACATCTGGAGTTCTATAATCTCCAGGAATTAGTTCCACTTATCGCCTTTTAGAAGATGCCAGTTCTCAGGCATTGGTATAAAAAGTAGTTTTTTTTTTGTTGTAAAAATCCAGATGTCTGAGACAATGACAAACTAGGATTTAATTTAATCTCATTTAAAGTTGAAAATAAAGACAGTTTGGGATTTAACAAAGAAACATTGTGACATGAAAAATATTACTTAAGATTGTGAATAATTTCTAGGTCACTAATGAAATAAGTTATTTTGTGTCATTTATCGTGTGACTCTTTGTACAGACAGATCTTCTTGCTTCCTCTCGAAGCACAAGATGTTCTTTGGATCATTCTCAAATCATGCTGCATCAAATGAATCATCAGGTTTCACACAAACATGTGGAGTTAATGCAGCTTGTTTGCTTCTTTCATTAAAGCAAAAGAACAACAAAATTCTAAGACGTTTTGAAATTTAATGCATTGATCATACGTGGCAGTAAAATATTTACAGTGTTACAAAGAAAAATCCTTTTGAACTTTCATCAAAAAATCCTGAGGAAATTGTTAAGCAACACAACTATTAACAGCACTGATAATAACAAGAAATATATTTTTGAGGACCAAATAAAGCAATGGCTGCTTTAAATTCAGCTTCAAATTACAAATCATAATATATCACAATATTACTGTTTTTACTATATCAAATGATGCAGCCTAGATGAGCATAATAGCAAATAGGGAAAGAAATTTTTTTTTTTCATGGATATTTTCTCTACCCATAGCAAACTCCACGCTTTTATATGGGATTCAGCAGTGTTGGAGTTTGAGGCCTCGCAGAAATGTGACCTGGTCACCACAGGCGAGCTGTTCTTCCGCTCTGGATTCGGTATTGGGATGCGTAAAGATAGCCCGTGGAAGCAAAATGTCTCACTGGCCATCCTCAGGTATTCTCAATCAAGACTAATCATCCACAGTGCGCAGCTATACTTCTGTTTGTTTTTCTCTTTTTTTCTCTCTCTCTCTCTTCCTCTCAGCTAATTCCTAGGCTTGCTGCAATCTGTCAACTGTTTCTATTTCTGGAATAACGCTTTGTTATTCATTTGACTGATGTGTTGGGTCTCTGAACTAATAGTTCCCATGAGAATGGCTTCATGGAGGACTTGGATAAAACCTGGGTCCGTTATCAAGAGTGTGACTCCAGAAGCAATGCACCAGCCACGCTCACTTTCGAGAATATGGCAGGTATGATCCACCTCTCACAGGATCCCTTTTGCTTTCTGAAGAGCTGTTGACACTGACGACGATCAAATCCCTCAAGGTCGTTGAGTCTCTGCGGTTTTGGTTGCTAGTAGGGGTTTTACTTGACTGTATCATCCAGCTGTATCTCAGGCGGCAGATCAGTAGTCGCCACATCATGCCTCATTTGCATTGAAATAAAACCAACTATCACCAATTTACATATCACACATTTTCAATGAAGCATGTTGCCAAAAATGGAAAATTCATCTCTGTCAATGTGAATAGGCCTTATCAGTAGTCTCTGTCTGTTGCCCTCTTTGTCACATTGAAGAAATTAGGAAATGTATTTTTCATCACACAGGCGTGTTTATGTTGGTGGCTGGTGGCATCGTCGCCGGGATCTTCCTCATCTTCATTGAGATTGCGTACAAACGACACAAGGATGCACGCAGGAAGCAAATGCAGCTGGCTTTTGCAGCAGTTAACGTATGGAGGAAGAACTTACAGGTACAGCTGTTCCCAACCCCCCCCCCCCCCCCCCCCCCAGCTCCCAGGCCAGTGGTTTCTGTCACAGAACAAAGAAGTCTCATAGATTTCTTCTAGTCGCATGTCTGTCATGATGCGACATAAAGGTCATGATAAGGAATAAATTAAGCAGTGAGCAGAAAATGGTGCAGTGAACAAAGGCATTTGTCAATATTTAATACATGCTGAACACTATTAATGAATCGATGTTGTACAAGTAATAAGGGGTAAAAAGAGCACAATTAAAAAAAGGTTAAGATTATTTTATTTTATTTCTGATGCCAAGGATCCCCAAATATGATGCCTATAAAGTAAACTGTGAAACTGACTATTAAAAGATGAAGAGATTTTTATAGTGTGGAGAAAAAGAAATTATACACTGCTGTTATGCTATGAAGTTATGCTTTCCAAGGAAGTATTTAATATTTTTTATATATTTTAACAATAATATTGTGAAATATTTATAAAATTAGTTTTGTTATTGCAAAAAGAAGATATAACAATGTCAAGTGAAATTAATACAAATTAAATGTTTTCCACAAAGTACAAAGTACAAAGACAAAATAAAAGCCAATAATTTATTTTAGGAAGCAAGGTGTTTGACTAAAAATATCATGCATAATCATTTTCTCACATAGCATAAAAGGGCATCAAAAACTTTAAGTTCCTGCTTAATATCATACCAATAATAAAGCACTAATACTCTTAGAAAGCAAAGTATAATTCAGTTATGTTCTGTTGATAAAACAGTACACTGATTGTAAATATCTGCTAAATGAACATAACAAACATAGTACAAAAATGCCTCAAGGTAAAAAAAAAAAAAAACAAGAGGTTACCGGCCCTAACATTAATATGTCCATGCAACAGCAGACAAGTGTCCAATAATTCCTTCATAATAATAATGATGAGTGTTTCACTGCAGATCCATGCAAAGACACATTTCTTACCATCCAATCGAACTGCACAGCATGATAAAGCGGCTCCTGCAGCCTGCTATTATTGAGCAACTTGACAAATACACATACACAAGCATTAAAGGAGCCTGTGATGCTGCTGTGGAGTCAGGAAGATGCATGCTGAGCAGGCCGGCTGAATGGCCCTGCTGGGCTCTAGCAGGAATCAAAGCGTCCTCACGCCCTATACAAATCTGTGTCTGTCCGCTGCTGGCCTCCAGCTGTATCCATACACAATGGGTCACAGGCCAACACGATGCCCGGATGTTGGCGGAAAGTAACAAGGTCAGCCTGTTTGAGACTTTAAACCTGGCTGGCTTGCACAACACGTAACTACAGCTCTGAACTGCTTTGAAAGTTAGTGCGTTGTTGAAGTGAGATTACTTTTCCTAATGGGATGCAAGTCATTGAGCATGGCCTTGTTACTTTAGACCCATTATTAGCAGGCACATATTTCACCACAAGGCAAACCCAGTGTCAGTGCAATCTGATTTACTTCACACATCAGAGATTCATGTTATAGAGAGTTAAGTGTTTTAACCTTCGGCTTTACTGCCTACTTGAGTCACAAGACAATGTTGCATGGATAATACGCCCACATGTCCTGCCCACTTCAAGTCAGAGGTCCGGCATTGTTGAAGGCTCATAATTTGAGATGAACAAATTACCATGAACGAGGTCTTTTTGATGGATTTTCCTCCTACTGTTTTATCGAGTAAAAGAAAAATAATGCTTATATAATTAAATTGCAAATGAGCCTCCATGTAATCCCCATCAGAGCGGGCAAACATGGATGTTTAACTGCCGCTAATGGCAACAGAGTGCCGATGAATAATTCCTCCCAGAAAGCTCAAATCAAATATTCCACACAAATCCCGGCACGCTTACTCCAGGTGCACGTGCAATGTATGCAAAAGCCGTACACACAACTGCTTTCCGAATGCATGAACAGACAGATCTGCCCTGGGTGCATTTGCATTTCAAACCAGAGCGAGCCAGGAGCAGATCAGGAGTCCATGTGATGTGGGCTAGCTGCCAACTCCAGAGGCACTACCTCATCACAGGGCTTTGAAATGCAATGGATGAAAGCACTGACGGTTAAAGGAGCTTGTACGGTCACCCTTTCTATAGAAACCAGAATGTATTATGTGAAAACAAATGAAAATCTTACTGTGGGCATTTTTTTGTGTCTTGTCTCTTTTACAATGTTGTTTGAAAGAACCAGGCAGTGACTAATTATTCACAAATGCTGAAGGAATTGAAAAAATATTTTACAAAAAAACTGTTTAATGCACTTTACTTTACAGAAGCATTTTGGTTGGCTTTGGATTCAAGACCTTTTTTGGAGAACAAAACCTATAAAATAGAATTTTTGCGCCAATCTTATATCCCCTATCCTTATTGTGTTAAAATGGTTCATGCAGTGCTGTAAATTAAAGTGCAGTTGCAGATGGCCACATTTTGAGTCGCTCATTAGAAACATGGTCTAAATGTGCTAGTCAATGAGGGAGTGACGGTGCCAGCCAAGGTCAACTGTCATGTCATTCATTTTGCATTCCCTTTTTGGTTCCATGTATTGCATGTCTTCTGGTTGAATTCACCAACCCTTCCCGACTCACTCGTCTCTTCTTATGAGCCCGCGCATCCCCTTCTCCTTCCTTCATATACCCATTATCCCCTCACCGGGGTATAATGCCAAGGAACTGTGTTAAGTTTCGACTGTTTATTGATGAGTTGTTCATTTTCCCTGAAATAATAGAACATCTTTTCCCTCTCAAAACGGAGCCTGTTTTTTTCCCCATCCGATTCTACGTTCATTTTGCTTTCTTTGCTTTGCTAATGCTTTGGCTTTCCATTTATGGAGTTGCAGAACTGTGGATGAGTGTGGTCTGATCACACGATCCACGGCAGTCCTCCTCCCCTCGCTAGAGTTTCAGGATTGTTAAAGAGTCGAAGTAAGACTTTATGCATATATTCTCACCCAGTCTACACTCTTAAAAATAAAGGTGCTTCAAAAGGTTCTTCACAGCGATGCCATAGAAGAATCATTTTTTGGTTCCACAAAGAACCATTAAGTCAAAGGTTCTTTAAGAACCATCTCTTTCTTACCTTTATAATCTGAGGAACCTTCTACCACCACAAAGAACCTTCTGTGAAATAGAAAGGTTCTTCAGATTTTAAAGGTTCTTTATGGAACCATTTGTTATTTTTTGGCATCGTGAAGCACCTTTATTTTTAAGAGTGTCTATGCCAGTGTCCTCTCTCCATATAGAGCGCTGTGGGTGTGTGAAAGCACTGTTCTGACTCACAGCCAAGATGGAGATGGAGTGTGGACAGGAGATGCCATGTTAATTGTGATAAGCGCTAAAATTAGCAGGGTAGTACCATTCAGTAGCTTCAGTATTCAAAGTGGGTGGTGATGGTTGGAAACCAAACACGCTCTTCCAGAGAGCACAAATAATTGTTCTACATATACTGTATATTTATTTTAGGATAGGAAAAGTGGTAGAGCAGAGCCCGACCCCAAAAAGAAAGCCTCTTTTAGGTCCATCAGTACCAACCTGGCCTCCAACATCAAGAGACGTAGGTCGTCCAAAGACACGGTAAGAAGATTAAGAAAATGACGCCCTGCCTGTACTTCTATCTTCTCGCTCTCTTTCTCTCCCTACTCGGCTTGCCCTGTTTCTTTCACTCTCTTCCTTCTCCTGTCATCTCATCTCTCCTATCAAAAACAAACGTCTCATCTCAGACTCTCTTCACCCTCACACATGGAGTTACAGTCATGGCCACATGTTTGTCAGTCAGCCATCTATACTCCATCCAGACATCTGTTGGGAAAGCCCAATCAGGGATCTAGCTGCTAGGGAAAGTGTGTAAAGGGAACCGAGGACCAGATTTTTTGGGGGGCTTGTGGGTTTGACCTTGCAGGAGGGGGCGAGGTAGCTTCTCCTTCTTAGCGCCTGTGCTGGTCTTTCTCCCATGCCTAACCTGGATGTGACTTTATTTTATGCTTTTCTTTTCCCTTTCTTTATGTGTACTCGTGTGTCTCTCCTCTCACCGCTCGGTCCTGTAACCGTTATTTCCATGTACCTCATCTTTCTTTTATTGACCCATTTTATGTGGTTGCTGTCACAAAGTCACCCTGTACGCCTCCCACGATGCACGGTATTGCCGTTAACACCCAAAGACGAGATACGCTAAAATAACCTGGGCTGTTCCCCTGGCAGGCCTGCACTTCCAAGATCTCTTTATTTTTAACCATCCAATGTTTTCTTTGCAGTTCTATGAATAAAAAAAATAAAATAAAAAAATAAACACTTTTCATTTTCAGGAAACGCTGCTCAGATGGGTTTTTGGTTTACGTTTACAATGTATTGAACTCTCAGAGTTAGATTCCCAGATGAGTTCATTCACACAAACGCCTCCGCACTGTTTCTTCGGTCCCACAGGTTTAATAAGACTGAGGATTCAATACAAACAAATGTGCAAGCACAGACTATTTCATTGCATTACTTTAATTGGTTTAGACTGAGTTTTTATTCAATTGCACGCTAGGCATTTTCTGGGTATGGCAATGATTGACCTGGGGCTTTGTTGCATGCACACTCAACTTGAGAGATTATTCTGATTGGCAGCTCGTATGGTTCATGGTTTACAAAAAAATATCCAAATCCATGTCGCTAAAAATTCAGTTGGTTTCTCCTTCAGTTGGATGGTCTGAATCATTTACAGAGGTGAGGGTGCAAAATGTGTTTCATTAACCTGATATGATTTCAAAATGCATTTTCCAAAGATGAAAGGAGAATAGGAGCAGATTAAAAACACAAAGTCTACTAGCTAAACAGTGCCAAAATGTCTTTTTGAACTGATGTTTACCCATCACAGTCCTAATCATCCTTTTCTTTTCTATCAGTGTTTTTATAAATGGATTTGAATGGTGTTTTGAATGTCGGTGTCCACACCACATGCCACACTGCCTCTCTCTTCCTCTACCAGCATGATACTTCTAGTTGTTGTAGAATAGTGCTCTAAAGCTGTTTCCCTGTTTGTAGACAGGGAGCGCTGTGGTTATGCCTCGGAATTGACTTGACTGAGGGTATCACAACACCCACTAAAGCCACTTCTTTTGAGATATATGATTATAGATAACTCATTTTCAACGGTGCAGCGAATAAAAGGGACAGTTCACCCAAAAATTTTAATCTTATCCTTTACTCGTAACCTGTATGATTATATTTCTTCTGCCAAACACTTTGAACAATGTTTTAGCCCATTAATTAAAATACTTTAATTATCGGGTGGGGGGGGGGGCACTGGGACATTATTTAAAATATCATCTTTTGTGTTCCACAGAACAAATAAAATCATCCAGGGTTGGAATGACGATATGGACGAGTGTAAAATCTTCCTATGTGGAGAGTATCACAATAAATAAACCTTTCCGTGTAATAATACTATAGATTCAGAGAAATTGAGAGCTATCGGGTGGTGAAACCTGTGTCGAACTGAAATGAACTGCACCTTGTGCTGCATATCGGTCCGGCTGTCATATTTCATTAGGACAGTTACTATGGAGACAATACTTCTAGGTCAGGTAAATGATTAGCCGTGGGCTGGGAGACAGAGTGCTCCCGTTTGTGCCATTACAGGGTTCTTGTGTAGACATTTTCGCATGTGATATACGGTGCCCATTTAGGAAAGCATATTCATTTAGGACTGTAAGCGTGAGCAATGATCCTTTAAGAAAGCAATTGTGCAGTAATGAATCTGTGACCTTGTTCACTCTATTTACCTTACAATGCAGTCTGAGGAGGTCTGTCTGTGTTTAAATCACAGACAACTTATTCTAGATGACAGATAAACATGGCTTGCAGTGGGTGGAGAGATCGCCTCCGTCATAACAACATGAACTAAATACCGGTCACGGGAGAACAAGTGCATATTTAGGATTATGCAAATATATATGCACTTACTTTCCCTTTTTCTGTTTCCTCCTCATCTGTAGCCATATCCTACGGACATTACCGGCCAGCTCAACCTGTCAGACCCCTCTGTGAGCACAGTGGTGTGAAAGTGGAGAGAGAAAGAGAATTTGACAGGCAGAAAGAGAGAGACTGGAAAAGCTTGAGACAACACCTTCAGCACCGTCATTTGAGCAAAATCCACCCCGTCTCAGCATATGCACACTGGATATGAAACTTTAATGGACACACTGTGCCAAATTCAACCACACTGGAGCAAATTCACACTGCCACACAGCTTCACTTTTTACAATTTTTTGCATTTATCTAAAATGTAAATATATATATTCTGATTTCTGTGTCTCCACATTAGGTCATCATTCAGTCTTAACAAAAAAAATAATACTGAACAGTTTTTCACTTTTATGATTCAGACATAATTATGTTACATACAGTACATATGTATAATATGTCTTTCTACCTCCACCTAAGATATATGTAGCTTATCTCAACACTTTGGTAGTGTTTTGATGTTTTCCCATTTGAAAAGAGCAAACACAGAACTTACCTTTGACTTCTTTGTATATTTAGATTCGAAAAAGTAGGTTAGGGTAGAAATTGTTTAGCTATGAATACTACTGTAGGCGAAAGTTTGGCGCATTTTGATTATCGTTGCACTTGGCTGTACACTTTCTGTGATTCTCTCCCTTCACTGCCATTTTCAGAACACTCTCCTGAAGTTATCCAGGTTGCTTTGGACACATACTGTGGATCTTTTTTCACTACTTTATTTATTTATGTTTTTAATATTTTGTACACAATTTTTAACGAGAATTATCTGAATATCAGCATATTATATGGGGTCTATCCTGCCAGGGGCTAAATGTAGCAGATCCAACCGTGTTTTATTATAAAAGTTTAAAGACAAACCTTCAAATGAACGAAAGGAACCCGCTTATGAAAAAATGTGGCGTAGATGTAATGAAGCAGATATTATTACAGGATTTTTGAGCTTAATTTTGAACCTTGCTTGAAATTCCCTGCAATAATTCCTGTATCATTGTGTTAGCTGGTAGCTAGTATCTTTTAGCTACCACACTGGGGAACTTTCCTCATATATATGATATATATGTATATATATATATATCATCATGTCATTATAATATATTATATTTTGTCTGTGTGGAATAATAACACTAGATGCTATTTCCATCGTTTGTTCCAAGCTTTTGCTCTGTGGACTAGTTAAATGGTTATCAGCAAAAGTGGTAATTTATATTATGAGTCAGTCGTCTTTTTCTGTGGGCTTTTAAAAGTATACTGACCAATAACAGGCGTATTTAGATCACTGTATAGATCGTTTGTCTCAAACAATCAATCCGAGGGCTTTGCTAACTGTTGTGAGAAGATTAGAATGTGAACTATGTGTACTGTAACAGTAAGTTATGAAACCGTTTTATAAGATGAACACACGAATATGAGAACAATATATGTTTTAGATTAAAATTGAGAGTTTTTATAGAAAACCATTAGATTCATGGTTCAGGGTTTGGTGGTCTTTGCCTAAAAATATTATGCTGGGTTGTGTTCAGCAAGTGTCTGCAGTCCAGTTTTACTGTGAACATGACTGTGGACTGCTTTGTGAAATTCATTATGAAGTGTGTAACACATTAAGCAGATACACAAATTCTCTATGGATTCATAATCAATCCTTCATAGAAAAATATATGCTGCCATATCAACTGCTGTGTCCATCAAGCTAATATTTGAACATATAATTGAAATCTGTGTGGCGGAAACCCACGATGGTGGCAGGGTATTAATAAAAGTGTGCAGCCTGAAGTACTTGTGAGGCTCAAGAGGAAGCACATCTTTGACAAACAAAGCAATGTAACCCATTCACTGTTGTATGCAAACATGCATTATTTCTAAGGCTTTAAAATATTGCAAGGCCATTTAAATCTGCTTTCACCATATTTCTTGACTACCAAATGTGCTTTTGATGACTATTCCAATACTGTTTGTGTAAAAAAAAAAAAAGAAAAACTCCAGAATTAAATTCAAACAAAGATATATGTTTAAAAATGTATAACTGTTATACTCCAGTGTGCCAATAAAATATATATCAAATGAAAAAAAAAGAAACCTGGATTGAATAACTTTATGCTCATTGTTCTCTCTCTGCCCTACTTTTTGTTAGAAACATTAAAGTTTCAGAAAATCAATATCTTCATAATTATTTAATAAAAGAGCACTAGAAGTGGTAGGCGAGTGTTTGAGAAACACGGAAAATCAGATATGAGGATTCACTACAAGATTAAGAGCAAAGGTCAGCTGGCTGTCTTCTGTAATTAACTATGAAATTTCACATTGAATGCCCTATTAAAAAAAATATTATTATTATTTGTGAGTGCACTACTGAATATTTGGTTAAATACCAAGCGCATATTTTATTAACATTACTGTTTTTGATGTGAATATTTTCTATGTGCAGTATGTTTTATGTATTACATATAATATTTCAATGGGTTTACCAGCATGAACAAAATTCATCACTCAGAACGCAGTACATTCAGTCACTTTCAATATTCAAAAAGATATGACATATGCCACAATAATGTTTATCATCAGTATCTTGTCACCACTTTGCTCTCATGGGGATATTGCACAGTGTGAGAGCATGCACAGACATTTGTTTCACTGTCACGATCAAGGCAAAAAACAACAACTGACTAAATCTATTTTAATCTTCTGAAATATGTGGAAGCAGTTGTGAGTTTTCTTACAGTAGGTGCAAATAATGTACTGTGGGAAATATTCATTCGTATCTACTGCCACAGTCTGATGGATGGAAAGTATAATTTTTAAAACCACTGAAATATAATTATCATTGCACAATCCGCCTCTCACATTAAACAGACATGGTCACAATCTGGTGTGGAGAAGGTGCTGTGCCAAGACAGGAGAGGAGGAGCTGTTCTGAATCTGTTTGCTTTGACATTCTGAGCAGAAGTAATCCAAACAGGAGTTCAGTGAATGGACAAACCCTGGGGCATCTTGCAACCTGATGCTTGTTTGTCTTCTTAAGCTAGCAGTCCTACTGCTTCTACATCAACTGGCGAGGTAGGCTTTTATTGGCGTTTATATTGCATTTGTGCTGTCAATTATTGTATTGTCAATTTAAAGGGTTAGTTCACCCAAAAATTAAAATTCTGTCATTGATTACTCACCCTCTTGTCGTTTCAAACCACTAAGACATTGATCTTCGGAACACAAAATAAGAAATCTGAGAGCTCTCTGCCCCTCCATAGACAGCAAGGATACGGTCACGACAGAAGCATATCAAGAACATCAGTAAAGTACTCCATGTGGCATCAGGGGTTCAACCGTAAGTTTACAAAGCAGCGAGAATAGTTTTTGTGCACAAAGAAAACAATAATAACATAAATTATTCAACAATTCTTCTCCTCAAGTTACAGTCTTCCTCCATTTTGGAGAGTACCCCTGAACGTAATCAATGTAATCAGTGCTATTCACGTTCAGGATAAAGTGTGCACAATGCTGAATGTAAGGATGATTAAGTATTTTACATTCTGGGGTAGGCCTATTCTCCAAAATGGCAGAAAACGGTAACTCAGGGAAAAGAAGTGTTGTAAAATAACATATTGCTATTATTTTCTTTGCACACAAAAATTATTCTTGCTGCTTCGTATACTGGTTGAACCCTGATGCCACATGGACTATTTTACTGATATCCTTGCTACATTTCTGTGCCTTGATCATGGTAGTATCCTATTTATGAAGGGTCCAAGAGCTCTCAGGTTTCATCGAAAAATATCTTAATTTGTGTCAAAGATGAATGGAGGCCTTACGGGTTTAAAACAACATGAGGGTGAGTAATCAATGACAGAATTATCGTCGTTCTAAAACTGTAATTTAATATGGAGGTTAGCATTGGTTTTTACACTGGGGTTATGAAACCATACTTTGGAAAAACAACACTATTAAAAAAATAATAATAAAAAAAGAACTTTCACATTACTGAAAATGTAGTTAATTTATACCCTAACACTCATGAATTCTATATCTGAAAAAATTGTTTACATACATAAGCCCTAGCCACACCTGTGCATCATGAACTACAATATTCATCTGATCTCTGCTGCCCTACCGCTTGTTTTTCCCACAGCAGGCAGCTTGGAAGAATCTCTGAGTACTCCCCGTACAATGAGCACAGCACAAACAAAAGATATCGTGGTGTCTCTGTATCCACATCAGCGCCCAGGATCTGTGCTGAAAAGATCTCTGTGGCGGTACACACATCTCACTGACGAGGGCTGGCAGAACGGATGCTTCCTGGACAAACAGCGCCTTCTGCTGGGCAGCCTGGTACTGCTGGCCCTGTGTGGCATGGTGCTGCTTCTGTTGTGGAACTACCAGTGCTTCATTGTTAACCACATGTGCCAGGACCCAGAGCATAGTTCGGAGTATGTGCTGTTTGATATGGATCAGCAAATGCTTTCTTCATATGGCCAAGCCTGAAGCTGTGATGCTGTATAAAGCAGCTTATAAAGACTGTTCCAAAGGGCACACAGAGACTGAGGTTGGGGGGAGAGAAACAGGGTTTATAAAATGCACAGAGCCCTATATCTACTTTTGAGATATTCATTTTATCTTTAACCTGACACACAAACACACACACGCACACACACACACACACACACACGCACACACACACACACACACACACACACACACACACACACACACACACACACACACACACACACATATATATATATATATATATATATATATATATATAGGCTGCAGTAATGTATAGTGAATTATTAGTAGCACTTGTAGACATATGAATATAAATTGGAATGTAAATAGTTGTTGAATTATAATAGCTCTGTTCAATGATTCATATTGTCTGTGGTTATAATTTGTGTTTACATCGCATAAGGCATGCACTTAAATTTTAAATAAATCCTCCTGGCACACAAGCAGTCATTTTCTATGACATATATATGCATCTACTCATGGTTTCCGATACATTTTCTGCACTGCAGTATGAGCGAAGTGCAACAATGGTCATGTTACACACCTTTGATGTTTTTGCAATTTGTTTACAATCCTGGTGACTTTTTTTTTTTTTTTTTTTTTTGCAGAATCCAGAGATAAGCGTTTTCTTGTTTGACGCAACACAACCTGCCATGTAGCCCAGTTTCAGCACTTAACAGACATCTGCACTTCAGACAGCGTAAACCACACATTCAAAAAATGAAAAAACAAAAACAGAAGCCATTGTAGCTTTCATCAAAGCATGAACTTTATACAATGCACAGCTTCCAAGTATGAGTGCAAATGGCTGTCAGACACAAAATGCAGTGAGGTTTTTGTGATAAAAGTTGACAAAATAGACTAGTGGGGCCAGTTGTCACAGGCGTGTTTTCCAAGGGTTATATCTCAGTAAATAAAAGTTAGATTTAGAAGTTTGTGTGTGTGTGTGTGTGTGTGTGCTCTTTTAAGAAGCAGTTTACAAATGGAGATCAAAATGTTCTATAAATACTTGATTTTCTCTGAAATTTTGTTAATCTTCTTCACCACTCAAAATGTGAAGGAATATAAGCTGCATGTAGAATAATTCTGTGAATTTGGTCTTCCTAAGTAAAATTATAATATTATAATCATATAATCAACCACACTAGTATACTGTACATTTACAGAATTCAACTATATAATAAAGGTGGATTTTAAATCAGTGAGTATGTGTCTTTTAAGATACTTTGTCAGGTTGGAGGAAACTGTCACGTGTGTTTTAAATGCTATTTAATTTCGCACAATAAATTATTTCTAAAATGAATCGCGCAAACAAAGATGCACAATTATTTGATAGGACTATTTTAGTAAGCTACATTTCTGTGCTTCGTTTTAATAGCCTTAAAACCACATTGGCGACATGCTATTGGGGTATGCTGTCACAAATGTAAACGTGTGTTGACCGATCTGAATATTTTGCCCTGGGCAGTAACTATTTAATGTTTCATAGCTTTCAGTAGACTATATGATTTATTGGACTACACAATCTAACAGCGAGAACCTGTTGCGCCACGGACACATGACGAGCAACAATAATGTTAGTGCCATGCCCACTTGGGTTTGCCGCCTGTATTTCACACGTCACAATACCTGACTTGCCAACGAATGTCGTTGCAGACGCAGTCATTTGTCTTGTGCGGATCGCGTCGCTTAGATGGTGTCCATGGGTAACCAACAGCAATGCCGGATCATTACCGCTACTGCGGCTCTGTTTCTGGCAGTCTGTGGCATTCTCCTGCTCGTCGTACCCACGGAAGACC
This sequence comes from Carassius auratus, assembly GCF_003368295.1. Taxonomy (NCBI): domain Eukaryota; kingdom Metazoa; phylum Chordata; class Actinopteri; order Cypriniformes; family Cyprinidae; genus Carassius; species Carassius auratus. The sequence continues at coordinate 14,440,249 of NC_039272.1, read as the reverse complement.
TCAAAGAGCCCCCAGAGTTTATGGTAATAATATTTTTTTCTCATTCGTGACACACACCGGCTACAAACTCGAAAGAGGCGAAGGGAACATTTCAAATTGCCGCGACGTTACACTGCGCGCGTTATAAGAGCTTGTGAACAAATAAGCAGCTTATGTGTATAATATCGACCAGTTTCCGGTAGAGCAGAGATAATAACGAGCGCTTCCTCTGCTCCTCTGCATGTTTCACCTGCCTTGTCTTGCTCAAGGTGCCTCAGAAGGCTCTCTAGTTTGGACCACCAGAGAAACCATGGAGAGTCTCTCAGATTGAAAACGGCAACGGTTATAATAAAGACCTTTTGGGTGATTTTTCCCTCTTACAATATAGCTATAATATACAATATATAATTGTGACCTTGGACCACAAAACCAGCCATAAGTAACATAGGTAGCTACATTAGAAATAGCCAACAATAGGTTACATACATTGAATGGGTCAAAATGATATTTTTATTTTATGCCAAAAATCATCAGTATATTAAGTAGTCCTAAAGATCATGTTTCATGAAGATATTTTGTACATTCCCTACAATAAATATATCAAAACTTAATTTTTGATTAGTAATATGCATCACTAAGAACTTGAATAATGATGGTGTATAAAAAAAAACAAAGACCTTTTTATGACTAGTTTTTTGGGGCAGGTTCACATTTCAAGATATAAAAGTAAATAAATAAAAGAGTTAATCACCAGAGTTAATGTGGATAACTTTTAAACCATTGTGAGAGGAGAAACTGATTTTGGTAACTTATGATGTGTGATTTGGTGACCAGTGATCTATAATGGATCCGTGTTGGTCACCCTGCTCAATATCTGCAGTTGCTCACATCAAAACAATATGCTTTATGAGATACTAAATAAATAAATTTCATCACCACCAGTGTGAATTTTTGGTAGCATTTAAGCTGTTTTGTGTGTGAAATAGTGAGGGGTAAAGGATTTCGGTAACCTATAATGCTGCCTTTTCAGGTTTAATGACTTTGCTTTGTATCTGCAGTTTGTCACATCAGGGCGAAATGCTTTCAGAGGAATGAAACAGAGGAGACGTTACCTGAATGTAGGTTTAGAGTAACATCAAGGCCACAATGAAATAGAGAAGGAGGTTCAGTTAACTTGTTGTATATCTGCAGCTGCTCATTTCAGAGCAATATGCTTTCTGAGATATAAAACAAAGACATTTAGACATCACAGGTATGAATATCCATAACAGTAAAGTTGTTGTGTGAAAAAAGGGGAGAGGGGGACGGGAATACCTCTTATTGGTCAGGTTTTTTTGTTTTTTTTTTGCACAATACTACCACTTTCCTAAATGTATTGTAGTGGAACAACTGAATAAAATCACAAAATTAACCAAATATCAGTTGTTTAAATTTAAGCGTATAAAAATTTGTTTAATTCACTTTTAAAAAATACAAAAACAAAATAGTTCATAGTCGTCCAGTTTGGTGTATGCCATTTCAGAAAGGCATGGCAGGCTGGTTTGTGGAACATCATCTATGTCAGCTCAGAGCTAATGATCATAAATCTGACATGGTTCATGTTAGCTTATAATAGAGTACAATTTAATGATCATAATCCATCAGGACAGCCTTAAACGTGTCACAGTGCTTAAAATAGACCCTCACAAATAATGAAATACATCTTTACATACTTTTTGTAAATGACCACCCAGTTATCATTTAAACACAACAATAAAAGCTTAGTGCAGATGATTTGTAATTTTATAGAATCTTATGTTTAATAAAATCATTCCTAATAGATGTTCTTGTCAGTTAGATATTGAAGTTAGTTTAATTTCTATTTAATGTTGTCATACAAATAATAAAGTGTTCAGAATGACAAAAACTGTTACAATAATAATATTTCATGACAAATATTAACCATTAGTTGCCTTTGCCTGCATGACAATGTAATTATACCTGATGGCCAACTTGCCAAACTAAATATTTTTTTTTTTAAATCTGATAGTAGCAGTTGAGCTATATTTCTCCAGCTGCACTCTCTTTTTGATTTACAGTCTTATGCACATAAAAGCTCTTGGTCATATTGGCTGGATCTCATTGTTTGTATTTCCAAGCAGTTTTAATTCAATACTTTAATCCCTTTTCCTTCTTAGAAACATGACCGTGAGTCATTGTGCTTTTGAAGATCTGGGAATTGTGCATATAGTATTTGTTCCAATATTTTCCTCGTACACACCCATTACTGTTAGATTACTTAACTGTCCTTCGTCATATTTTGACAATTCGGTTTAGCTCCAGGGTAACATCATTTCTTGAATCCTATGTACACAGATGGCTGATGGCACAATCTAAGCAGAGTCACATTGACATAGAAAGGCAAACTTGAACATGTTTTGAGTCGCCTATTGAACTTAAGAGCTGCTAGACACCGTTATTATACTAAGCTAAAATGGCTGTATGCAAACTGTAGGCAAAGTCTGGAAGGCAAGATATATGTACTTTGAAGAGATTATCATGGTTTGCATGAAATGAATAAAGTTCAGGCAGCGTCTTGCCCCAAAATACACAATCCTTTGGGAAGCATGTACTGCAGGTGTGTGCGTTAAAAGGAAGGGATGAAAACAAAAGTCTGTGGCATATGTAAATGAGGCTTGTTATTTCTTGATCTTTAGGTTGTTTTATAATCATTGAGCAAATATTTAACACTACTTCAAAGAAACATTTAAGTAAATTATATTTGCAAAAGAGGTGAGTCATGTTCACTTGAATAATCAGCATTGCATTATGAATTGTCTAATAAATGAGTTTTTAAAGCAACAAGATGCATCTAGTAGAGTTGTAAACTGGACAGGTTAATTAATTAGAAAACTTCAAGTATTAGCTGCATCTAATATGTTTACATTTATCAACCGTAAGTTACAAATTCATATTCTAACCGAAGAGGAGATTTTTCAGTAAAAGCTAATGTAGTTCTCACATGTCTTATTCTCAAATACACACCCTGTTTTTAACAGCATGAGACTTTACATGAAATTACCTGGAGCAGGTTACACCCGCTATGTGCAAGTTATCACACACTACTAAATATTTAAGTTTTGCACCATTAAACTTAGTTGAAGTGTGACTCTGCGTAGAATCCATCATCCAGGAGTGAAGTCTGGAATAAAATGGCAAACTGATCAATCAATTATCAATAAACTCATGTCAGATTTCAATCATGTCATTTAGTCCATGTTTCAATAATAAAAAAAAAGACAAATTTTCTGATTTTTTAGAAAATTAAAAATAACCTTTTTTTTTTAAATATATTCAAATCTGAATTTTCAGCAGCCATTACTCCAGTTTTCATAAATCCTTAATAATTTGTTTTCCCCAATATGCTGATTTGGTGGTCAAGAAACGTTTCTTATTATTGTCAATGTTGTGCTGTTTTTTTTTTTTTTTTTTTTTTTTTTAAAGCTGTGATGCATGTTTTTCAGGAGTTTTTGTTGAATACAAAGCTCAAAGGAACAACATTTATTTGAAATAGAAACCATTGGGGTACCATTATAAATGTTTTATTGTCACTTTTGAATTTAATGTGTTCTTTTTTGCTGGATAAAAGCATTTGCATGAAAGCAAATTCAAGGTGTATATTTTGGCAGTGTGTCTGTGTATGCATGTCTCCCCTTGCAACCAAATTCTTGTCACCACAGGTTTTAGCCTCCTCAGCCTCTTTTTTATGCTGTTGTGTTTGTTCTCAGTATGGAATCGTCCTGGACGCTGGATCCTCTCATACGTCTATGTTTATCTACAAATGGCCAGCTGACAAGCAGAACGGTACCGGGGTAGTAAGTCAACACAGCGAGTGTCATGCCAAGGGTGAGTATTTTATGATAAATGGCTTATGATGTTCCTCATTTGAAAGTGTCTTGGATCCAAATATCTGGTATGAGACTAAATGTAAATGTCAGGCAATAAGACAAAAAGAATGGTCCAACAGGGATGTGAGATTGATAAAACCTTGTGCAATACTGTAGCTTAAAATAAATGGTTTTGTCTACATTTATTTCTTTTTTTAGAAACAATTTCCCAAATCTTTGTTTTAAAATGTATCACACTTGTCAAAAGTTACTTACAGAACAGTCATTACAAAATCCAAATGACAACGTCAAATGTTTTAATTCACTATATGAATTGTAGTAAATGAATTCTTGATTTTTGTTCACTGCTTGAGCATTTGCATTGAAGTTCATTTGGACTGAGATATGGAATTGTTAAGAAGAGTGCTGAATTGCAACACATTGTTGCCCACTTCCTTTTTTTCGTGGTGGTGCCTTAAGTTTGCCCTTTTACAATTTCATCACTTTGGTTCAGTCTTCCACTCTTCTTTAGAGATCTGACATTCACAGAATTGGGATCTTGAACTCTTAGTACCCCTCAAATATTGCTGAGTGGCAATGTTCTACGGAAACATCTGGAATAGTCACCTAAAAACATGTCTGGTTGCATTTATGGTAGTCAAGTGTCCGTGGCATTCCAGGCAGTGAAATAAGAACTGATTGTTCTTCCCCATGCAGAGTTCGTAGATATTAAATGGAATTCTGTTATTCTTTTCAGTTGTCTGATGAACTGACCTCTCTCTCCCTCTCACTTTCTCTAATCAGGAGGTGGGATCTCCAGTTATGCGGGTAACAAAGGAGGAGCAGCCAGTAGTCTTGAGGAATGCATGGGAAAAGCCATGCTGGAAATCCCAAAGTCAAGACACAAACTCACCCCTGTGTATCTCGGAGCCACAGCGGGCATGAGACTACTGCAGTGAGTCAGAAACTCATCGCTTTTTGATTAAAGCTGCTTTTATAACCACATATGACAAATTTATCATTATCCTAAATAACTTACCTCTTATAACTTGCAAAACACACTACTGTTTGTTTGGGATCAGTAAAATTGTTACAAAAAAAAAAAAAACATGAACCCTTTTGATCAGCCAATCTATCAAAATCTATCAGCTAATCTGATGTATAAAATTGGTCTAAAGTGTCAGAAGAGTACGGAGTCCCGCACATGACATGCAGGAAAAAATATAAGGCTAAATCGTGTGCACGATTTACTAATTCGTTCCCTCAGTGTACTAAAACGTGCACATGATTACTATTGCGTTCCCTCGATTTACTATTGCGTTCACTCGATGTTGCTAAACCGAGGGAACGCAATAGTAAATTGAGGGAACAAATTAGTAAATCGAGGGAACGCAATAGTAATCGTGTGCACATTTCAGTAAATTGGGGGAACGAATTAGTAAATCGTGCGCACAATTTTTTTTTCTTGCATGTCATGTGCGGGGCTCCGTAGAAAAGTTATAGTTTTACAAATTGTTTAGTTCAATGTAAATTCTGTTCTTTGAATTTCTATCCATCAAAGAATCATAAAAAAAGTATACAGAGAGAAAAGAGATTGTATTAACAGTGACATTTTTCAAAAAAAAAAAAAAATGCACTTGTGTCCTATCACGCAGTATTTCTAAACCTAAAGAGTCAGATGAGGTTTTGAAGGAAGTGGCAGACAAACTGAAGACCTACCCATTCAGCTTCAAAGGGGCCACCATCTTAAGTGGACAAGAGGAGGGAGCTTATGGATGGGTCACAGTCAACTACCTGCTTGAGAATTACATCAAGGTACAGTATATTGTTAGCCATACTGCATATTTCACAACATCTGAATGTCCTTTACTAAATTTGGTACTGGCCATTACCCTACTTTTTTCTCTTTCATGTCTCTAGTATGGTTTTGTGGGTCATTGGCTGTCTCCAGGTAGAGACACAGTTGGTGCTCTAGACTTTGGTGGAGCTTCTACTCAGATCACCTTTGAAACTAAACAGACGGTGGAGAACAAGGACAATCTGATGAAACTGCGGCTGTACGGACGAGACTATCAGATTTACACACAGAGCTTTCTGTGTTATGGGAGAGACCAGGTGTTATTCAGACTGCTGGCACTTCTGATGAAGGTTAAGTGGAGACCTTTAGTCTAAATGATTAACTGATTTGATCATATTTAGAGTGTATCTTCTGATGTTTTCTCTTCATATCTTATAGACTCAGGGTTCAGACCGCTCCATAGTTCACCCCTGCTATCCTGCAGGTTACAGTGACTCCGTAAAGCTGAGCAGTGTGTTTGATACTCCATGCAATGAAAGACAAACTCATTATAAACCTGAAGATGTCCTGCAAATCAAAGGCACAGGGAACTACGATCAATGCCTGGGAAACGTTTCTCGTCTCTTTTCCTTTAAAAACTGTTCTTATTCCAGATGCTCTTTTGATGGAGTCTTCCAGCCCAACATTACAGGAAACTTTATGGTACGAGTTGCTAGAGAGCTTAATATGGAGTATTTAAACCCTGTGCATTCAGTTGATTTATTTTTCAAATATATTTTATAAACCAACATAACATGCAGTTTATTTCTTCATCTCTTATGCCTTTGGTAACATAATGTCTTTACTGGTTAACATGTAAGCAGTTAAGTGAGACCGCTCTAAGCATTAAAATAAATAATGAATTCCTTTTCTGGACACTCAGAAAAGGAATTCATGATTGCATGTGTTACTATTATGATTATGCAATCTGCCTCTCCATCACCAGTTTTTTCTATCTCTGGCACAGGCATTTTCTGCATTTTTCTACACACATTCCTTTCTCCAGGAAGCAACAAGCATGAGCATCACATCCCAAGAACATTTCGAGGACGCTATCCATGTTGTCTGCAACATGAGCTTTCAGCAGGTACTGCCCCTGAGCTAATTTTGAGCCCTGCTATTCTGAGATGACTTTCCCCATATCTCAGCAACCAACCATTGATTGAGAGTCTCAGGTTCTTAACTTAACAGTACTTTATTTTATATGAAGATGTTGTTTTATATATATACACTGTCTTTTTTATGAAGCAGTATTGAATATTTAACTTATTTATTTAGCCAACTTTTATTAAATGACTTTCAGATATTCCTCTCAACTTTCTCCTTCATTTCCTTTGCTCTAGATGACAACTAAATTTCCGGGTCAGGAAAGCCGTTTGAAGGACTACTGCACAGTCTCTGCCTTTGTGCAGGTGCTCCTGTTCAATGGATATGGCTTTGATTTTCACTCTTTCCCCCACATCTCCTTCCTGAAGAAGGTAGTTAGACCTATTTGCAAAAACTGACACCATTTACCTCCTTAATGCACATTCCCTATTTATAGGCATACAACATTTATTTTTGATATCACCAAACTCTCTAATTCTTCAACCTCTTCCTTCCAAACATTTGTCACATAGAGAGCACTTTTCACTGTCCGGTCAATTTCACATGAATAAAATCAAGTACTATATTTTATTTTATTCTTAATTTAAAAACAGGAGTAAAATAGATTTTTGTGTTGATTTAAAGGAATAGTTCACCAAAAAATACAATTTGCTGTAAATATACTCACCCTCAGGCCATCCTATAATTATTTGGTTTCTTCATCAGAAAAGATTTGAAATCATTTAGCATTGGATCAGTTGCTCACCAATGGATCCTCTGCAGTGAATGGGTGCCCTCAGAATGAGATTTGGTAATAAAAGCATGAAGCTTAACACTTCACTGGACATTAATTGATGGATTATTGTAATGCTTTTATTGGCTGTTTGAACTCTCATTCTGATGGTACCCAATCACTACAGAGGATTCGTTGGTGAGCAAGTGATGTAGTGCTAGATTCCTCCATTCTTTCTGATGAAGAACCCAACTCATCTACATCTTGGATGGCCTGAGGGTGAGAAATGTTTTGAGGGTGAGTAGTATTTTCATGACATTTTTATTTTTCTGTGATCTTTTCCCTAAAGCTTGGTGAATAAGTAGACCCCTCTTGGTTAAAAAAGCTGACATGTTGCATTGGTTTGCAGGCGGGAGGTACATCTGTTGGCTGGTCCCTTGGCTACATGCTAAGCTTAAGTAACCTGCTGCCCGCTGAAGATGTTTTACTGAGGAAATCACTGCGCTCCGGCGCCTGGAGTGCTCTGATTGTCCTCTTTTGCTTCCTTCTTATTGTGGCGCTATATTTTTTGTTGCGAGCCATCCGTAAGAAAGACACTGGTAATGTCATTTAATGATGTTAGTTATTTTGCTCCCTAAGTACATTATAACGCTTCTGTTTACAGTACATTGAAAACAACACAGATGCACAAAAGACTTTTTGTATCACATTTCCTCAAACCTATCTCATTTCAATCACCAATTTCTTATCAAGCACATTTTATATAAATGCTCATTTTAGAAGAGACTGTACAACAGGAGACTTAATTTTAGAAGTGTTAAATCTAATTAATCAAGAACATTCATTTCAAGATGTCTGTCTTTTCATAATGTTGAATGTTTGTTATGTATGCTATGCTGTGCCTTAATATCCTATGATGTATTCTTGTTTTAAAACCTTTTTCTAGATTTATTTGTGTGCTATGTTCTGTAAACCAAAGTCAAAAGCACTGAAACATTCAAAATGGAAAATCTTGAAAATGTAACTATGCAAATAGAAGAATGTATTTGATTTTGAAATGTATTTGGCTGCTTCTATTTCTGCTGAATCAGGAAAGCTTTTGTAATATTAAATAAGTTTAAGTGTTTACTAATTTTTCTGTACTTTGTAGATATAATAAAACACTGAATGTGTTTGGCCTTTTGTCCTTGTATTGTCCTTGTATTAATGATGCTGATGCACAGATTTTGGTCCAATTAAATCCTCTCAAGAATGAGAATGTCCCTCCACCTAACACCACCCACAGCTAATTATGTTCAAGACTGATGTAACAACAGACTACTGACTGTTTAAAAAAAAAAAGATCTTTAAATGTCTTGAATCTGAACAGAATCTGTTCACTTTTACATATATTTATGTTTTCCCCAGGACTTTTGGAATGCAATCAATAGCTATCCTATATGTGGCCTCCATTTTTAAATTATTCCTACTGAGTTTGTTCATTTTAGATGCATAGGGTTTTTTCAAAAGCATATTGTCTATTGTTATTAATGAGGAACAACACTGTTTGTTCTTGCTCTAATGCCACCTAGTGTCAGATTGATGTTTATTTGCATGCCTGAGAAGTGTTGTGTCTTTGTTCTTCACAGTCTCTGACCTCTAGACTTTTTAAGGCATAAAAACAGTGATGCTTCTTCTGTTGACCCCTTAAAAGTTTGCTTTAACTTCTATGTAAATATATCTTATTCCAGCAGTGCACTATATACAACCAACTGTGTGGACCATTTAAAAGCCCTGACTGAGTTACCCAAGCTGAACATCAGCACACAGGATACAGGTTTAACACACAATCAAAAAGTATAAAGTCATAACACACAATCAAAAAGTATAAGGTCAGCAGCAAAAAAAAAAAAAAAAATACACACTTTGGCAGTCAGATGTTTTATATAAGGTTTACAATAACTAATATAGATGATATGGTTTGCATGCCCAAGCAGGTCTGACAGGTTGGTTAACTAACGTGTCAGAGACAGACATCTACACATCCTCACTGCAGTTGACTATACAGTAGTCGTTCAGCAAATGTCAGTGTTTTTTGTTTACAGTAGATTACAATGCAACTGCCAATATGTACCGCAATTGCAGCTCTGTTAATTTCATTTATAGGCATTCTTTTGCTCGTCATCAATACTGAAGAGATCAAAGGACAAGCACAGCTCATGGTAATGACACTTTTGATGTTCAAAGAAATCAAAAATAGGCTACAAATCTGAGGAAGACGACACAAGGCTGTCCAGACAGAGAGTTTTTATTGGATTTTACTACAGAAAACAAATCTGTCGGGAGGAAGATGAATCTCTTTCTGGCATTTGGGAGGCAGCCAATGACTCTCAACTGCCAAATTTAATGACACTCTGACTTGTTGCTTTTGACGAATGATTGCTGTGGCTCCTTCCATGAACAGATCAGAAACATTAAATAGATTTTTGTGAAAGCTCTTATTCATCTAATTGATTTGAATGAACACTAAAGATATATTTTTAGTCATTTATTTTTGTTATAATAAATAGCTGCAAAAAGGCAAATATGAGTGCTATCATCACTAATTAAAAAGTTTTTTTTTTTTGCTTTAGCTTTGATTTGATCTTGACTTCGGTTGTGTTTGTTCTCAGTATGGAATCATCCTGGATGCTGGATCCTCTCATACTTCTATGTTTATCTACAAATGGCCTGCAGACAAGGAGAACGGTACTGGTATAGTCAGTCAACACAGCGAGTGTCATGTGAAAGGTGAGTAAGTATATTGAAAAAAAAAATAATAGTGAAGTTTCACACTTATCATTCATCTAAATTTTCAAAGTATTTTCCTAATTATTATTTTTCTCTCTCCTACCCAGGAGGTGGGATCTCCAGTTATGCAGGTAACAAAGGAGGAGCAGCCAATAGTCTTGAGGAATGCATGGAAAAAGCCATGCAGGAGATCCCAAAGTCAAGACACAAACTCACCCCTGTGTATCTCGGAGCCACAGCGGGCATGAGACTACTGAAGTGAGTCAGAAATATCAATGATTAATTTTAGATGTATAGATGTAATATATTAGATGTTTTTTATTTCTAACTTTTCTCAATGCCCACTGTCACAACAACTAATTGTACAACAATGCTGTTTCACGTCACATGTTTATACTCTGTAAAAGTTTGTGCTGATTAATAGATCGCAAAGCTACAAAATGAGTCACAGATAACAAATATATTTCTGTTTTTGTCCAATCACACAGTATTTCTAAACCTAAAGAGTCAGATGAGATTTTGAAGGAAGTGGCAGACAAACTGAAGACCTACCCATTCAGCTTCAAAGGGGCCACCATCTTAAGTGGACAAGAGGAGGGAGCTTATGGATGGGTCACAGTCAACTACCTGCTTGAGAAATTTATTACGGTAAGGGCAGAAGTTCTTTTTTGATGTTCAAAGATAAAAATTTCAGAGCATATTTTACAGATGCTACTTGATTTTATGTAGACTCTCTCTCTATCTCATCCTTTGTTTCTCTAGTATGGTTTTGTGGGTCATTGGCTGTCTCCAGGCAGAGACACAGCTGGTGCGCTAGACTTGGGTGGAGCTTCCACTCAGATCACCTTTGAAACTAAACAGACGGTGGAGAACAAGGACAATCTGATGAAACTGCGGCTGTACGGACGAGACTATCAGATTTACACTCAGAGCTTTCTGTGTTATGGGAGAAATCAGGTGTTATTCAGACTGCTGGCACTTCTGATGAAGGTTAAGTGCAGACCTTTAGTCTAAATGATTAACTGATTTGATCATATTTAGAGTGTATCTTCTGATGTTTTCTCTTTATATCTTATAGACTCAGGGTTCAGACCGCTCCATAGTTCACCCCTGCTATCCTGCAGGTTACAGTGACTCCGTAAAGCTGAGCAGTGTGTTTGATACTCCATGCAATGAAAGACAATCTCATTATAAACCTGAAGATGTCCTGCAAATCAAAGGCACAGGGAACTACGATCAATGCCTGGGAAACGTTTCTCGTCTCTTTTCATTTAACAACTGTTCTTATTCCAGATGCTCTTTTGATGGAGTCTTCCAGCCCAACATTACAGGAAACTTTATGGTACGAGTTTCTAGAGAGCTTAATACGGAGCATTTAAACCTTGTGCATTCAGTTCTTTTGTATTGTTTTAAATATGCCGTTAGGGTTAGGGTTAGGGTTACCCTAACCTTAATGACTAAAATAATAACAAAACCAAATGGCGCTCAGTTCTAATAACCTTTGGTCTTGCATACTTCCTTTAACAGAGATGAAAAATAGTACAAAAATACTCTTACTTTACTCATGACGCTGCAACAATGCTACTGAATATATAGCATGAACAAGACAGCACTACAAGTATACGATAGCAAAATAAATGACTTTAATGAGTTGGTTCTTTTTAGTGAATAACAATCAAACAGTGCAGTCTTGTAATTTGATTCCCTTTACTAATGTCTCCAATGAGTCAGTTCTTCTTAGTGAATCAAGCACTGCTTTGCATCCCTAGATGCGCTGCATTGTTTTAATGTGTTAAGGTCTACACTAGCTAATTCCTGTTTATTTGGTGCAGGCGTTTTCGGCTTTTTTCTACACTCATTCGTTCCTCCAGAAAGCTGCAGGCATCACCATCACGTCTCCAGCTGATTTAAAGGATGCCATCCGTGTTGTCTGCAACATGAGCTTTCAGGAGGTAAATCTGATTTGGAGCCCTGCAATTTTAAGTTGACTTGTCAGAACATTCTACAACAACCGATTAAGAGAACTTGCATTTTTCCTCTATGAAAATATATATAATTATAGGCATATTTTCACTTTGTATTGTTTGATTCAATCATTAACAACTGATGAAATATTGAAGCTGTTTGTCTGTCAAGTGTTTTACCAGACTTGTCAGAGCGAATAATTCCTAAGCCTAGTTTTTAATTAAACTTAAATGTGATGAAATGTAAAAAATTTCCCCAGGCAATATCTCTTTCTAACTCCCTCTCTCTCAGATGCAGAATACGTTTCCTGATGAGGGGAACCATTTGGGGGATTACTGTGCAGATTCCATCCTTCTGCAGGTGCTCCTGATCAATAGATATGGTTTCAATGATCTCTCCTTCCCTCGCATCTCCTTTCGGGAGAAGGTAAGCCCTAAGGAAGACAGCTTTATATGCCATTTTAAGTTATAGTTATATACGTCAACTTTTTGCTTTGGTTTGCAGGCTGAAGACACTTCTGTTGGCTGGTCCCTTGGCTACATGCTAAGTTTAAGCAACTTGCTGCCAGCTGAAAATGTGCTTGTGAGAAAAACACTGCTCCCAGATGCCTGGCGTGCTGCTGTATTCCTCTTCTCACTCTTTCTTATCGCGTCTATAATTTTTCTGCTGCGAACCTACCAGAAGAATGCCACTAAATTATGTTGTTGATCTTTATGCACTAAAGAGTTTTTCTGTCCTTACGGGAAAATCTGTAAGTATTTGCAGCATATGAAAAAGTATAAACTTTTGTATTGACCCTTTTTTATTTTTTTTCTTACATCAGATTATGTTAGTGTAATTTGCAGTAAAATTGATGTGGAAATAATAAAGACGCATATTAAGTTGACATCAATTCATATGTAAAGACCTCTTCAGAAAAACAGAACCAGCACACTAAAATTTCAGAAATCCTATCTGGTCTTTAAAAGACCTTGCTTCCACTTCGTAAGGACTTTGGTGAATGTGGAAATGTAAAAAAAAAAGGAAATATTTCTATTTTAGCCACACACTGTTGCATAAAGCTCTTAGTTTCTGATCCTCAATCGCCTAAACAGAAGCCCACAGTTCATTACATCTTTGTACTACACACAGTACTTCTTATTATTTTTTATTTCTTATTTTGTTTTATTTTATTTTGTCCAAGAGTCAGAGTTGTAGTTAAATCTATAATTGGTATAATAAAGACAAGTGTATTATTGCAAGGGTAATGTTGTCTTTTTTCATTTATTAATATTTTACTAACAAATAATTTAAATGACAGATGTTCTCTAAAATCTTTTAATAATGTTTTTTTTTTTTTTTAATGACAAGGGCATTTTAGTATTCACATGTACATAGCAATACTGGAGACTTTTTGGCACCAAGTCAGGAACACTTCTTAGACGGAACCTTTTACGAAGTGTCAGAAACAACGGTCTGTTGACGACGTTGCACAGTTAGGAAGTGTGCGAATACAGATAACAACGAACAATGCAAATCTAACGCACATCTTTTGTATTACTGTTGTCATTGCATTGCATTTCATTTCGTTTTAATGCAGTTAAAACAGTGACAGCCACTCAAAATGTTCGCAGGGTTACCGGAGCTGGGAATATCCAATGGAGAAGATCTGAAAGAAACTCTCACTAACTGTACAGAACCCCTGAAAGCCATCGACCAGTTTCAGGTTAGAACTTAATACACTCGTACAGCTACCTTTTTCTCTAAAACAGTCACAGTCTTTAAGTGTCTTGAATGTGTCGGCATAAAACATTTCGCTCGCATGCAGCAGTCATCTTCATTGATTATAATGGGAGGGATCTATTTCTGGCGTAGCTTGCAGTATGATAGCATATGACAAGATGATTAAACAGATGTCTTTTTAAACTTACTAATTCATATCTTACTGGTATTTATTTGAATCACTAGTACGTAATGCCCTCTTCTAGCATCTAATTGTAGCTCATTAATGATTACTAATAACTAAGGAATAAGTGCCTAATGAATACCCTTGTGAAAAAGAAGAGTGCAGTTGTAATAAATGTGCAGTTAAAATCTTAAACGTAATGTTATATATATATATATATATATATATATATATATATATATATATATATATATATATATATATATATATATATATATAAACCTGTTCTTGCAGATACTATAGTATTAATTAAATAAAAGGCCTTTCAAGTCTATGTACAGTCCACATTACGGACTTAACACACTTGAGTACACTTAAAAAAAGTGTTTTGTAATATTGTCAATTTAAAAGTTTTACTTAAAAGTATGTTTAATTATTATTATTTTTAAAAAAATCTTTTGTACACTTAATTTGATGTGTTTTCTAACATACTGATCCACAATACTGATTTGCTTGTTTATAATTTAATTAACTTCTGTGTGCTATTTGGTATTACATTTAAAGTTAATATATTAAAATTGTGTTAAATTGCAACTTCATCATTAAAAATATGTAATTACAAATATATTATAGTTTATATGTAGTTTTCTCAGAAATTAAGGAATATTGTAGTTTGCCATAAATGCCTGTCAGTACATTCAACAGTGCATTTTAACTATTTTTCACAGACACTAACAGTAATTAGGAAATTACATATAAAAAGTGCTACTTCATCTGGCAAAAAAATTATAATAAATAAATAAATAAATCAGCTTATTGCAGTTAAGTGTCTGTAAACATATATTCAAGTATGCTTTAAAAGCATGTTATTTTCATAAATAGTACCTTTCTAAAAAGTATGTTCGTGTTGTGTTGTGCCTTATGTTTTTAATACAACTGTATTGTCATTCACAGATGGAAAATGGCATATTGTTGCCAACTCTACAGTCAGCATTGCCTTTCCTGGACCTTCACGGGACTCCACGGCTGGAGTTTCATCAGTCAGTCTTTGATGAACTTCGAGAAAAGCTGATGGAGCGTGTTGCCACCATTGCAGAGGGCAAAGAAGAGGACAGGTGAATGAAAAGTTTGATACAGCAGATCATAATCATAATCAGCAGATAAAAATCATACTAATGCATCCCCTTAAATTCACACAGGTACATGAAGCTGGAAGAACTTCTTGAGAAAAGCTTCCCATTGGTGAAGATGCCATCCATACAGCCCATTGTCATGCGAGTGCTGAAACATCTGCCAAAGGTTTGAATGTGTTCTGTAAAAATAACTTATTACTATAGTGGTTGGGTGTCAGATATATTTCAATATAGCACAGTATATTGACTCATTTTAAAACTTATTTTGCAGATTTCAGCCTTAGGAGTGCCATCTATTTTTTGATAAATGTATTATTATAGTTGTCATAACAGTGCTTTTAGTTTCAACAGAGACGATCTGTTTGCACTGTCATGCAGGTACCTGAGAAGAAGCTGAAGCAGGTGATGGCTGATAAAGAGCTGTACAAAGTCTGTGCAGTGGAGGTGAAGCGGCAGATTTGGCAAGACAACCAGGCTCTTTTCGGGGACGAGGTGTCTCCTCTTTTGAAACAGTATATTGTGGAGAAGGAGGCGGCTCTTTTCAGCAGTGACCTCTCCATCCTTCACAACTTTTTTAGTCCTTCACCCAAAACACGGCGACAGGGTGAGGTAAGTTGCAGGTGTTTTTTCTTACAATATTGGAATTAACAAAGTCATTTTTTAATATATAGAATTTTCAGCTGTAAATGTGCTCAGTTAGATACAGATATATTATAGTGTGTTTATACTAAAGCAGTTAGTTAGTTAAAGTTTATACTGAGCCAGTTTAATAATCGTATCATTTAATTTGAAAACTGTGTCAGTGTTAATGTACTGTACTGTTTCTTTAATGAAATTCTAAACCATTAAAACCATTATTAAAACATTATAAAAAAACTTCTCATTTTCTAACAATACTATGCATACCTAATAACATTAAAAAAAATAAAATAATAATATGAGATTTTGAATCTGTATAGTATAAGTAAATGATCTTGTAATGTTGTATCAATGTTGTGTTAACATTCATCTTATGTTTTTAACTGACATACTAATGTCAGTTTTTATGTAATGTTAGCATGATGGTGGTTTAGTGTTAATGTAATGTTGTGTCATTGGTATTGTAAAGGTTG
Organism: Carassius auratus; assembly: GCF_003368295.1. Taxonomy (NCBI): domain Eukaryota; kingdom Metazoa; phylum Chordata; class Actinopteri; order Cypriniformes; family Cyprinidae; genus Carassius; species Carassius auratus. The sequence goes on along the minus strand of NC_039272.1, from coordinate 14,423,884 downwards.
GCTAATGTTATTCCTATGTATTTATACTTTGACAAACTTGTAATTTTGGTGATTTCCACACTGATTTTGTTTTGGTTTTTTTGTCAGGTGGTGTTAAAGCTGACTCAGATGATTGGGAAGAATGTGAAGCTCTATGATATGGTACTACAGTTCCTGCGGACGCTATTCCTGCGCACACGGAACGTTCACTACTGCACCCTGCGAGCTGAGCTGCTCATGTCCCTCCATGACCTTGACATCAGCGAGATCTGTTCAGTTGACCCCTGTCACAAGGTGTGAAACCAGTTTCCTGTCTGTTTTCAACGGCAACTTCATGATTCAGCACCATTTATAGGGGCCTTCTATTTATCATGTTTGTACAAAATGGTCTATGTAACTGTTACAAAAAGGTAAAGGAACTGAGTTCTTTATGAAAGCCAGACCTCAAAGCAGTGTTTTTGGTTGTTTATAAATTAAAAACAGTTTGGAGCTATTGCAGTGTGATCATGTATCATAAAGTTGACCACTTTTGATTCAAACACACCCTACAATGCAAAATCCTTATCTCTGCTCTTATCCTTTGGTAGTTTTCTTGGTGTTTGGATGCCTGCATCAGGGAAAAGTTTGTGGATGCTAAACGGGCCCGAGAGTTACAAGGTTTCCTGGATGGGGTGAAGAAAGGGCAGGAACAAGTGTTAGGGTAAAAGATTCACCAATCCTTACAGACATGAGGTAACATAGCTTACCCTTAAAAAGTGAAAAATGTTACACATTCTGTTTCTGTTTCTCACAGTGACCTGTCTATGATCCTCTGTGACCCATTTGCCTGTAACACACTAGTGTTGAGTACCGTGAGGAACCTTCAGGAGCTATTGAGCCAGGATGCCCTGCCCAGAGTAAGAGCTCAGTTCATTTTACATTATAGTAGACTTTTCTTTTTTGTAGTTAGTGTATAAATAAAACTTATTAAAAGTAGTTTTTGGTAATTACGGTTGTAACGATAAAGCCCGGTCCAGCTGTAAAATCGATAGAAAAAATATGCGGCGATTCAAATCGGTTGAGATGTTAAATGAGCTAAATAATCTCAATAGAGTTGGGGTGGTTGTTTATATGAATGTATCTCTGAGGGGAAAAAAGTTATCTTTAGAAAAGATAAGATCACATTTTCTTTTCATTTTGCATCTGTATTATACATATTTAAGTACTGCTTGTTTACAGCAGAAATTAAGGAAATGCTATATTTCTGCGGTTCCATAAGCGCCACCTGCTGTCAGAAAGTGAATTTGCATTCTCATTCAGCCCATCTGCTGTTTCTGTTCAGATGTTTTATGTAGTACAGTTTCACAAAGCTAAACTTTGTTCTGCCTCAGGTTTGGAAATGATGCAATAGAATTTAAATCCAAAACTATGCAGCATCTTTGTAAGATTAATAGTCAGTGGTGTCCTCTAATTTTAGATAGAAAGAGCACAGACAAATCCTTAGTTTGTTTTTATTAAAAGATTTCTTTTTTTTGTTCATTATTAATTTATTTGATTTTGGATTAGTTTAAAAATATATAGTTTTGTTCTTCTAAATATTTCAATTTCACAAAGCAATAATAAAAGGGCACCTTTTCATTTATAATTCAAATGTAATTTTGTAAAAAATGATGAAAAAAAAAGTCAAAAAATCTTATTGTGTTCAAATTGTCGAGTAAATTGTATAAATTCAATAAAAAAGATAATATGTAAAAATATTAATTAATGAAATCTAAATTAAAATATTAGAAAATAATAATAAAGGACATACATCTTTTAAACTTAAATTATAAAATTAAAAGTTTATTTGAAATATAAACACATACAATTATAGCATAGAAATAATACTACAAATATCATTCTAATATTTAATGCTATGAATCACTCTGTTTTCATGCACAGGACAGCCCTGACCTTCTCCTTCTGCTGCGGATGCTTTCTCTTGGCCAGGGTGCCTGGGATATGATTGACAGCCAGGTTTTTAAAGAGCCCCGAATGGTAAGATTAACTCTTGGCATTCTTCAATACACTATAACCTAACATTTGAAATGGGTTTGTACACTTACTCAAGGCTGGTCTTGTTTACCATCAGGATTTGGAGGTGGTAACGCGCTTCCTGCCTGCCATGATGTCAATAGTGGTGGATGACTACACGTTCACTGTGGAGCAGAAACTGCCGAGTGAGGAGAAAACCTCTCTGACGTACCCCAACACGCTGCCTGAAACCTTCTCCAGGTATGCTCATCAGCTCAATATTTTCAGCAAACACTCAGTTTTCTAAAACGGATGGTGTTTTTGTCTTGTCTAGGTATATACAGGAAAACAGGGTGGCGTGTGAGATCGGTCTTTATTATGTGCTTCATATTGCCAAGCAGAGGAATAAAAATGCTTTACAGCGGCTTCTTCCTGCACTGGGTGAGACTCCTGTCAGAGACTTTGGATTAATGGATCCATTAGTCAAAGCCTCTCAGACACTGATCATGTGTGTGTGTGTGTGTGTGTGTGTGTGTGTGCAGTTGATACCTATAACGACATGGCATTCGGAGACATCTTTCTCCATCTTCTCACTGGTCATCTGACTCTGCTCTCTGATGAATTTGGATCAGAGGAGTTCTGTTCTGCAGTCTTTGATAACTTCCTCCTCACATCTTTCTCTAGGTCTGTATTACCTTTTTATAGACCAAATCCTTCAGTGCTTGGAAAGAAAATCATTAGTAAGATAAAAATCAAGGTTAATACTGTGGCTCACTTCGATGCAGTTCTAGTATGTTTTTTGCTCTCGTTTGCAGTAAGGAAAATGTTCACCGACACTGTCTTCGCTTGCTGAATCATCTCCATCAGAAGGTGCTGGTGTCCTACATGGAAACCTTAATGAAGACGCTTGAACCACCAAAACAGGTATTAAAACAGGAAACAGAATCAATGTGAAATTGCTGAAATCACTGTAACTACTGATTAACATTGTCCAGTGTTAATGCAACAGTACCGGTCCAGTTTTTCAATGGCATTATAGTCCTGGGAAACATTTTCCCTTTCATTTTTCACATAGGAATTATAAAAAAATACTATACAGACTTAAAAATAAATTTAAGAGTTATAAGACATGGATCAAACCAACCAGATATGAGCTACTCTATTGATATATGTTGGAATACTGCAGCTGAACACAAATCTAAAAAATAATTTGCAATAATGTAGGCTGATGCTTTTTCAGCAGAAGCATGTACCATTGATTAACCAGAAGTAGTAGTATTTGATTTTATTTCACCAGATTAAGAAAGTAAATGGAGTCAGTTTTGTTTTAATGTTGACTTTAAAGCTCGCTAGATGGCACCTTATCCTCTTCTGTTCATAGATGATAAAAGTATTCTCTGTTCCTCTTTGTACGGTTTCTCTAATGCTGACATTTTAGAAAGTAACCATGTTTTAATTCATGCTATTACAGAGCAGTGAGTCAGTGAAGGAGCTGTGCACCCTGTTGAAGGAGAAGCTTGAAGCTTCTAAGAAAAGCCCCCAAGAGCCAGAGGAAGCCCCTTCTATGGATCTGGGCCTTCATCCTGTTTCTGTGCCCTCCACCCCCTCCACCCCTACAACCCCTCTTTGAGAGAGACTGGATGCCCTAGCCACTAGAGAGCAGCAACAGCAATCATTATCACATGGGGATAGACAGCGAGCCTTATGTCGTGAAGACTGACCTGAACGTGTATAAAATCCAACAGTGCTGGTTATGAAGTTTTTTTTTTTTTTATAAGGGTCATTTTAAAAGTCTTTTCCATTTTGTTGGCTCAGCTCTTTTATAACATTTAAATGTTTCTTTTAAGACAATTTAGTCCTGTTTCAATGTTGTATGAGTTCAAACATAGTCTCTTATGAACAGCATTTCATGGTTACTTATGTTGTGCTTTGGATCGTCTGTGACAACCCCTAGTGTAAATAAAATAATTGGTAAGAAAGTTTACAGTCCTTGATTTTGGAGCATTTTGAATGCATTAAACTTAACTGATTAGATGTTTTGTTTTTGCCCAACACCGTCCAAGCCAGATATAGCTAAAAAACGCAATACAATCTGTCACTTCCATTCAGAAGATTGACAGACTTTCTTTCTGCAAATACCAAATAGATAAGTACAAACAAAGTGTTATAATTATTATCATTATAAAAATAATTAAAAAGCATTTAACAATATGCAAAATACATACTCAGTAACTGACTACCTTTATCACAGAATGCACTTTTTTACATAAGGTTTTTAAAGTCTAAGGTGAATTATCTGTTGTTGTTTTCATTATGGGTGTTAAGATAATATAGCTATAAAAGTAGGCAAAAAGTTTTCTTCAATAAGTAAAATTTCCCCCATTTTGAACCAGTCTAACACTAGTGGCAAAACCATTCTTTTTTTGCATGCTCTGGTCAATTTTTAGACTTTGGCCTATTTTCTTTCCATAGCATGTATTCTTTCAGACTAGTGGGAAAAACTCTAAAGTACACAGATGAGATAAGATAAACTTTATCGTCCCAAAGGAAATTTGTTCTGGAAACATACAATATGATATCTGCTATTTTATACGAATAACAGTGAACAATTAAACTGTACCCTACCTATTTTGCAACACGTTTGTAATCATCATGTTTATATTTAGTTGCACACACTAAATGGAAAGAGAGAGAAATAAAAACATATATTATAATGGTTGACCTAGCTAACTTATCATTTAATGGTCATTGGGACAAAGGAGTTCTTAAAATGGTTGAGCCTACACTGAGGAACCCTGAACCGTCTTCCCAAGGGAAGAAGCTGGTACTCAGAGTGAAGGACATGAGTGGGATCTGAAATAATTATTTTGAGCCTGTTTAATAGCGGTTTCTTCAAAAAGAGCCTGAAGTGTCGGATACTGCTTAACATGGCTCTCTGTGTTAGCCGTGCAATCTGGGCTTTCAAATGTACACGAAGATTGCCAAACAAGGCTGAGATGCCATATCAAAAAATGCTCAGGATTACAGCATGATAAAAGAGAAGAAACACTTTCTGGTTAGCACCAAATACATTTAAGTACTTTATTCCATTTGACCTATTTGTGTCTTGTTTATTTCAATTCCAAATATATCTTTTTTTCACTTCCGTAGAATGCACATTCCTAGAGGTCTTAACAGGTGTTTGTTCATTAAACATTCAAACATAACATTTATTAACAAGTATTTTTCTATTCATGGAGCAATACCACAAAATATCTATTTCCCTTTTGTAAAAAGTAGCCTGTCTAAGCAATATGTGTGCGAATTTTAAACCTGGCTTCATCCAATGTTAAGTTGTCTCTTCTATGCAAATGGAGTCTTTTTAATGAGATAACGATTTGAATATTTACACACAATCTAATTTTCTTTAGTTACCTATTAATTATAAGTTCTTTGATTCACCTGTGTTGTACATAAATGCCCAGAACATTCTCTGTGCTGCTGTCTCCACCTAGTGTCTTGTAATGAGAGCCTGGCTCAGTGAATGGCCTTCTGTCTTGTGATGTTGTGGTGGTGTGTCATATAGATCAGCGTAATCTGACAGATAACCTCTACAGTCCCTTCTCTTACTGTCATAGCTCAATTTTTAATTGTCAGCTGCTATCAGTTGTCTAGTATCTATCTATCTATCTATCTATCTATCTATCTATCTATCTATCTATCTATCTATCTATCTATCTATCTATCTATCTATCTATCTATCTATCTATCTATCTATCTCTCTAATCTTGATAGCATGCAGTCAGATTTTTCTAGTCATCACCTGGTGGAAATTATGGTATATGGTGTTTCCCCATGGGAAATAAAATAACCGCAGTGATATTTAACATCTTCCCCACTCTGCTGAAGTGTGTTTACTTTATAAAAGCACTGGTAACAATAAATAGGAATTGAGACATGACCACATCTGAAACCGAGAAGACGGCAAGCGCCCACAGAGATGATGAGCTCTTCCTCTTTTTACTTCAGTTAAAAAAAGGCCTGTTATACTGTCTCGGTTTATGCAGCGGTTTTTGCACTATATCTGTTCCCATTAAGAGCATCACTCTTCTTTAGAAAAGCATTCAGTTCACATAAATGTATTTAACAGACGCTCTTATTTTATATATACATTTTTCAAAATACAACTCTGGATTTAACATTAAAAGTAAATACCAGTTTTTTTTTTATATGGTCTCAGACATTTATGAAAATTTAAAAGCATGTTTATTTTGAAAGTAGTTCCTGTCTAAGCATGTGTAGTTTGCAAGTCTCCTAGCCTGGAAGTTGCAGGAGCAGTTCCTGATGGGTTAGTTGCTTGTCCCTGTTCTGTCAGTTGGGACAACATCATACTTGCCTCACAGCACCTACGCTGCCTCATTTCGTTATTCGTCAAACGAAGGCAAAGACTGCTCGATCTTGCAGGTTTGCATTGCACAACATCAGAAAAATCAGGCCCTTTCGAACGGAGCATGCTGCTTGTCTAGGCTGGACTACTGCAATGCTTTTCTGGCTTGACTTTTATCAAACACAATCAAACCTCTATAAATCATTCAGAATGCAGCGGCACGACTCGTCTTCAACGAACCCAAAAGCGCCCATGTTACACCTCTCTTTATCTCAAGGTCAAGACACTGATGCTTGCGTATAGAACAGACATACACTGAAAAAAAATGATTTGTTGTCTGAACAACCATTACTTATAAAAGTAAATATATTAAACACAAAAAACATGGTATTTATAACTTGTCAATGTCTACTTAACTATGAGGTTCCATTTGTGCCAAAATTATGTCAACATGCTGTCTGTCTATGCTATGTGTTGTCTCAATTTACCATAGACAGTAAAAGAAATGGACACAGCGACCCCATTGGATTCAACGGAGATAAGTGAAGTCAATTAGAAGCACGCACTTCCTGGGGGTTGGACGTAATCATAGACAGTAAAAGAAAGGACCTAATGCGCAGACTAGAGGTCTTCACGGGTCCAAAAATTCTTGCCCGAACCCGACAGAGACCCGTAATGTACTACACCGAACCGACAAGGACCCGTCTATTATTTCAAAAGCTGGACCCGGACCCGTGTAGATCCGAGAAATGCCTACCCGGACCCGACCCGGACCCGTATATTAGCTTTCATGTAGGATTCATGTCCGCACTCAAGTGTTTTTAGTAAGTAAGAGTCCAGAGACAAATGAAAATAGATCCATGAAGAAAAACATATATTCATATATTTTCATATATAGTTTTTTTTTTTCTGTTTTTCGGATCACCAGTAATTCTTTCGGACAGTTCGATTCAATAAACCGGTTGAAGAAAATGGTTCACCGGTTCTTTTGCGCTCAAAGTAATGGCGTCATTGGCGATGATTGGGGATGATTTACCCGCGGTTTACCTGTGCTCATAATATTAGCACAGAATTAGTTAAGAATCAATCACCAAAAGAACCAGTTCGGTTCAGACGCCCTGTGTGTTGGTCTGCTTCACGCTGAAGCAGCACTATCCTTGGCACCACTATCTCTCAGGACCTGAAGTGGGACAATCACATTGACTCCATCGTAAAAAAGGCCCAGCAGAGGTTGTACTTCCTTCGCCAGCTGAGGAAATTTAACCTGCCACAGGAGCTGCTGAAACAGTTCTACTCCACCATCGTCGAATCCATCCTCTGCACTTCAGTAACTGTCTGGTTCAGCTCAGCTTCTAAATCTGACCTCAGAAGACTACAGAGGGTAGTCCGGACTGCTGAGCGAATCATCGGTTCAACTCTCCCTTCTATTCAAGAACTGTACTTATCCAGAGTGAGAAAAAGGGCTGTCAAAATCACTTTGGACCCCTCACATCCTGCACACTCCCTCTTTGAACTGTTGCCATCTGGTCGACGCTACAGAGCACTGAGCACTAGAACGACCAGACACAGGACCAGTTTCTTCCCTCAGGCAATCCATCAGGCATTCTGTCTCTGTCATTCTGTTGTACTGCGGAGCTTCTGTCACGAAAACAAATTCCTCGTATGTGTAATCATACCTGGCAATAAAGCTCATTCTGATTCTGAATCACACATGCGCAGTATCATCGGCTCTCGAATCAGACGCGTCTGACAGAAACGGGTCGAGAACGAGTCAGTCTATTGTTCATTATCTGGCTCGACTCAGTGTTCATCTTCAGTTATCTCTTCACAGCAGTTCAGTCAGTGTACTGTTTGAGTTAATGAATTTGATATTGGTTTGTTTAAACTCAGAGGGAGTGTCAGCCACATTAAAAAGGTTAACAGCTTAAGTCATTTGTGGATTAATGCGTATTGGAGATGTGAACCGTTTAAAACGATTCAGTTCGAGGTGGTGAACTGGTTCAAAAAGATCTGGTTACATCAAATGATTTGTTCGCGAACTGAATATCACAAACTGCTTTGTTTTGAACTCTCAACAACAGACACGGAAGAGAAGACAATGCTGAATAAAGTCGTAGATTTTGCTATTTTTGGACCAAAATGTATTTTCAATGCTTAAAAAAATTCTAACTGGCCAGTAGACATGGACAGTATACCATTCACACAGTTTCAATGGAGGGACTGAGACGTCTTGGACTAAATCTAAAATATCTTAAACTGTGTTCAGAAGATAAACATAGGTCTCACTGGTTTGGAACGACATGAGGGTGAGTTATTAATGACATAATTTAGATTTTTGGGTGAACTATCCCTTTAAAATGCTTAGTTGGTTCAACTCCATTTTTAAATATAAAAGAGTGAGCGACGCCCTATGGTACCATCACAGAGAGGCTCAAAATCCCTTTCCAGAACATTCTCGTTCACCATTCCTGGCTGGTGGAATTATCTTCCCACCCCTATCCAGAATGCTGAATCCCTGACAATTTTTAAGCGACAGTCTGAAGATCTCTTTTGACGTTACTTGACTTCATCCTAAATTTAAAAAAAAATGTATTGCTTCTCTTTCTACCTTGAACAATGCCAAAAACGTTGTATTACGAGCACTTCCTGTGTTATTTTAGCAGTAGGCCTAAAAACAGCACTGCTGTTTGATATTGGAAAAAGGTATTTTATTACACTTATTAGTTCATTATTTGAATTTATCATAATCATGAACACATTGGTTTGTAGTAAAAATAGTTTTACCGTTTACTGCAGTTTTAAAATATTTTATTGACTCGCACATTCACAGAAAATAACTTCTGTCTGCATTGCAAAAAAAGTTGGATTAATGGCCATGATATTTGAAATTAAATGCCCAACAAACACATTTAGGTCAGACAAATAATATATATGCCGTTATGCTATAGTCTGATGTTTTGGACTGGAAACTTCACAGACTTTTAAAAAACACTTTTTATCAAATAAAATAAAGTTGGCAACTAACTGTTTAGTGTGGGATTGGCATTCAAGCCATCCCCGGACTTTTATGACCTTTCACTTGATTTGTGGGTGGCATGAAGCCAGTATCATATCCTTTGCAGTTATAGGCTATAGAAATACTCAGTTAAAAAGTGCAAAGATATTAGAAATTCAGACAAAGTGTGCATATGATTATCTTTAAATATATAAAGCAGTTACATTTAACTAACTGTGACTGTTGAGAGGAAGACATAAATGAAATAGGCCTAATGCATTTATTTTGTGTCCTTATTTCAGTTTCAATTCTGAATTTCAAACTTCTCAAATGATCTAATAATAGGGACACATTACTTTTTATCTTTCACTTTTACTGCACCCATATACAAAGTGATGAAACTCCTTAGTACGCTCTTCAAAAGTTATGCTTTTGCAGTTCAGCAGTCAAGTTTGTGTGTGCATCTTGCAAGCTTTCGCACCTACATTAAAGATAGCATCAAACAAAATCCCTCATTAAATGGAAATATGATTTAAATATCCACAGGAAGTCTTCAATGGCCATATATAATGCCTTACAGATGTAAAGAGATTAATTCGTTCCATTGAGCTCCATCATTCAGGCTTCTCACAGATGGATTTAAAGGTAACAGAATGTGGTTATGTTTTCTTTGCAAATGTATTGTTTATACAAAATGTTATTTCAAAATTTTAAATTTTTTAATTTTGATTACCTTTAAATTTAGATGTTACAATGCGATGACGATCAGGGATCTTTTATATTCTCTCTGTACCTGTATCTTAAGGTGTTTTCACACTTTGTCCTCTTTATAAAACACCTTTATAGTTCTGTTTAGTGCAAAAGGACTGGGGTACATTTTTCACGCTGCCATCTGATTTTTTGCAGTTGTAAAATACATGTGATATACATATATTTGCTGATATGATTTATGTCATTAATCCAAATTATGGAATCTAAGGTTCAGTCTAAATTAACAGCAATTTAGTAGAATTTATTTTTATTTTTATTATATTTTATTAAAAAGGTTTTTTATTTTATTTTTTTCAATTGAAGGAATGTTTTGAAAGAATAGATTATGAATTCAAATGGAATGATCCCACTCAATGATGATCATTGAATATATCTGAAATGAAATTAATTAAAAGATAACTGCAAGAATTTTAATAATGATTGTAAAATAAAATACAATGATAAAATTATCAGCAATACTGGTGGTTTCTGTGTCAATTCTGAGAGTCATCTTAGGGTCGAACATTTTATTTTCTTAAAAACAATAAGAATATTTAAATACAAACCTAAATGAATTAGTGTGTCCAGACTCAAGACTTTAGTTAAAATATTCGCCTATTAACAAAGAAACACAAAACCGAACACTATACAAATGTTTTGGCTTAGCAACAACTATTTTGGAGTTATGACAACTTCTCATAAAAATATGTTCAGCCAATAAAACTACACTGAGTTAGAGGAATTTAATACAAGCCACATTTTTGTGCAAATTACTAATTATATAATAATAATTATAGCTAATAATAATAATAATAAAAAGTTGTTCCAACTAATTTTGACATAATTCAACATTGTCACTGCCTAATTTTAAAAGTTATCACGAAAAGTAAAAAATCACTTATGCATATGAAATGTTAAAATTATCTCATGATAGCCTAATTCACGAACTAAATAACGGCGATTGGCCAATCAGAACGCGGTACTGTAAAAAGCCGAAGCGAGTTTCCATCGTTTTTCGTGTTAAATGGTTCAAGCGCAACTTTTTAACTTCTTTAAAAAGAACACAACATATGGTATAATTTTCCTCGATTAGAAGACATTCCCCTGACTTAATGTCATTGTGCTGTATTTGTGACTGAGTAGCCACCGACTTTGCAAAAAAACAAACAAAAACACATATTTCTAGAAGTCTAGAAGTTCAGTTTTTATATTTTTATATTCATTGCACAAACAATGTACTTTTCTGAATATCAGCACATAAATAAGTTAAACATTTTATAGAGCAAAGCGGTGTTTCTTTCCTGTTTTTGATCGAATCATGTGGTGGGATGGGCGTAAAGTATTCTTCATACTTTGCAAGTGTCTTCTACCTCTACAATCCTGAGGAAACGCCGCTTTCAGATCCTGGCCAAATTTGCTACTCCTCCTCCTCCTTCTGCTCTACTGTGATTCGTTGTAGATTCGTCACGTGACTCACTGACACAACGCGCCGAGGAGTGAGCATAGCTGTCTGATGAGAGATCAGGATGGCCGAGAGGAAGAGAAGCGTTGTGTGGAGCTATTTTAGGCACTAAATAAAAACACTGCAACTTGTGATAAGTGTAAAAAGAGCATTCGATACTGTGGCAACCCTACACTTAAAACACATGACAAGGAAAATGCTGAGCTACAAAATCGAAGAAATGAGGAGGGGAAAATTTAAATATGTTGTTGTTTCTCAATAAAAACCTCTGAGTTCAACAGGGGACAGGGTCCATAAGGGGGGCTCAGGGAATGTAATTGCACAGGTATATTTGTTCTTTGTTTGTTCTTCATTAATAATTGTGTGCACTTTATTTCACTTTATTTAATTTGCCTTTAAAACCAGAAAAAAGGGAGAGAGTTTTGTTATTTTTTTATTTATTTTTTAAGTAAAAAATATCGTATTGGTATTGATATCAGCAATACTTACCCTATATGTATTAGGTATCGGATCGATACCAAATTTAGCAGTATCGCCCACCACAGTCATGTGAGCCAGTGATTCAATGATCCATTCACCTGTTTACGTTTCTAATGGAATCAGCCGTTTTGAAACAATCCTTTGATTTGAATGATTCAATAAATAATTTATTTAAACCAGGATTGGCTGCCATCTACTGGCGATTATATTGTAATCTTTATTTATCTGAAACAGCCAAGGTGCCAGCACAAGAACACATTTATGAAAATATTGTTTAATTATCAGTATTGACCCAAATTGCTCAATTTCAGGCCCCAAAAGGAACATAAAACTTAAAATTATAGTTAATGTTAATTAATCATTTAAGGCAAATTTTGTAATCATTGTTTAAAATTAGCTGTGGGACCCCAAGCAGAAATTGAACGGAACATCCCCCATTGATTTTTTTTCGTCGACCACTGGCAAAAGACAGCATATTAATGAAAACTACCTAATGTAATGTTGATCCAGGAAGTGGCATATGTTTGTGCAAGCTTTGGAGGTATTGATGGAAATGATTTACTGGATTTATGCTTTGATAACTGCATATTATCCTGAAGTATTTTTTTGACAAAAAAGGGATCTTAATCCATCAAACCTTAATTCCTTAATTATATTTCTATCTTCAGTGTAACCATGTTTTATTATAAACCTAATAATATTTTCATCTGCTGTTTTTTTTTTTTTTTTTTTCAGATGAACAGTACAGAGCCCTACTCCAACTCTAACGCCATCAGCAATGACAGCAGTAGGTTTTGTCCCATAAATCCCCAGCACATCTCCATTTCTGTGCTCATTTGTCTCACTTTCCTGGTGGGATTCCTGCTGAATGTCTTCAGTCTGTGGGTGTTCACATGCAGGACACCAGAATGGACGTCCAACACTGTTCTACAGTTTCATCTAGCTGTCAGTGATGTCCTCCTGTGTCCTATGGGACCGTTTATGGCAGTATATTATCACACTGTTAACTGGTCTTTTGGGAAAGCTTTCTGTCGGCTTAAAATAGCTTTAATAAGCTTTCACATTTACACCAGTATTCTGTTTCTGACTCTCATAAGCATTCACCGCTATGTGGTTGTGGTACGCTACAACCAAGTCTCTCACATGAATCGAAAGGACTTTGTACAGAAGCTCTGTGCTGGAGTTTGGCTTTTTGTATTGATTAAAGGAACTGTTTTAGCAGCTGTTTTAGACACAAGCAACGTGGACAATCGCACGTTATGCCTCAGCATTCATCAAGGACAATATACTGACTTCTATTTCATTGTAAACTTCACTATCCTCATTCCTGGATTACTTCTATCATTCCTTGTTTCTGCGATCTGCTACACTCTTCTTGTGCGCTCGATGTCCCATCTTGACACTAGCCATGATAGTGGACAAGCTATTAAGAGCAAATCATGTAAAATGGTGGCTGTTTGTTTGGTTATTTTTGTTGTTTGCTTCACGCCTATGAATGTGGCACGCAGTGTGGGTCTTGTGGTCAAGAAATTCTTACCCAACGAATGCAGTCTACTTTTAAAAGTGGAGACTGCATACTATGTGTCATGGATCTTGGCTGGAGCTAACTGCTGTCTCGATCCAATTATCTATTGTTTCAGCTGTCAGAAATTCACAAAAACACTTCGTATCTCTCTTAGGAAGATAGGGTTGAGGCTTGAAATGAGTCATGGGGAATCTTCATAAGATTGCCTTCATGTAAGCAAAAACAGCCCTCGGTTAGCAAGGAACATATTGAAACTGTTGTTACAGTATATATATTGTATGTGTTGGCATTTTGTATTGATAATTCACAGAAACTTTTTTGTTTTTTTAAATTGCAGTGAAATTTTGTATGTAGGTTTATAGTTAATTCAATTTAATGCAAATTAAATTATTTTGCTTACTTTTTGAAGTAAATTATTAGTTTTGTTAATGATTGCACTGAAGTGCAGACAATATAATGATTTATGGCAGTAGGATTATTATTTTTTTTATTAACATTCTATATATGTGCAACATTAGACCTTATATAAATAGTCTTAAAATCCATGAATTGTGAAACTGGTGTTCTTATTAAAGTACCTCACTGCTCAAAATATAGTGGTAGACAAGGGTGGAGTTTATGTTAATGACTGCTGACTAATAAAAGGAAATCCTGTCTTGGTTCCTTTTTATCACACTTCTACTGAAATGTTCAAGTAAAGTTGTGTGCTTTCATATAGTCACTTCGTCATACAATTTACATATTTCAAATGAGGTTTGAGGGGGGCGTTGTACGACCAGGTAAGTGCTCTGTTTAGCTTAATATTCATTTTTCAGAGGCATGTTACATTTGGTAATTTAATAAGAATTTAAGTGGAAAAATGTGTGTGTCTATTTGTTTTTCTCTATTCAAAACTTTTCTCTCTCTCCATTAACTTTTTTTTTTTTTTTTTTGTCTGTTCAAAACCCTTTTTTTCTCTTACATGACACCACTGCACACTTCTCGTTTTGAAGAGAGAAAAAAAATTGGAGACAGAATATTTTTGGGAGAGAACAACACAATTTCAGAAAGAAAGTGAGAGAAAATCTTAGGACTTAGCCTCAAGAAAGAATCTAAGGCACTTATCCCCCCAACTCAATTATTATTATTATTATTTAAAGTTGCAAATCAGGGCTACTGTAAATTTCAGTTCCTCTGATCAACAACCTCTCATTTTTTTTGCACAGTGGCATTCTTCAAAGATGAACACCTCAGATGTAGTCAACGCTAGCCATAACAATACATGTTCTCCTGAGCCTCAGCACATATCTCTGGGTGTGATCCTCTGTCTGGTCTATCTTCTGGGCCTTCTGCTCAATGGATTCAGCCTGTGGGTCTTCACCTGCCGCGTTCACAAATGGAACTCTGGAGCTGTTCTGCAGTTTAATCTGGCTCTATCTGACGCCATCATCACTCCACTCACCCCACTGATGGCAGCGTACTTTGTCATGGATAGTAACTGGAAATTTGGGGATTTTGCCTGCCGGCTGAAGATCGCCGTGCTAAGCATCCACTTTAATGGCAGCGTTATCTTCCTCATGCTTATTAGTGTTCATCGATATGTGTCTGTGGTTCACTTCAACCGCTCCTTGTTGATAAAAAGGAAGATCTTCATAAAGAAACTGTGTGCTGGGATTTGGGGCTTTCTGATAATACTTGGCATTTTCTATGGATGGCTGCTTCCTGTAACCATTGAAGAAAATAATGGGCATTGTCTTACTATTCATCAGAAAAAATTGATTGATTCTTATTTTGTTATTAACTTTGTGATTTTCTTCTTTTGGTGTATTTTCCCCTTAATTATTTTAGTGTTTTGCTACAGTCGCCTGGCGAGCTCAGTGTCCCGCATTAACATAAATTCTGCCCAGGGCCAGTCAGTCAAGAATAAGTCTATGAGGATGATAGGGATATGTGTATTCATATTTGCCCTTTGCTTTCTTCCTCTCAATGTTGTTCGGACTATCGGAGTAGTTGTGAAAAAGTATCATTCTAGTAAATGTAGACTTTTGTTGCAGTTGCAAACAGCATATTATGCATGCTATATATTGGCAGGTATCAACTGCTGCTTGGACCCCCTCATCTACTTTTTTGGCTCACATAATTTTATGAAAGCCTTTAGAAGATCTCTGAAGGTAATGGGGGTCAAACCTTATGTTGAAAACAAAATGGAATCAGAAACAGTAAGTCAAAGTCTAAACAGAAATGTAGTAAGTAATTGACAAACTTTCTGAACTCATGCCAGTGAAAACATCCTCAGAGAAGAGATTTGTTACAAGATGAAGTTAAAGCTTATAAGGGTACATGAACTAAAAAAAGGCCAAAACACTGTCCATTTTAGTTTCATGTTGATTTTAATGTTGCTTTGATAAGCAGCCTACTGCAAGATTACACTTAAAATATTTTGTTTGTCCTGTATGATCCTATTCCATAATACTGAAGTAAAAATATAAAATAATAAAAAATATATATTTTTAAGTGTAATCTTGCTGGTAGTATTGTGAATTTGACAGAAAATGTTACTGTGGCATCCACAGCAAAATGGGTGTTTCTGCTAAAAACACTGTGGAATGCATTAAGAATTTGTTAAAATGATTTTGTAAATATTTATTCTAGCCTACAAAGTAATGTTTAAGAATATACAAATGTTCTGGGCTAGTAACCTTTCACAAAATGCTAATTATAACTAGGCTAAATGCAGCAATAAGCTTTGAACGTTTTATTCAGCTGAATCTTTCAGATGGTAGCCTATGAATAAAATTATATTCTAAACTAATATTTTGAATTGTAGATAGTAGAATTTCAAATAGCCTGTGACAGTCATGCTAACACGTGAGTGAAACTAAATAAACAGAAGATCCATTAAACTGTTTATGTCATTGTTGATGACTGACACAAGATATAAAACTAACGTCCTCAGTTTTTTTCCTATTAGCTATTATTCCTATTCCTTTATTATTATTTGTATCTGTGTAAATTGTAAAAGTTTTGTAAAAAGAAAAAGAAAAGTACCTGTAAAAACATTTTTAAAAAAAACGAGGAATAAAATGTCATGTTGTTAAACTTTTCTTATCTGTGCTATAATAAAACGATTTTAAGAAGTGAGTCAGTTTATGTCCGTTTTTTTTCCTGTTAATGCCGAGAACCGCAGTACTCCCAACTGACGTCAGACATTATTTGCGTGACGTTGGTCACAGGTAAAGAATTTGCTTTCCTTGTGGATCAGTTTCGCTCAACCACCTGTTCACGTTGGACGGAGAACAGAATGGGGAAGATTAGGGAATTCGAAATAACTCTTAAAAACAACAAAACAGTTTATAGTCCAGGTGAATCAATTTCCGGAACTCTGAAAATCTCAACTGCACAGCCAATAGAATGTAAAGGTAAGTAAACAAAAGACTCCAATAATAGCACGCAGCCACCAATATTTCACTGGATGATTTTTTTCTAAACAAGTTTTCTTCTAAAAGTATAATCGCCTACTTGTGTATCAAACGTAAATCTTAGCCTAATGGATGTTTTCCTAGACGTTCTTACGTGTAGAGTGGGTTTGTGTTCGCGCATCGAGGACTGAAACTGGTGTGAGCGAAACTTGTTGCGGATATTGACATACCAGCGCGGAATAGTGCATAAATCTCTTACCTCTTTCGTTCCGATCTTAGTTCTCTGACATTTCCGTAATAACCATAAACAGAGTGTTACTGAAATAGGCTAATTGTGTATAATCCAATCTGTTTATCGATACCTTGCCAGGTGAACTAATAGCAGTATCGGTTATCAGTGTCAGCATTTTAAAACAGTGACTGAGAAAATTACGTATGAAGACTTATATTTAAGGGAAAGTTAGGTATGTTAGGCCTACTAGGACCTAAAATAGTTTAAGGAAATCTACATGATGTAACGCGTGAGCGGTTGCTTGGCGGTGTTTATTGTTTTTTCGAAAGCTCAATTTGCATATTTATGGAGAAGGGTCTGTCTGCTTGTATTTATGCCTTGAGCCTTCAGCAGCGTGTTTGAGTCCTTGAAACGGACCTTGAAACATCTTTTAATTGTCAAACAAATCTTGAAATCGGTTTTCAGGATCATACATAAATGCAATTTGCTGCAATACTGGTCAGAATATTTGGAGTCACCAACTGTTGATACCAGCACCTGTTTCACCCAGCCTCACCTGTTCATGTTAAGGTCAAATATCCTTACACATTTTTGCTTATCCACTGCAGTATACAAAAATAAATCTGCTGTGATTTCTGGATACTTGAAGGAATGCAAGCCTCAAAGATCCCATTAACTGTGCCTTTTTTGTGCAGAATAGGTATGGGCATGTATTATAAATGAATATGGCTAGCTATAAAAAAGGTAAAAGGCTTTGCTACTTGCAATATGCATATCGAATGATTTCATATGCAGATAAAGTACAGCTCTGGCTTGTGTATCTACATCCATAAAGCTAATATAAGGGTTACCAGCAAAATCTATTGTCCAGAAAGACAATACAGCTACATTTTGACTTTGGGCCTCATCTTGGTCATGGGATCAAGGTGAAACATCTATGAATATACATGATAAAAATGTCAGCCTATAGACCTATTTTGTGTAAAAACAAACAAACAAAACCCCACCAACCAATGTGAAGAAGGAAGCATGTTTAGAAGTGTTGTTTTTGCATGTTTGAGAACTGCTGTGGGCAAGGCAAATGTGAAAAGACTGGAATGAGTCAGAGTGCAAGATGATGTTTGAAAAAAAAAAAAAGTTGTTTTACCAGATGTAATCTTCAGTTTAACAGTGATGTGAGAAAGAAAGCAGGCCATGTAATTATGTCAGTGGTTTGGGGCTGGTCTATTTGTTTGATCTGAGATGTTGATGAAGTGTACTGACCGGACTGGTTTGCTCACATTCTAGATCAAGGACAACAGTAATAACAATCGCACAGTCACCATTACAACATTATGAAGAAGTCATCTGACAGTATTTAAAACAATAACAGTTTTGTTTGAGTCTTTATTTATTTCTTTTTGGTTGAATTAAATTACTGAAGTAGCCTAGTTGACTCTTTTGACCTGAGCAATATTTTTGCCCTCATTTCCTGTTTATTAATCAATAGAAGATTTTATTTAATTTTATTTATATATTGTTTGACAAAATTTTCTACCAGTATCAGTTCATAAATGTCAATTCAGGAGCACTCATATTCTGTTCAGTTCGTCAGTGACCGATCATAAGATGTTGTTGTTCACCCAGTTTCTTACTGGAGTCTCTTCTGACGTATGTCCCATGGTTGCTTATGTATCTGTGGTAACATCTCTGCTTGCTTGCAGTCAGTGTGTGTCTTGGGCTTAGAGAGTGAGAGAGAGAGAGAGAGAGAGAGAGAGAGAGAGAAAGGGGAAACTGTGAAAATAAAGGTTTGCAAACAGATAGAATCACAAAGACAAGGATTTAAAAGAAAGAAATGGACAAATAAAGACTGCATGTTAATAGCTGTATTTATTTCTCTTAGGGATTGAGGACCTATCTTTGTAAACTAGCTTTGCAAATTGCTTTTCTGCAGATTTATTTAAATAATTATTTTTTTAATAATCAATTTGTAGTCTAATATATAAACAATTAAAGGCTACATAACATACAGTTTCACTTAATCTCATGATAATCTTGAGTACTTATTGCATCCTTCATATATCCAAAATGTCTTTAGTTTTATCATATTTATAATAGTCAAGTCAAGTCAAGTCATCTTTATTTATATAGTGCTTTAAACAAAATAAATTGCGTCAAAGCAACTGAACAACATTCATTAGGAAAACAGTGTGTCAATAATGCAAAACGACAGTTAAAGGCAGTTCATCATTGAATTCAGTGATGTCATCTCTGTTCAGTTAAATAGTGTCTGTGCATGTACTTGCAATCACGTCAACGATATCACTGTAGATGAAGTGACCCCAACTAAACAAGCCAGAGGTGACAGCGGCAAGGAACCGAAACTCCATCGGTGACAGAATGGAGAAAAAAACCTTGGGAGAAACCAGGCTCAGTTGGGGGCCCAGTTCTCCTCTGACCAGACGAAACCAGTAGTTCAATTCCAGGCTGCAGCAAAGTCAGATTGTGCAGAAGAATCATCTGTTTCCTGTGGTCTTGTCCTGGTGGTCCTCTGAGACAAGGTCTTTACAGGGGATCTGTATCTGGGGCTCTAGTTGTCCTGGTCTCGGCTGTCTTTCAGGGCAGTAGAGGTCCTTTCTAGGTGCTGATGCACCATCTGGTCTGGATACGTACTGGATCCGGGTCACTGAAGTGACCCTCTGATCTGGATACAGACTGGATCTGGTGGCTACAGTGACCTCGGAAAAAGAGAGAAACAGACAAATATTAGCGTAGATGCCATTCTTCTATGGATGTAGCAAGTACATAGGATGTTATGGGAAATGTTTCTGCTTCCATTTTACCTAATTAATGCAGCCTAAAAATCCTTTAACGGATTTGGATATTAAAAGCATATTATATATCATAATAATATGATATATAATATAATACAGCTTTCCGATTCTTTCCAGAAAATGCAGAGCTCCTGGAGGCGTGTGGTGGGCGGAGCTATAATACTGATCTTTCACGTGTTACATTAACATATATTCACATACGTGGTGATTTCCAACAAAATACAGAAATCTGATGCAATTGTAGTTACATGAATGGGATCTTTTATCACAGGGACGGCTCCATGTTTTAATAGCAAACGATTTGCAAATCTAGGGTTGACTTGGGCCTTGTTTATAAAACATTTGTCACTCAAATGACCAGAACACACATAGGCACTTGATACACTCCTTTGCTGCCTCGGAAAAACAAAGGATTGGAGGATTTATTTGGAGGCATTCTTGAACAAATCCTATGCAGCGCTGCCGACGAAAATATCTGCATTTAACAACTGTAAAAGTAAAACATGGTCATTTGTTTTCAATTGCAAAACATTTTTACTGTCCCCTGTTGATAGATTTTGTCTTGCAGCAAAGATGTATCTTTTTGTTTATTTTTTATTTATTTACTTTTTTCTCTATAGCAATATAGAAATTTTCTTTACTAAACTCGATACCATGAGTTGTTTGTTTGGCCTCCTTTGTTGATGACATATGGCTAGTGTGTTTTTGTCTGTTGCCTTGTAATGTTACCATGACAGTATGTTTTAATGGAACGTCCTGCTGGTAAGGTGAAGGACAGAGTGAGGTCAAATCAAGTTTTCATTAAAGGAACAAGGCTGTCATTTTGGTCCTAGACTATTACAGTCATCATTAACTGACCCTCATGAAATGTTCCTTTAAATAACTGTCAGGACATAATCTCACACAATGATGCATTCCTTTTGATAGCTTTTCATGAGTAAAAAAAACTTTCTTTTCAGTACTGCTTTGGATATAACTGGATATTAATGGATATAAATGTTTTTTTTTTTTTTGTGTGTGTTTTTTTAATCTTCTGTACCAGTCCAGTTATATATCACCCGTTACTATTTTGGTGCGAGAAACCACTGCAAATGATCAAGTATGTGAGGGAACTTTTTTTAATGACTCAAACTGTATCATGATTCGTGAACATATGTTTGACCAGTTAGATCAAAAGAGTGATTCATTCGCAATTCTGGCATCACAAGTTCTGATTCTAAACGGCTGATTGACAGAGAAAAATGATTCTCAGGTTGGTAATTTTCACTGACATAAGGATTTATCAGTAATATTTTACTGGGACAAAGCAGAATTTTTTTCTGCAGCTCTTGTCCCAGTAAAAAGGATCTGGCGATGCCTGCTGCTTATCAGCATCTTGCATCTGTGCAGGCACATTTCTTTTGACTGACCAATGTCTTTATTCCATAATCAGCGATCAAAGTGAACTGCCAGGGCTTCTGTGGAGTGACCAGCAAATCAAATGACACAGACTGGACAGAGGAGGAGCAGTACTTCAGCAGCTCAGTCTCAGTAGCAGACAAAGGTACACAGATGTCATGGCCTCGCTCACACATTAAATGGTAGGAGAATGCTTGTTCAGATCCCTTACAGTTTCTCTCTGTCTGTTTCCCAGGCATTCTGAAAGACGGCGAGCACAGTTTTCCCTTCAAGTTTCTCTTGCCAGGTGAGGCACAATTTTGGCTGTCGCTCGACATTCCTCCAAGACATGTCAGAGATTAACCACTGTTTACATATATCCACGGCAACAGAACAACTGTTTAAAAAAAAACTAAAATGACAACTTTATATAACCAAATACAACTTATTTGTGTCACCCAATACAGGTATTAGGAGTTTGAGAGTATAGAATATAGGAGTTTTTTCCTAGTTCGATAAATGTGCAATACAGTCCAAAAGTTATTTTTTTCAAATGTTTTGGTAAAAAAATAAAATAAAATGCTTATACTGTGAAATATTGTTGCAAATTAAAAGAACTGTTTTCTCTTTTTACATATTTAAAAATGTCATTTATTCTATGAAGCTTAAACTGAATCAGCTACGCCAGTCTTCAGTGTCACACGATCCTTCAGGAATCATTCTAAAATGCTGATTTGTTGCACAAAGAAACATTTCTCATGTCAGTGTAAAGGTGATTCAGAGAATTGCTTCTAGGCATTACACATTTTAGAAATGTGTTGCTGAAAACATGTTACGAAGACTGTGAACTATTTAGTACTGAATTGTGGAGTTAAAGTTTTTCACAATTTTTGTCTTCAGGATTTTTGGTTGGGCCTGAAAACATGTCTTTATGATGCACTTGAGGCACTGAGCATGGTCCGTCCCCTAACACAATAATAACTAGAGGGTATCCGCATCAATAAACATGTATCGCTGTGTAATTAAGCTGCTAGAGTTAGCATCCATTCAGGCTGTAGCAGTATTTGACAGTTGAAAGGGGTTTAACACAATTGGTAGTGGTTTCAGTGTCAACCGAGGAAACACCCCCAGAATTTGATATACTGCAGACTTATTTATTTGGCTTTTTTTTACGATCCAAATTTGGTTGCGTGGTTAATAACACCTTTCTCTGTGGTGTCACAAACTTAGAGCACATTTAATATTGCTTTATGATGACTTTAACAACTTTTTGGAAACTGTGATACGTGTTTTCTTTTTCAAGAATCGTTGGTAAATATAAAGTTTAAAAGAACAGCATTTCTCCAAAGTAGGTCTTTTGGTAACATAAAAAAAAAAAAAACCTTAGTGTGAGTTCGGTTACTGTCAGTTAAATTTCAGTTAAAAAGTCGGATTCCTTAATTTTTGTTTGTTTTATTCACTCTCTTCACAATGTGAAACTAAGACACACACTAGCCCATCAAGGCTATCCCAGCTCTTATTGTCTGGAGCTGCTCAGCTGCTATTTGAAACCTCCATCTGTTGTTCCTCTATTATCTGAGACTCCCCGGCTCCCCCCTCACGGAACAATGCCTCTTAGAGAATCGTGCTTCACGTGCTGTACTGTTGGCTTTTGTGGTTTTCAGCCTTTTGCTAAAAACATAGAAGCTTATTGGATAATGCACCCTGTTAAACCTTTTTTGTTTGAAAAGAACATTGTTCCAATGCAAAAGTCCAAACTTTGGTTATGAGAAGTAAGCAAATTATTAGCCACATCCTAATTTTTTTATTTTTTGTTTATTTTTATTAATTTATCTGCACCTGCAGAGTAGACATACAAACCTCTCTAATCCTCTCTTTTGTAGCTGCTGCACCTACATCATTTAAAGGGCCTTATGGAGTTATTACATACAGAGTTCGGGCTTTCATAGACACACCTCGTTTTGCAAAAGACTACAAGATAGAGAAGCCCTTCACTATGAAGAACACAGTCAACCTGAATGAAATACCTGGTATTCAGGTAAATGTGCTACACAGATCTCCATATTCTTAACTTCTGCCATTGATTTACATTACTATGCTTTTAATCATTTGCTTTGTGCAGGAACCTAGCTCCTCTTCTGTAACCAAGAATTTCTCATACATGCTTGTGAAAAATGGGACAGTGGTGCTGAAAGCTAAGAGTGACATGCGAGGATATATCACTGGACAGATCATAAAAGTGTTCGCTGAGATTGAAAACAAATCTGAGAAGTCAACAGGTCATGTGGTTGCCAGTCTAATGCAGGTAAGATTACACGAACTACATTAGATTATATTTTAAGAACAAATGTTTTCAGTTAAAGAATTGAGTATAGTGTGTGAAAATAGATTTTCTATTTATGATTAAAAGTGACTGTAAAGACTAAATTCTGTTCTTTTTTACATTCTACTGATTCTAAATATTAGGGAGGACAACACTGAGAATAAGAAATGTTTCTTGAGCAATTTCTGAAATGATATTTTTGATCCTATAAGTGCAGCCTCAGTGAGCACAAGTGACTTATATGGCTAAATAAATATTTGTGATTGAATATGCAGGTACACTTCGGTAAATATCATGATAAGATTCTCAATATTGCTCATCTCTTAATCTTAGAAAGTTACATATAATACCAAGAAGCCGACATATGACTTGCGGACTGTAGCGGAGGTAGAAGGACCTGGAGTTAAGGGTGGACAAAAAACTGAATGGAAGGAGCAGATTATTGTACCTTCTCTTCATCTGTCCACCCTGACTGATGGAAACCTCATCCAAATCTGCCACTACATTCAGGTGAATATTTAAATTAAGTTATTGTCACACATATTACATTAACATATTACATGAACATTAACAAGACACTTTTCTTTCCTGTGAGTATTTTTCTCTGTGTGTTTAATAATATCTGGCTTTATGGAAGCACTGGGCACATGTATATCAGAGAGATACATTTTATCAGAAGTTCATGCAAATTGAATATTGTATTTCCTTCTTCCTTCCTCTCATTGAATCTCATCTGCATGTTTGTTTCTGCTTTTCCAGGTCTATTTGAAATACCCAGAGGTATCAGTAACTCTGCCCCTTTACATTGGAAGCATTGCACTGGATCCAACTCGGCCTTCCCGCTCTCGGTCGGTTGCACCAATGCCAGCCCCACGTAATAACCCCACCGCTGCTCCTACCTCTGCCAATGCCCATTCTCCTGCTGCTGCTCCAGTCGAATCTGCCCCAACCACCCTGCCATTACGTAAAACCCCAAAAACTGCACCCAAACCCAGGCCTCGTAGCAGCTACGCATCCCTCAATGTGCCTCCCCCTGATATGTACCCAGAACTCCCAGGTGTGGCTAACTACAATGGGGAAATGCCAAAGAGTCCACAGTATGAGTCTGGTTCCCAGCTTCCTCCAAACTATAGAAGTTCACCATATCCACATGGTATGGCATGGTTATTAAATAATTAAATTAAAATGTATATGTGTGTTTTAAAAGATGTGAGCCATAACACCCAAGAGCTTAATCATCAGTGTTGGGGGTAACGCATTACAAGTAACGCAAGTTTTTTAACAGATTACTTTTAAGTAGCTAGTAAAGTAACGCATTACTTTTCAATTTAGATGCAAATATCAGTTACTTTTTTTAAATAAGTAAAGCCATTTACTTTGCTTCCCATTTATTGACTGACAGCTGTCGTGTTGCCATGTTGAGAGAAATTGGGAGGGAGTAAGTGCAGAAGAACACGATATTACTGTTGTTCTAGACTAAATATGAACATGCATTTACTCATCTCACCAGCACAAAAACAGATTCAGTCGTCCTTAAAATGAATAAAAACAGTCAAATGCAAACTCAGAATATAATGCAACCTGCAGTAATTTAAATGTTAAAGAAGACACGTATCGTTTATGTATTTAATCCCATTTTATTAACCAATGTCTTTGTTGCTGATCTTCAATGATCCATTTTAACCATACTAAAAAAATGACACGTTTCATTTTTGTTATTGCTGAATAGTGTTGAACTTTCTTTTCCTGCATCATATTCTTCATCCAGTTTGTTTGAGCTCTACTGTACAGACATGCATTTACATTTCCTTCAGCCTGAGGCGTATTCATTTTACTTTTGTTTTGAAAAGGGCTTTTACATATGTAAAATAACTTTTTTTTTAATTAAAAACAAGCAAGCAAGTAACTCAAAAGTAACATAACACATAACTTTCAATAAAAGTAATTAAATAACGCAATTAGTTACTTTTTTAGGGAGTATCGCTATATTGTAATGCATTACTTTAAAAAGTCTTGTTCCCCAACACTGTTAATCATATATTGTATAGCATATATTTACATAATATTTTAAATTAATTAAAATTAGTTTCTTTCAATTTTGTTTTGATTATAATTATTATTATATTTAATTGATTGTTCATTAGGTAAGGCAATGTTACCTGGTGATTAATTTGATTTCATTTCTTTTGACAGAGGCTCCACCTTCTTATGAAGATAGCTGCAATATATAGGATGTTTCCCAACCAAATGAAGAAGGGAGAAAAACATTGAAAAAATATGTGACTTTTATAAATGGAGACATCAAGCAGTTTTGAACCAAATGTGTACATATCCACATTATGTGTACTTACAATGTCTGTGCTGAAGAATGTGATATTTAACCTAAGAAGTCAGCTGATACAATACTTTAGGTGTGGTTTGACAGCTATTATGGCAAACAGGTGGAAATGAGTAATTTTGCTTTTCATTTTTGTCCTTGCAGATGACCTGTAAAATAGATCTGCCTCTTGCAAAGATATTACCACTTGTTTTTAGGAGTTTCATCATGGAAGAGTATTATGTACTCTTCTATTATTAGACTGTTGCTTGTTTTGTACATTTGTGCTTGCAATCACACGGTCACAAGGGTACTTTTATTTTATTTTATTGTATTTTTTTAAATGTTTTTTTTTTTATTAATTAGCATGTTCAGGCTTTGTTTTTTTATGTTCCTGATAAACTAAAGCTGAATCCAGTTCAAGTGAAATTGTAACTTAACTTTATACTATGTGTGGATACATGTCCTCATGTCATTATACAAAACCACTGAATATTTAGTATATATATACGTTTTTGGTATTTAATGATTAATAGTTAACTTTAATGATTCATTTCTGCCTTTGCTAGTATTGCACATTACTTTCATGTTAAAACTTTTTTTATTTAAGCAGTGATTTACATTTATATATTGTGTACAGATTAATAAAAATGTTTTTTAAAAAAACTCTGCATTTTGTACTGTTAAACAGAATGAAAATGAATCTTTGACGCTCCTGTGACTTTGACATGGATCTTTGATAGGCTGTTTTCATTATTCTTTACTTGTTGCTCATGGCAAAGATCCATTAAAGCACCAGTAGGGTTAGAAATCATCAACAGTGGCCATAACTCAAGCTTTGTGTACCATAGGATAAATTATACAGTTCAACCTTAAGTGCCAAGTGCCACACATTAGAAAAGTGTGTTGGTGATTTCAAAGGAATTTCTAGAAGTACAGACAGGCACAGCGATTCTTGGGGATCAATTTGTTGAGGTACAAACAATATTGTTTTTTCCCCAATAATGTATTTTTAAAATTTATTTATTGCGATACTTATGTTTCGCACCGAGAAGGTATAAAAAAAAAAAGTGCACGAATGGTTTATAGTGGGCCTGAGGTCTAAAGCCAGACTGTAAACGCCCCCTTACCAGTAGAGGGCGCTGTATGGTCACATGACAGTCGCAGGGTGCATGTAGCAGGGAAGTGCTCTGCAGAGAGGAAGACAAGCCAAGCCAAGCCAAGCCAAGCCAAGCGTCTAAACTTTCGGAATGAGCTGAGTTATTTTACAAAAAATGCAGACCATCATAAGTTAACGGGTAAGTTTGTGCAAAGCAGTCACTTTTGTGGATAAATGCCCCACGCCGAAGGTAGTCTATAGTTTCATGCTCCGTCTAGATTTGTTGTGGTGTGGCTGGTGTCATGCCGTTAGCTACATTGTTTCATGTTGTTCATTGTAAATCCGCCCACAGTGAGCGCTGCATTCGACATAAACAATAACAAATGCTGTTATATTACTCAGTTAATAGGACACAGGAAATCACGAGTTTAATAAGGCTGTCATGCCTTTTCAGCAATGCAAAGAAAGTAAAATTGAGCGTTTTTGACGGCCGAAGAGACAGATTATTTGGCTGTGTCTAAATCTAGTGTGATGCCCAGCCAGCCAGAGAGCATTTGATGGCAAAAATGTTCTAAGTAGGCAGTTTACAAGATTTTGAAACAGCCCTTTAGAGCACGGTTGATAAATTATTTCCCCTCACATTAATACCAGTTTTACATTTATAAAAAGATCGGAACACATGTAGAATCGTTTAAATTGCCTTTTTTCCCCTTCTAATTTTACATAAGAAATAACCATTCATGCAATATAATTTACATTATGACGATTTTTATATATTATTTAGTCGCACATTTATTTTTTACATTAAATATCTGATTATTCTAAAACATGTTAGTATGATCCTATTATAACACTGTAAATTCTCACAGAGGAAGGAACTTGGAGGTCTTCTTGGATTGCTCCAGGTTCCCCCTGCCATGGCCAAGTCCAAAAAAGGTGATTTCATAATGCAAGTTCAGGCCGGTTAATGCATCCCATTCCACAAAAGCATCTGGTACTCTTTTTCAGATTTGATTCATGTGTCAGGTGTGAAATGCACATTGTTTACATACCTTATAGGCTAGTGACAATGCCCCTGAATTTTCGAGATACCCCTACCGGAGGTAGAACTAAACCCAACAATGTTTTTCCTCATCTCTAAGGTCTCCCATATATGAAATGGATTCTTGGCTAAAAATATTTTACTGCTAAGATTGTTAAATTAACAGATATTGTTATACACCACAAAACCAATAAAGGACTAAAATATAGCCTGTCCGTATGGGAGTTAAGGCATATAAACTAATGTAGATCAATCACACAAGCTCTGAGAGCTTTGAAACTTGACATGTTTGTAGTCAGGAAGTTGATTTAACTACTAGAAAAGACTGGATGTGAATATCTTGATGTATGGAATAAATAGAGACATGTAAACACATATCTAAAATAAGCGGACATGCACAAATTTAATATCTATGCAGAATGTTTTCATTTACTTTGTGCTTGCTTTGCCTGGCATTATCATAGAAACACATATGATGGCTTGTTGGAAAGGTGGGGTTGTGCTGAATCCAGCAATACCAAATATGTAAATATATGATAAAAGAGAAGTATTCTGTCACTCAATGTATGAGGTGTCCAAAATGAATGAAAATGGAACACTGACATAATTGAGTCCAAACCCATTCATTATCAGTGGTGAGAAGAATGTTGAGAAATTCAAATATAAGAGACATCAAAAAATATTTAATATGGCACCTTGTACTATATGGAAACAAAGATTGAAATCGAAAGATAACACCTTACCATAGCACAAACAGGAGACCAGGAGTTTTAACTTAATGAACTTAATAAAACTATAACTTAACTTCACACAATACAACTTAAATTACTGTCTTAAATAAAACAAATGGCAATCTAACTAAAGAAACTAACACTCTTCGGGGAAATGAGCCCTGTCTTCTCAGGCTGTTTAGTTTATTTTCTAGCAGCAACCATTTGGAGCATCAACTGCTTTTGGTAACCATTGGAGAAGGGTCTGGCTGCAGACTTGCACTCTCAGACACTGCTTCTGCTAGCAACGTCACTTGCAGTCTTTATTTTTTATTTAGTTCTATTTATTGATAACTTTTTGTTTGAATTTCCCAAAATTTTATAACAGTTGCCATGTGGCGAAGACAAGAAAAAATAAACTAAATTACAATGTCAATTGCAATCGCTACTTGCACTCTCTGCTACCTGTGACATCACTTGCAATCAACACAAATCCTGCATGTTGCCAATGGAGACGAGACGCTGTGGTTGTGATTAAACGATTAAAACTAATTTAGTACTATAACGTACAGGGTCCTGCAAGAAAAAGACAAGCACGGACCTTGGCCACAGAACAGCAGAATATGAACGCAATGCACAAAGTCTTTCGTTAAGCGTTTTCCTCCTGTAGAAAAAAACTAACACTTGATATGGCATAATGTATTCAGACACATTAAGTTCAATTAAAAGATCAAATTCAATATATAGTTATTATTCAATGTACTACAAGGCACACAGATGGCTATGAACACAATGTGCAAACTTTGTCCTCCCATACAACATAACGCTTAATGTGGCCTAATAACAGACTAAGATGATAAAGACAATTTAGTAGGCCTAGGCTAGCCTATATGTCTTGTTGTTGACTCTAAGTATATACAGACCAGCAAATATGAACGGGCATTATGCATTAAGTGATTTTAAAGGATCAACTCCGTACAGGCAAGCAGACGAGTACAGAATGCAGTGCGTTAAATTTTACATTAAACGTTTTCCTCCTATAGAAAATCATTATAAATAAAACACATAATGTAGGTTAATGGACAAAGACAGTGATATAAACAAGTTGTAGACAGTTTATTCTATATGGAAAAATGCTTAATGTGAAACTTTGCGTGTTTCGTTTATTCTGGGCTCACCTGCTTGCCTGTACATATTAGTTATGTATTTTAATAAAGTAGAGAAGCATGAGTTTGGCCTTTCTCATCTATGTCCATTATGCCACATTTTGCGGTATGTGAGGAAAATACTATATACATATTCCTTATATTAATGAACTGTACATTTAATTTGATATTTTAATAGCATCTTAATATATTAAGCCATGTTAAGTGTTTTTTTTCTATGCTTAGCTAGAGACTTTGTGCAAACGTTCATATTCTGGTGTTCTGGCCATGGATTTGCCAGTCTTGTCTTTTTCTTGCAGGACCCTGTACGTTATAGTACTAAATTAGTTTTAATCATTTAATCACCACCACAGCGTCTTGTCTCCATTGGCAACATGCAGGATTTGTGTTGATTGCAAGTGATGTCACAGGTAGCGGAGAGTTCAAGTAGCAATTGCAAGTGACATTGTAATTTAGTTTCTTTTTTCTTGTCTTCACCACCTGGCTTTATAAAATGTTGGGAAATTCAAATGAAAAGTAATGAAAAAAATAAAGAAAAAAAAAAATAAAGACTGCAAGTGATGTCACTAGCGGAAGTACAAATGTCTGAGTGTGCAAGTCTGAGAGTGCAAGTACAAGCCTGCAGCCAGACCCTCTTGGAACATTTTGGGGTCAACCCCCCATGATGTTACAACTGCAACACACCACTCATCCACATTGTCATCAGTGACAAAGTGGGTCATATTTGGACAGTCAGGGCAAGAGCAAAACCCTGTGCAGGTCAAGCCCACAGAAAGACACTGGCATTTGGTGTCATCGGTGCAGTTTCCATCTTTACAGTAGAGGTGGGTGAGGTCTCTAACTCCTTTAGGTGCTGGTGCCTTCTGGAACATCACAGATTAAATACAGCCACCTTCTCTGAGCCTCCATCCTCTACCAACTGGGTTCCAGAGAAGAGGTTTGGCCAGGTGGCTGTGATGCCACACTGCTGTTTGGTACACGGCTCTCAGCACATGTTGCTGGAAGCCATCTTCTGTTGGGGGTAGATTTGCTGCTGACACCTCAGCTCATCCAGGTTGGTGCTAGGATGCCCATCTTGGTGCCTCTTCTTTGCCTCTTCTTTGTCTTTCAAGATCTTTGATTGAGTGTTGGTGGTCATATCTATCAAAAACTATAACGACACAGCTGTTACCTTCCTTTCCCATTAAAGTTGCGATCTTTTTCAAGACACACTCACCCAGATCATTGTACGTTTGAAAGGCTGAATCATTGAATCATTGAGCATTTGAAGAAGATCCATGCCATCAATGGTATATGCTGATGGTTCTTTTACACTTGGCAGCTGCTGTTGTCTTCTTTATGCTTCCATCATCAAAAAACAAAGAGGGTGGGACAAAATCATGTTTAATCTGAGATACGAGATATTTATGACTTGGGAGCGGGGGGGTAACAAGGTTATGCACTCATTGATAAGAATGATACAGACACAGACGTCGCTGCTGCCAGCATGTTCATCAAAGTCTGCGGTCGTGTCGAGCCTTTTGACAAGAGATAAGGCTTTAAGGGGTAACTAAACCCCTGGTCAGAGCCTGACTCCACCCACTGGCAATATTTGAAAAATGCTGAAAAGTGGGCAGAGCACAGCAGAGATAGAGGGGACAAACCAAGGGCAGGGCTGAGCCGGTGGGGCGTGAACCTGAGACCCTCAGTGACAGATTAATTGACAGCTGCTGTTAGAGTCGCTAAAATGGAGAGTGACTCTAGTGACGCAAGTAGTTTTGCACAGAGCGTTCATTTGAAGTAGAGTACTTTTCTCCCCCACCTTCACCTGAAGTGGAGGATGTCGAGGTGTCTGAGGACACAGGGCCAGGGCCTGAGCCATATCAATTCAAGCCACTGGCTCAAACTGCGGTCTTAACTCCCGGATTCTGATAGGCATCCGATGATGATAGCGAAGCAGCCGCGCAAGAGAGAATGGGGCCAGTCTCCGAGTAAGGCACTGCGTCGCTTTTCAGCGTGAGCTGTGTGGAGCAGTACAGCTGTGTGGAACATTACTGAAGCATTACAGCTATGGATTTTTTACAAAACAAGCCTACTCAAATGTATCTAACCTAATGATTTTCATTCATTATTGTAAGAAATGAAAAAGAGTTATACAAAGATAGGCTTACTTGGCGCCAGTAGACAGACCTTTTTTCTCCCATAAATAAAACCTGTTTGCCTACTTGGGGCATTTTACATGCACAGTGCCAACTTTGAGTCAGTAAAATAATAATAAAAACAATAATTTAATGCTGGTATCCAAAACATTTAATTAAATACAAGTAGAATTAGAAATTAGATACATTTTAAAACTTCAATGCACATGTATAATAAGCCTAGTAATAATAGCCCTAGTACTATCGATCATAACATACTACTAGAGAGACTGGAAAACTGGGTCTGGCTTTCTGGGATGGTACTCAAATGGTTCAGGTCATACTTAGAAGGGAGAGGCTATTATGTGAATCTAGGAGAGCATAAGTCTAAGTGGACGTCCATGACATGTGGATTGCCACAAGGGTCAATTCTTGCACCGCTCTTGTTTAGCCTGTATATGCTTCCACTAAGTCAAATAATCAGAAAGAACCAAATTGCCTATCACAGCTATGCTGATGATACCCAGATTTACCTAGCCTTATCTCCAAATTACTACAGCCCAATAGGAGGATCTTTGATGACATCTTTGTACGCATACGCGAGTGGTTGTGTGGCAACAAAACAAACAGTATGGCGGGCTGTAAAGACGCAACAAGCACTTTCAAGTGAGTTAAGGCCCGTTCACACCAAGCACAATAACTATAAAGATAACTATAAGATAACGATATTAGCGTCCACACCAGCGAACGATATTGTCTGTGTATTTTAAGCGGACGCGGCATGTCTGCTGCTTTAAATTCTCGAGCTCATTACAGCAGGATTGATTCTGATTGGTTGGCAATGTTTTATAGTTCATCAGGGGGAAAAATCGTTCTGAAAGTGATTCCAACGATATCGTTTCTTTATCGTTATAGTTATGGTGTGGACTCTGCTATTCTTTAATATTGAGAACGATTTTTAGAACTATATCTTTATCGTTATCTTTATAGTTATCGTGCTTGGTGTGAACGGGCCTTTAGCGGGCAAAATCCTCAATATATAAGCACTTTAACATCTGAAGACCGGAGGTTTGGAGAGAAGTTTGTATTGGTGACAAAATCGAAGCTATTCAAAGCCCATATGAGATCTGGGATGACAAAAAATGTTGGTCCGACTCGCCCGTGTCTTGGCCACCAATCTGCTGGGGAGACATTTATTCTTATTTAATAGAAACCCCTGGACCCTTCACTCATGAAAGATTAAAGGCTTTCAAAAGTCTGAAGGCCCATGATTATTTTGTTTCTCGAAAAGTTGGGCCAGTCTTTTCTGCCAAGCAGAAAGCAGTGATCGTGCTAAAAGCAGAGGTTAGACCTGGCCAAGGAGAGTCACAGCATGATTCGCATCTCCCGTGGGTGATCGCCAAAGAGAACGGCGAAATAATCACTGCTCACTGCGACTGCAAAGCCGGGTAAGTCTTCATTGATCAGTGTTCTTATTTACTTATTTATTTACTGAAAATGTAGTGACTGTTGTACCAATTCAATTGTTTTCAGTGTGAGACTTTCAATGGCGTCTGTACTAATGGTGAAAAATTGTATATCACAGCTTACACATTTCTCCTTCTTTCAAATCCAGTCTTGGAGAAACATGCAGTCGTGTAGCAGCTTTAATGTTTAAAGTTGTCAGGATAGGACTTACAAATGCTGCATGTACTAGTGAGGCTTGCAGCAAAGCACAGCTACAGAATGATGTGAGGAACATAGTCTGGGTGCTGTGGATTAAGGGTTTGGGACACCTGAATCAGAAAGCGAAAACATATGACTCGGTTGATTTGACTCAGTTTTATTTATTTTTATTCAATCTTCTATAAATACATAGTCACTAAGACTTACCATGAACAAAATGTGCCTCACAAACTCGATCAGAAACTGCAGGCTTTCTTCGGAACGTCCAGGTTCAATCGCCTAATTGCACGCAACCATTTCTTTCATTTTTCGCTATCCTTTTCGGAGGGAATTAGGCCCCCAACTAACCGTACAATCGACCACACAGCAAGAGTGAACCATCCTCTCTCTAAATCCTCCTCCAAACGTGCAAAACAATCAAATTACAGGTATCTAGCGGTGTTTCCTGCCACACGATTCCCATGATGCAACGCGACAAACATGAACAATGACGTCACAAAAGATCCGCCTATTGACTCCCTCTGCCAATGCATTGATAAAATTAATAGTTGGATGTGCCAGAGCTTTCTTCAGCTAAACAAGGAAAAAACTGAAGTCATTGCATTTGGAAACAAACATGAAGTGTTCAAGGTGAATGCATACCTTGACTCTAGGGGTCAAACAACTAAAAATCATGTCAGGAATCTTGGTGTGATTCTGGAGACCGGTCTGAGTTTCAGTTGTCATGTCAAAGCAGTAGCTAAATCAGCATACTATCATCTCAAAAACATTGCAAGAATTAGAGGTTTTGTTTCCAGCCAAGACTTGGAGAAACTTGTTCATGCCTTTATCAGCAGCAGGGTGGACTATTGTAATGGGCT
The DNA here is from genome assembly GCF_003368295.1 of Carassius auratus. Classification (NCBI taxonomy): domain Eukaryota; kingdom Metazoa; phylum Chordata; class Actinopteri; order Cypriniformes; family Cyprinidae; genus Carassius; species Carassius auratus. The sequence goes on along the minus strand of NC_039272.1, from coordinate 14,389,216 downwards.
CCTCAACGGCCTTCCCAAGAAGAGCATTAGACAGCTGCAGCTCATCCAGAACGCTGCTGCCAGGACTCTGACTAGAACCAGAAAATCTGAGCATATCACACCAGTCCTCAGGTCCTTACACTGGCTTCCAGTTACATTTAGGATTGATTTTAAAGTACTTTTACTCGTATATAAGTCACTAAATGACCTAGGACCGAAATATATTGCAGATATGTTCACTGAATATAAACCTAACAGAGCACTCAGATCACTAGGATCGAGTCAGTTAGAAGTACCAAAGGTTCACACAAAACAAGGGGAGTCCTCCTTTAGTTACTATGCTGCCTGCAGTTGGAATCAGCTTCCAGAAGAGATCAGATGTGCTAAAACACTAGCCACATTTAAATCTAGACTCAAAACCCATCTGTTTTGCTGTGCATTTATTGAATGATCACTGTGCAATGTCCGAACTGATTGCACTATATTTTCACTTTTTTTTATGTAAAATCATTTTCTAACTGTTTTTAAATTCATTTTAGTTAAGTAGTTTTTTTCATAATTTTAAAAGTTTTAAAATTGCTTGTCTTTATTTTTATTATTTTTCTTCATGATTATTTTACTTTATTTTATGTAAAGCGCACTTTGAATTACCATTGTGTATGAAATGTGCTATATAAATAAACTTGCCTTGGCTTGCCTAGTAATAAGTAGACATTTAAAATACATCAATAACTGATATCATAGTTTAAAATAGATAAAATCCGAGTTAAGGCTTGCTTTATGTGTTGCTCGACGAGGATTTCTCAATCGTTGTGACTTTAAATCCTGAGGACACAAAATGCCGTGGAACTCCTGCCGTGGAGTGAAGAAGAGGTGGCGTTACGAGGATTCTCAGACAGTTGAAGTGCCCAATTGAGTTAAGAGATTTGCTCTCAATCTATTTTCAACACTTTAGATTGTTTACCACGTGGGGTTTGACCAATAGCATTGAATTGTGAAAAAATATGAAATAGACAAAATTTGGACATGCGAGGATTCTGCCCGTCAGTGACGATATTTTAATAAAGGTGTTCCATTCCAATGTTAACCTGATTCAATTGGATCTGTGGTTCATATGAATTGTATAGTATACTGTGCCTTATGAAATGTATCATTATTAAATGTATCATAAATATAGATCAGCACTTACCTAATGTAAGTTACTTTGCAGTAACAATGTATTTGTCAACATTGTTCTCACCACTGATAATGTGATTTGGACTTGAGGCTATTTTGTCCAGCGTTCTTTCATTTTGGACACCTGATACATTGAGTGACAGAACACTTCTCTTTTATTATATATTTACATATTAATAATTTAAATTGTATTGTGTGAAGTTAAGTTATAGTTTTATTAAGTTCATTAAGTTAAAACTCCTGGTCTCCTGTTTGTGCTATGGTAAGGTGTTATCTTTCGATTTCAATCTTTGTTTCCATATAGTACAAGGTGCCATATTAAATATTTTTTGATGTCTCTTATATTTGAATTTCTCAACATTCTTCTCACCACTGATAATGAATGGGTTTGGACTCAATTATGTCAGTGTTCCATTTTCATTCATTTTGGACACCTCATACATTGAGTGACAGAATACTTCTCTTTTATCATATATTTACATATTTGGTATTGCTGGATTCAGCACAACCCCACCTTTCCAACAAGCCATCATATGTGTTTCTATGATAATGCCAGGCAAAGCAAGCACAAAGTAAATGAAAACATTCTGCATAGATATTAAATTTATGCATGTCCGCTTATTTTAGATATGTGTTTACATGTCTCTATTTATTCCATACATCAAGATATTCACATCCAGTCTTTTCTAGTAGTTAAATCAACTTCCTGACTACAAACATGTCAAGTTTCAAAGCTCTCAGAGCTTGTGTGATTGATCTACATTAGTTTATATGCCTTAACTCCCATACGGACAGGCTATATTTTAGTCCTTTATTGGTTTTGTGGTGTATAACAATATCTGTTAATTTAACAATCTTAGCAGTAAAATATTTTTAGCCAAGAATCCATTTCATATATGGGAGACCTTAGAGATGAGGAAAAACATTGTTGGGTTTAGTTCTACCTCCGGTAGGGGTATCTCGAAAACTAAAGCACTTTTTGACCATTTGTCACTAGCCTATTAGTATTATATGTGATCCTGGAGCACAAAACCAGTCACAAGGGTAAATTTTTTGATATATCATCTGAAATTTGAATGAGTAAGCTTTCCATTGGTGTATGGTTGGTCTAAGATGCAACTATTTGAAAATCTGGAATCTGACGGTGAAAAACAGCTTTAAAGTTGTCCTAATTAAGTTTTAAGCAATGCATATTGCACATTTTTCTATTACTATTATTATAGTACTATTTTTTCTGTACTTAATATGGTAATGATTTTTGGCATGAACAAATTGATAATTTTGACCCATACAGTGCATTGTTGGCTATTACTACAAATATACCCATGCTACTTATGACTGGTTTTGTGGTATATGGTCACATATTTTATCATGTTGTGGTTGTAGGTATGGACAGCCCTGCGGACCCACCGAAAAGAGGCAGGAAGACAAAATCCCTTGGTGCTGCTCCAAAAGCTGTTAAACAGAGTGATCTAGACAGCACGAAGAGCACAGGGACCGGCTTTCTGTTACTCCCTGGCCAGACATCCCTCAAGCTGCCAGCTGAAAACATCATCTCAGGAAATCATGGCTCTATCCAGCAAGATAAACAAGATGCTTCAGAAACACAGAGTTCTGAGTCTGGTAATGCCGCCAAGAGCATCCCCACTTTGTCCTCACCTGCAGCCAGACAGGAAGGGGATGCCCAGAGAGGGCCGGAGGAGTTAAAAGCTGTGAATCCTGCTCCGCCACGTTTGGCTTGGAAAACCATGGTTAGACCAGCACCAGCTCCATCTGCTCTGAAGGTAGCCTGCTGCTTGCTTATGTACTGTCTAGTTTATATTAATGAGTCAGGAAAATGTGGAAGGCATGGCTTTTGATGATAACCTAATATGTGTGCGTTAAGGGGACAAACAGACATTTCTGAACGTGGTTAGATATTTATACTGATACATAATCAAATTCAAAGAGCCTGTGACAAAACAGTTTTATGATTGGGACTTCCATAAATTATATTTCTTAAGTACCGTATGCAGTTCCGTTCAATAAGAACTCAGTGACAGTACATTTTTATTTATTCTTATGCGCACCAAATACAGCAAAATCAGTAAATTGTAAAATTGTAAAAAAGACTTATATATGTCTATTTTCATTTATGCAACAACATAGACAATGAACAGAGAGAAGAGTGTGTTTGAGAGAGACACGGAGTCCTCGCCAACACAGCATCTCCGTTTACCTCAGGAACTCAAAGACTCAACACAAACAGGTGGGAATTTTTTAGTTAAAAAACTTAGTTGCTCTCTTTGAACACAAGATAGTAAAACCAATTGTATGCTCCTCTGTTTGTATTCTTCTGCAGCCTCCAAGAAGAAGAAAAGAAAAATGGGCTTATATAATTTTGTTCCCAAAAAGAAACCAAAAGTGTCCAAGAAACCGAATGTCTCGTTTACCTCTTCATCTGAGCAGGTCTGGTATTTTACACATTCGACTACTTCCACGTGTGTGAAATGAAGTTATTCATCTTGGCCAAATCTTGAACATTCAAGATCTTTGTTTCCAAACCCTGCAGAAGAATTCACGTACCGCTGGCTCCAAAGGTGGGCAGATGTCCATTGAAGAGGCATTCAAAAATAGTTCTGAGAAACCAGAGAAGCAGGTTTCAGCGGCTGAGAGTGAAACTGCAGAAGCGCATAAGAACAAGGAACCGGAGGACCTTCCACAAGACCACGCTGAAGAATACACCGAGCTGCCTCTGCATGCTCTGGCTCATGAAAGCATGTTCACGGCAGTCCCCACAGGTCGATATTATCTGCACCTGAAGACAATAGAATTGAAGTCCACTTCTTATGTATTTCATACTGCCACCTCATGAAATGTGTGTACTTTCTATCTGTTTGTTTTCATATAATAGGTCGATCTCAGAATGAGCAGAGGCAGGTTTTTAGACAATAAAACCACATGGCAACAAACAGCCCCTTGGTAAAAATAAACAACTTTTTGTTGCATATTGGCTTGATTTTATACACCATAATAAAAAAAAAGAAAAGAAATGTCAGATCAGGAAGGGTTTAGTAGCCTAGGATAGTCTAGTATCAAAGGGCTAAAACTGTAACCCTCAAGTACCTAAAGTGGACTTTGTGCTTGTGTTTATCAGGTTTGCCGGAGGATAAAGAGAACATGGAGGCTGATGACACGTTGGAACCTCCACTGTGTAGCTGTCGCATGGAGGCTCCGAAGAACCAGGATGTAGTAACTCTTGCTGAGGGGAAGTGCATGGCTGTAGAGAGTGTTGATGGAAAGGTAGAACATGTGCCATGTTTCAAAACATCTGTCGTTGAAAGGATAACAGAATGAAATCATTAAGTACATCACACCACTGCACCAGTTACAGTTACCTTCCCACAGTAACTGTAGTATATATATTGTTTTATGTATGATAGCATTATACTAATGTGTTTGATTAGTAAATATTGGAATCCATTTCAAGAAAGTATTAAAGAAATTGTTTTTGAGTGAATTAGATTTTTTTCCCTCTCTCTCTCTAGTTGAGTTTATGTCGGAAGGTGATTCTGAAGCAGGAAATGATGCGTCCCTCTATGAGGATTCCGTTGCTGGTGTTGTGCGAGGATCATCGTGCAGGCATGGTGAAACACCAGAGCTGCCCAGGCTGTGGTTTCTTCTGCAGGGCTGTAAGTTAATCATACACTAGCTTTCAGAATTGTTTTTTTTAAACCTGAATTTATTTGATTAAGGGGCCATTTAAACAACAATGTTTTCAGCCAATAACTAGAAACTTTTTACAAGTTTTGACTGTTCGTGTACACGACAACAGTGTTTTGGTGATTGAAAACGCATGTTTTTGAAAATGGGTTTAAATTTTTGAAAAAGGCACCATTATTGTTTCTGTGTAAACACCCAATATGGAAATCTTTGAAAACGGTGACAACATGTGCAGTACGTGTCAATTTTAAAGGCAACAGTACATGGTACTGTTGCAGCTCAAGAGTTTGCTAACGCTTCTTCTGTAAAGTGGGGTTTTACTTCACCAATATTACAACCAACAGCAGAGTCATATCCATATAATCATCGCTTCCCTTAAGGTACTGTTTACTAACAAGGTGACAGCACCAACTACTGGCCTCTGGCGTATGTAATACAGCGTTTTTGGCCATTTTTGCAGAATTGTGTAAACGCGAAACGTTTTGAAGACGTTGTCGTGTATATGTGGAAATTTTAAAAACGCAAGGGAAAACTTTTCCATTTTTGACTACAACGCTTTGTAAACGTAGCCTAAAAATACAGTTAAACAGTTATATTGTGAAATATTATCATTATAACCGTCATAAGATAATAACATATTTTAAAATGTAATTTATTTCCTGTGGCAATGAATTAAGAGCTTTCCCAGAGTATCCCAAAATTAACAATGTATACACATTCATTATTCATTTTTGTTTTTATCAAATAAATACTGTTCATTGTAGAAATGTGCTGTTAATATATTTTATCAGCTATTAGCAGCCAGCCATGATTAATAAGTGTTTGTGATGTCCATGTAGAATTCAACAGGTGTGAGTGTGAGTGTGCTTGATTTGAAACATTTTAAGTGCTATTAATTTCTTTAGCATCTACCGTTTTTTAATTACAAAAAGTTGCACCTTTAATAGTTCAACTTGGGAGATAAACCCTGATACACTGAAATGACTAAATTAATATTATAGCGATCTGTCTAATCCAGGGGACGTTTATGGAATGTCAGCCAGATGGGAACATCTCTCACCGCTTTCACCGGAGCTGTGCCTCTCTGATCAGAGGTCAGGTCTACTGCCCTCACTGCGGCGAGGAGGCTAGTCATGCTAAGGAGGTCTCGATCCCCAAACCTGACTGTGCAGTGCCAACAGCCGCTGTGCCCGCACACAAAAGAGACACCGCCTTAATGGAGTAAGTTTAAATCAGGTCATCCCGGTGTTTGAAAATATTTCTCTGTATCTTATATAATGATCTGTTTGCTCACACTGGTTACGTTGTAATATATCTTTTATTATTGTGTCTTACAGCAGGGCTAAATTGGACTCTGTAACTGTTGGTGGAGTGATAGATCCTGCTAAAGAATCACTGGAAAGTGTTTTAAATGCACTCGAGGATGGGAAGTAAGGATCTGTGTCCTGGTCCTGTAAAAATCCTATATCATTAAATAAATGCATTATAGTTTTTGATTTTTCACCATTTGTAGATTTGCTTTGTTGCCTATGGTTTAAAACAGGCATTGCATATTTTTCAAGGTATAAGAAATTCAAGCTGCCCCCAAAGCAGCTTTACTTCTCTGCAAAGAGAGGAGAGCTCCAGAGGATCCTGCATTTGCTGGGTAGGATTTTTCTCAAGATATATGCATGATGTACTAGATTATTTGTGATTAATAACTGTTATTCTTTTGATGGTAATCAGTGGAAGGTGTGGACCCAAATTTGCGGATGGACAGTGAGAAGAGGAAGACTTCCTTGCATTGTGCTGCTGAGGAGGGACATAAAGAGATCTGCCATATATTAGTGCAGGTACTGCTTACACTAATAGCACACATCCACATTCAGAAATTATCTATGTTTCTTAATATACACTACCATTCAGAAATCTTAAGGTCTGTATGTTTATGAAACCATTCTGATTAGTTGATTTGGTGCTCAAGAAACTTATTTTCTCTTATTTTATTTATAAAAAACATTTGAATAGAGTAATTAGTAATATAAATGTTTTCTTTATCTCTATAGGCTGGTGCAAACCTGGACATGTGTGATGCGGACCAGAGGACTCCTCTGATGTATGCCTGTGAGAACAATCATCTAGAAACAGTGAAATACTTACTGAAAGCTGGTGCTTCTACTGGGCATAAGGTACGATAGCCAGCCTTCATCTGTCAGTCAACTGTGAAATACAAAATGTTATGCATTTATCTCATTGAGTTAATGAGGTATTGAAATTGCTAAGCTGCTGTATGCGATGTGTTCGGACTGCAATGTATTTGCATGATTAAAATCTAGTGATTTATGCCGCCTTCACAGGATATGAGAGGCTCTACATGTCTTCACTTGGCAGCCAGAAGAGGACACACAGGTGTGCTGCAGTTTCTTGTTTCCATGCCATCCACAGACGTCAACTGTAAGGTAACAATGTGCATGAGTTTGTTATATAGAATATACATTTTTGTGCACATGCCATATTTATTTACCCTTAAATTACATTTTAATTAGACTTTTGTGAGGATGTTGTAAGGAGTTTTTGACAACAAAAACACATTCTTAGATACTGGAGTGCTTAATAATTGAAGATTATAGGTCGTCTTCTTTTGGTCAGGATGATGGCGGTTGGGCTCCTCTTACCTGGGCAACTGAGAACATGAATCTAGAGCAGGTGAAGATGCTGATCTCAGCAGGAGCTGATGTCCAAATAAGAGATAAGGTATGTGAGTGTTTCATCTCACTCACAGTAGTAGTGAGTGCTTATGTATGATAGATACGAGATGAATTTTTTAGTTGGGGTCTGATGTGTTATCTAGGAGGAGAATGTCTGCCTCCACTGGGCAGCATTCTCTGGCTGTGATGAGATCGCTCAGCTGTTGCTTGACAAGAGATCTGACCTACATGCTGTGAACATCCATGGAGACTCACCGCTCCACATTGCTGTCAGACAGAACCAGCTGGACTGTGTAATGTAAGTGTAGAACAAAAAGAGTATACCTAGGTAACTGGGAGCAAGACCCTTTAAGAGCACTGAAATATAAAGGAACTATTCATGTTGTCCCAAGGTCCCTTTAGGGGCTGTCAGTTCACTTGAGGCCATCTGGGTAACAAACTGGTTTTCTCCGCAGGCAAAAGACATTCAAGTACAGCTCAAATCTGCTTCAGTGAATGACTTTCAAATAAATTGAATGACAAAAATCTCCAAAATGTACTGACCGCCATATTGAGCATTATAGTGTCTACATTAAATTTTTCTAGTCACCTTTATTTCTATAGCATTTTATAAAATATAGATTGTGTTAAAGCAGCTTCTTAGAGATGGGAAAATATCAGTGTGAGTTGTGGAGGGTTAACTATAGAGAATTAAAATTCAAAGGTTTTGTGGCTGAAACTGTAAGTTGTAAAAAGATTAATCTTAAGTTTTGTCTCTAGGCTGTTTCTGTCTCGAGGAGCAGATGTAAATCTGAAAAACAAGGACGGCGAGACTCCTTTGGAGTGCTGTAGTATAAATTCCAAGATGTGGACTATCCTCAACACCAATAAGAAGCTGACAGACGCTAGGAGAGGCAGAGACAGCTTAAGAGAAAGACTCCTCTGCAGGTAATGCAAAAGCACTATGCTGAATTCTTTCTGTTTTGCAGGGTAAGATCACAGACAGTATTTTGTTACATATTTTATTCTTTTTCCAAGCATCTTGGAGATGCTTCTACAGTTCTTAGGGGTTTAGTTTGGTTTTTTTCTGTCCCTTTATGTAATCGCAAACAGACTTGATGATGGTGAGCTTAGATCTCAGTTTTGAGGCTCCTTGTGCATAATGATATCTTACTGTATTATCACAATTAATGGTAAAAAAGTGGAAGACCAGTATGTTGTTAAACGCTAACTAATTATTATTTTTAATATTGATAATACACAAAATGTTGCACTGTGAGAAAAATAATTTGTGGCTTCTGTATGGTTTGTAAGCTAGAATTTGCTACTCTCTTTTGAAACTGCTCTGAATCTCAAGTCCATGTACTGTACTGTAATGCAGTATTTATCTTGAATGAATCAGTACTACATCTTTTCAAACAAGATCTTTGCAGTCTCGGGTCCATACTGAAAACCAGTCAAAACTGGCTACAGCTGAATCAATAATCCATTCGTTTAGCTTGACTTCAAGAAATCTAAAGTATCCACACATTTCTGAGTCTTCGTTCTGCTTATTTTTGCGTGCCAATGCGCCACTTAGAATGGCCTTAAAATATATTTAATGTTTGGCACATGCGGGTAAATATTTGATGTGATTGTGGGTCTGTTGTCCTTGTGTTCCAGAGATGTGTCCCGAGGCTATGAGGATGTCCCTGTGCCGTGTGTGAATGGGATGGACCATGAGCCCTGTCCCAGCAACTTCAAATACATTCCAGAGAACTGCTTTACCTCTCAAGTGAATATAGACGAGAACATAACACACTTACAGGTAAGAGGCTGAGAGTCGTAGTGTCAAAAGCCGTAACAAGGTTAATGCTGTTATTACAGCTTTATGAAATGCTCGTCTCTCTCTCGATCTCTCACTGGAATAGCACTGCAGTTGTAAAGATGACTGTGCATCAAGCAGCTGTATCTGTGGCCAGCTCAGCATGCGCTGTTGGTATGACAAGGTAAGATGCTGCTAGTGCTAATATATTCATTTTAAATGACATGGTAATGATAGAGTGACATAAACAATAAATGTTGCCAATCCCAGCTCTTTAGCAGCTGTTTCACAACATATTAATAGTCACCAATCATGTTTGTGCTGTGTATGACCATATGATTAGAGGGGGATTTGTGTAATGCCTAAAATTATTAGCATTTATCATTTCCTGGTGCCCAGGATGGCCGCTTGTTGAAAGAGTTCTGCAGGGATGATCCACCCTTCCTGTTTGAGTGTAACCATGCCTGTTCCTGTTGGAGAACGTGCCGAAATAGAGTGATACAGAATGGCCTTCGGTAATGTAACAAATAGATGTATTCTTGCATATTCCCTAAATAGGTTGTAAACTCCTAATTTATGTACTTACATTTTTCTGGTCTTTAGGATCAGACTGCAGGTGTTTAGGACTGAGAAGATGGGCTGGGGGGTCAGAGCACTGCAGGATATTCCTGAGGGAACTTTTGTATGCGAGTATGACCCTCTCTTTACATCAGTTGCTTTACGCATTAATAAACATACACAGAAATGAACACAGATCCACGACAGTATTCAAAGGCTTTATAACTTTTCCCAGTTGTTTATTTAATTTTGTTTATTTTGTTTTTTTAAACAATCCAGTTGTCGAAATCCAGGGCAGTAGGAATCCTGGTTCTTTAAAGAAAAAAATAATACATATTAATATTAAGTTTATATACATATTATGATATTACTTTATTAGAATATATACATCAATTGATTTATATATAATTTTGTTATCTTGAGGCTTACTTTGCTAGTTTGCTAAGGCCCATTTTAAATGTTTATTATTATAGTTAACCTGGTGTTGAATTATTTGAACATTACAAAATTACATGCAGCATATTAAGGAAGCTATGCCTTCATTCTAAAGAACTCTCCTACTGACTCCAGTGTCAAGGATATTAATTTAATGCCAAATGTGCTACGAAAATGAAAGCCATTAGGGGAATTATCAATTATTCAGGCGTGATTAATCTCATGCAGTTTCGGTCCAATACTTGTGCCCTGAGGATTTTTCTCTGTGTGCAGGTTTGCAGGTGAAATCATTTCAGATGGGGAAGCTAATGTTCGGGAAAATGACTCGTACACGTTTAACCTAGACAATAAGGCAAGTTTAGAGGTTTGTCTAAAATTGTGCAAAAATGTCACCTTCAGGGGGCGCTAACGTATATTAAAATGTGAAAGGAGCTCACGCACAGTTCATTTGGATAGTGTATTTAATGGTGATTTTGTTTTTAGGCTGGAGAGGTCTACTGCATTGATGCCCAGTTTTATGGTAATGTTAGTAGGTTTATGAATCACCTTTGTGAACCCAATCTATTCCCGGTGCGGGTATTCACCAAACACCAGGACATGCGCTTTCCTCGAATTGCACTCTATGCAAGCAAGGCTATTCAAGCTGGAGACGAGCTTGGGTAAACCTTCATTATTCTTTTCCCCCTCATTGTTTGTTACATTTATCCACACATTTATATTGACACATTTGCAATCAAAGTAATTCCCCAGGTTGCTTGATTTAAAACTCATTTTCTTTTCTCTTCCATCAGGTTTGACTATGGTGATCCCTACTGGCAAATCAAGAAAAAGTACTTCCGTTGTCAGTGTGGCTCTTCAAGATGTAGATACTCTGAGACTGTTCCAGGCCAGAACCATGCAGACAGCTCAGTGCAAGCGCTCGGTGATCAGACCGTTGCTCAGGTGGAGCACATCCAGTCAGCTAACACAGCTATAGCAATAACTCAACCCTGAGTCCTGCACACGTACAACAAGATATGCGGAGACCTTTTACGTATAAATATGGTTAGGAGTGCAAAGCATCATTTGCTGAATCTCAGCTCCAAGGAAGGACAATTTATGCAGAGATACACAGATCATTTATTATTATCAACATGCTGTTGATGGCGTTTGTAATAATACTTTTAATCAAAGGTGTTTTGGGCCTTTTTTTTTTATCTGAATGCATGTCTCACAAAGTTTTTATCTTAGGATGATGGCGAGGCTCTACAATTGTATGAGATATAGGCACTAGCATATTAAACTTTTATACATTTTTAAGCATCAACTATTATATACTTGGTATAAAAAACAGGGTTTTTAGTTGATTGTAATAAGCAAAAAAGAAAGTAGTAGTAGAACAGAAGGACAAGCTCTGCTGGCTTTTTTTTACTCCATGTCCTCAGGAGCAAAGATCAGGGCTGTTTTCTAATCAGTTTTTTCATGCATTGAAATTTCACTAGGATATGGTTACAGAATTTTAAATATCATGCCTCTGGAAAATAAAGCTTTTAGTGATTGTTTTTATTATCAATTTGATTATCTGTAATGTAGCTGTAGCCTATCAGTCTTTCTGTCATGCTGGACAAGTCATGAACATACTCAGAATTTCATTGAAGCACTATATCAATTAGTTTTTATACTACAGGAGAATATATATATATATATATATATATATATATATATATATATATTTATTATACCTGTCTCAAAACCATGCTTCAGTGAAATTCAGAGTGTTTACGACTACAAATATTGATGTAAAATATTGATGTAATGACTGAACAGATGTTGTTTTTGAGTGCATTGCTTTATAATTTTACCCACACTGTGTGTGTGTGTGTGTGTGTGTGTGTATATATATATATATATATTCAGTTTACTTTTTTTCAGAATTATTTGATTAATAGAAAGTTAAAAAGAATGAACATATATAAGTTATTTTGAACTTTCTGTTAATCAAATAATTCTGAAAAAAAAAAAATCCAAGAAACATGAAGAATCGAACAAGGTTTCAGCAACAACAAAAAAATTTTTTTTATTGACAATGATAAAAAATAAGAAATGTTTCCTGAGCCCCAAATTAGTAAATTAGACTGATTTCTGAAGAATCCTGTGCTACTGCTGAAAATTCATCTTTCTGTTCATAAGATTAAATTACATTTGAAAATGCATTAAAATGTAGAACAATTATTTTAAATAGCAATAATATTTTGCAACATTGTTTATCAGGTAAATTAAGCATAAGAGACTTCTTTCCAAAGCATTAAAAACCTAGGCTACTAAAACGTCAGGGTATGTATACACGTATTGTATATTAATATATATTCTCTATGTATTTTTTTGAAGTATTTACAGAGTTTAGTATTTATTGGATATTCTGTACTAAAAACAGGCAAAATAATGCGCTCAAAAACAATATCTGTTCACTCATTAGGTCAGTATTTGTAGTCATAAGCACACTCTGAATTTCCCTAAAGCACACTATTTGTTTTGAGCGAAGTATTGTCTGTGCTTAACATTACTTGAAGACACCTTCACGTTTTGTTCTACCAAATAAATGACATGCAATCATCAACCTCAAACCCTTTAAAAGCATAAATTATAAGTTGCTGAAGTTAATTGATCAAGAAAGATGTTACGTAATTTATTTTGCCTAGAGCAAAACGTGAAAGTGTCTTCAAGAAGGCTAATGTAAAACACCGACCTTAATTTACTTTAAAAAAAAACCCCATTAGAAATTCCCAAGGGATCCCATGTCTCAAAAAACGCTAATTTTCTTCCGGGTTTTCGGACGACAAACTGCACAGCCCTGTTGAAGGGTTAACGTAAATGTGAAAGAGACCGAGCACCCTCCGAAAGGCGTCAGTCACGAGATAATGTCCTGATTTTCTCCACCCTTTTCTAAATCAACGATGTGCTTACATTTGTAGGAAGTGCAGACGCACCCATCCCTCACAGATGTGCCCAATTCGTCTTAACTTGCTTTAAAGTACTGGTCCAAACGGTTTGAGAAGCTGTTTAATTACCTGCTGGGGTCTGGAAGGGTACATGCTGTATTTTCCCCTCTTGCCCCAGTGCCATGGATACTGTAGCGGTACAGGTGGAGCCACTGACAGGCTGCCTCACAGTCACGTGATCTGATTTAGAAGAAGCAGCGGCTGCAGAAATTGGTTAAAATTTCATCGCCAGTCTACGGTCTAGTGGAAAAAAGGCTGTTAATATCGTTTGCGCGTCTTCATTTCAACCATATACACGCGAAGGCGACGGACCGCTCGCGTTATCATCTGTTAGATCGAAGAGCGCAGGCGAGATCGGAGGAAAACATCCAAGCATCTGCAACAGCGCAGGAAGCAGGATCGTACAATCTGTGGGCTTGACTCAATTCAGTCGCAACACAGTTTATAAAGGCACCTTCGCGGCTGGACTTAATTCATGACATGGCTGATTATCTGAATCCTTCGAGTGAGGCGTGAAAATTGTCATTGCTGGATATGAGCGCTCGCTTTTTTGGTGGATTGTGTAACGTGGAGCGCTAAACTTTAACTAGCGTTCGGTTCATAACAGAGATGCGTTTAGATGTGCTCTGAATGGCTGGAATACTTTAAGCAACTCTGCGTGTTTGTGGCGACTGAACAAGCTCTTGTGGATGCCAGACCTGCACGGATGAGAAGAACTCGTGGCTGGGACAACATCGCGCGTTGTGATGCTTCTTCTTTACTCTCTGTCTGATGAGAATTTGGATGTCTATAGTCAAATCTGCGCGTTTCTAGAATGGCTCGTTTCGAAGACGATCTCCCGACCCGGTATGGAGGTGGTGGCTCTCCAGCGGGTCCAGGCAGAGGGGCCAGCCGGCTCCCAGGCCCCCCGGGCGGACCGAGGGTGTATAAGCAAACAATGGCCCAAAGAGCCCGGACAATGGCCATATACAACCCGATACCGATCAAACAGAACTGTTTCACAGTCAACCGGTCCCTGTTCATCTTCAGCGAAGATAATATCATTCGGAAATATGCAAAGAAAATAACAGAGTGGCCATATCCTTTACTTAAATCACAGGCACTTGTAAGAGGGCAAAAGATGCCAGTTTTGTAATCAACAATAATTCTGGTTCAGTCTTAGTAAAACAGCAGTTAAGGTCGCAAAAGTTTTATTCAACACAGTGAGCAGTTGAGTTAATATCGTGTCGGTTGTATTGTCTCTTATTGGATTGAAATGACATGCAGCATGCAGGGTGTTGTCTCGCTGATGGAGCAAACATTATTACAAGGGGGGTCGGTCCAATTGGTTTGCGCTCACAAAATGCCTCTGGAAAAGCTTCTAATTGGGACGCGATATGCAATTCATAATTGTTTGGTGTGATATATATAATGCAAGTCTCGTGATGTAAAATGCAACTTAGAAATTTGTATTGTTTTTGTCCCTTTCACATCCAGTCACTGCGGTATTGATTCTTTTCATTCGGGAAACGAGCCTCTCTGTCGCTCATGGCAACCGAAACAGCTCTTGCGTTAGGCTGCCTAAATTGCTGTGGAGTCTACGGAGACTCATCCCTCATAAAGTAACTGAGATATACCTGCTAAATCTTTACGTTATAATATTATAGCATTCGCAGCTTAAATCGTAGGATGCAGTCAAAAAGCAATAAAGATGATAGGCAATTTAAGCGGAACGGGTTAGTGCTTTAAAGTTAATATCATTCACGAGTCATCACCGGCGGTCCTCAAATCTGAGTCGTTCCCAATCTGAATGATTTCGCGAAACTGGGTAGGCTACCTATTTCCCTTTCACTTGGAAAAGTTTGAGGGGATGTTTTAGTCGCTTTCCAAGGTGCTGAAACACCTACGCTTTTAAAACGCGTCCAGGGAAATGCGGAAGCGATGGAGGCTCATTGAGCGCCTGAATGTAAAATGCAGTTTTACCACAAGAGAATAAAGATTAGAATTTTGATTTTGTTTAATTAAAATTTAATGAACAAACAAGGCAACATTTCGCAACTTGTTTGTCTGGAAAAAAACATTTGGAGGGCATTTCACATTTTGTGTCCAACTTGTCTGTATTATTTAAATGAGAATGCCAACAAAAAGTTTAAGATGTGATACATTTCTGTTTGTAGTCATATTCACAAACAAACAGCAAGGAGCTGTTTAAACAAACTATTGCTAATCACTGTGGGGTGGGGGGCTAAAGAAGTCTAAATAATTAAATTCTCTATTTGTTGACGTTCCCCTTATGTTCATATGACTACAATGAGTCTACTAGTCTGACGTAAGTGTGTTTAGAGGAGTGCCACGGGAAATAATTATCCTCCTCCCCACTAACCAGCAGCTCTGTGAGGAATGACGCAGTTCACACAGCTCTTGACTGAGCCATAAGGTACCTGGGATGAAGTGGGAGACATTTAATCAGTAATTCTCTTGGAAAACTGATAATGGGGTTTTAAAAAATCTGGGTAGCTCATTAACCAAAATTACTGATAAAAACTCTCGCTTTGTCCCAGGCACCGAACTGCTCAGTCAAAAGCTGTGTGAATTACGTCACAGATACACCTGTTCTTCATTAACCTCTGCACTAGTTTCCAAAAATGTTTCCATATTATTGCGGTGAATTAATTCCAACTATTTGTATCTCATGAACTCTTTCCTTAACATCATCACTCCATTTGAGTACTTGATTCTTGCCACCATTATAGCAAACTGCATTGTACTGGGTTTAGAGCAACATTTACCAGCTTTAGACAAGACACCCATGTCAAAGCGACTGGTAAGTTGGACTTTCCCCTCATTAAACATCAATTTTGCACATAATTGGCATTTGAGTATCCTTTGTATCTGAATTCTACCCATTCTCCACCTTTAATTCACTTTATTTTACTGTATTGTGCTGCTGTGTGTTTTATAGAAGAAAAACAGTTTAATGAAAGTTGAGAGATTTAGGATTCTCTTTATGCAAAGTTTTCATTGGAAACTTGCATTTTGAGCCTTATTTTGAATAAATACCCACTCATGTCTCTACTCTCTCGTAACAGGATGACACTGAACCCTACTTCATCGGAATATTTTGCTTTGAGGCCGGGATCAAGATCATCGCTCTAGGCTTTGCTTTTCATAAAGGCTCCTACCTCCGCAATGGGTGGAATGTTATGGACTTTGTTGTCGTGTTGACAGGGTAAGTCCAAATATTCTTCAGATTGTTACTCACTTGAATGATTGCTGTACGATCTGAATGTAAACTAAAACATTTAAACCAGAGGAAAGCATTGGATATAAAATATTTGGCCATGGTCTGTCACAAAAAGAAAATGGCCAATTGTTTTGTCATTTCCGTGCTATTGTTGACAAAAACCTCAGTGGAACTGAGTTGAGAAGCAAATTGGTCTGCTTGACCCTGGCACAGGCAGTGTAGCGGATGTCCTGTACATAGATAAATGATGTTTGTGAATCTTTCCTGCAGTCAGACCAGGGTTCTGGATGCAGGGGATATGGCTTGCGCTCCAGTAGTACAACTTCCTGGTACTTTGGAGGTGTAATGGGGTGGAGAGGAAGCTACTTCATCTCCAGCAAGGCATACAGAGGGGACATTCTGATCCTTATTTAAAGTATTATAGTCTGGTGTAGATGATTGTCGCTGTCAGCCTTTCTGTTTGCCCTCAAATATCCCTGTATTACTTTTGGTTGTTTTTGAAATTTTTCCGAAACTGAGGCGAACATTCAATACCAGGATTCAGCTTTATTTGTTTAGATGTTCCTGCTAGTGTGCAACTTACAGATGCTGTTGTTTTAGTTGTATTGCATTGCCATTTCCAATATTTTTGATTGAAAAAGTCAAGATATTTTCTTATACAGGGTAGTGCAGTGATATTTTCACTAAGTATTGATTAAATTATTGGTTAGTACACTGAAAAAAAAAATTGGTGTAGAAACTATTTCACTCAGAATTTGCTGGTAAATTTCACGTACAAAGAAATTGCAAATAACACACAAACATTTTTTTTACAGTGTAGCAGGGTCATCAGAGTTAACTGAAACTAAAGCTATAAACATTTTAAAATCATAAAAAAACACAACAAAATGATAAAAAAAAAACGTTAAAATTAAAATAAATATGTAAAGTATAAAAATAACGTTATTACAAACGCTATTTTAAAAATAGGGCACAATGTTCTGTATTTTTATGAAGGAATTTTCTATATCGATATTTTACAGGTGTTATACTGGTATTTTGAATTTTGTACTGTTAGACAATTATAAATACATTTTATTTTCTTTAAAAAAAAAGATTATAGTAGCTAACTCTATAACGTTATTTCAATGGAGAATCACCAGAAGACTCATTTTATATAGGAAGAGTTAATGTCATTTAAATGGACAGCAAGTGAGACAACACGACTGGCTCCACTGGTTGCCAGGCCCCAGGGGTGTGCGCTCATCCCGGGGGACTGTGCCGTGACGGGCATGGAGTTACGGTGGAGCTGGTCCCTGTATGGTTACTGGCACTGCCTTTCTCTGGCTAATGGCAGGGAGATTTATTTTGTCCATCTACAGAGGCTTACGTCAGCCCATCACCTCACTGCAATAAACAGATTTAGTGGAAGCAGTTCTGTTCCTGCAGCGGAAAAGGCTGCGCAGAAAGCCAGAGGATATAGAGCTGTCTATTTGCCTCTAGACATCTGAGGCAGCCAATGGAGTTTATAACAGGCATAAAGAAGTCACATTATAAAAGTGGGTCTCTTAAATTAGATATTAAGGTGTATTTATAAATCATAATGCGTTTTTGCTTTTTATATATATATATATATATATATATATATATATATATATATATATATATATATATATATATATATATATATATATATATATATATATGGTAATACAAACTGGTCCATCACTAAAATCATAAAATCCTTGACAAGTAACAGATTTGCCTCATTAAAAGGTAACAGGATATGATATGATAATAATTATACTTTAAAAGGGTGCAAACACAAGCAGTTCAGTATGATCAGTCTCGGTCAATACTTATTGATCTATGTTTGAACCCCAGACTGCTGTTCGCTTATCAGAGGTGTAAATCCCAAATGGAAATGCTTTTGAATACTTGGCCCAATGAGCTTCGAGTGTGGGTGGGGCTGTCCTGCAGACATCGCAGAAACAAACCAATTGACTTACAAAATTTTTGGGGATTCACTTGGTAGATTCGGTATCAGTTTAATAAACTGCAAACTAGATTTATTATTTATATGTTGTCTTTTAATTGAATGTTTATGCTTCCATTATTTATTTTATCATTCAGTATTGTTTCACACAGAATCAGTTTTATCTGAATGTTTTATGCTATAGAATTAATCAAAGTTATATAGTAATAAAATAGGTGTATTATTCCCCTTCTTTATCCCGTCTCACAGCTCTAATGTGCCTCCAATAAGATCTTTGGACTTGCTAATAAGAGAATATATCTGATTCTCTGGGTTCACATCTCGATCAATATTGTATTGAACCAAACAGAAAGGGAATGGCTTTGCTACACCACTTTTCTTTATGGCTGTGTGTTAGAACTGTGCACTCCTTCTTTCCCTCCTTTCTCGCTCCAACCGGTTTTAGCGGGTGAGGGGTGTGGTGATGGCCAGGGATCATGCTGCTGTTGATGCTGCGATGAACCGAATGGCCGCTGGGGTTTCCTGCTCAGATCAATCGCTCTTAATGAGCTGCATGGGTTCCCTGGAGGACGATTATGTTTACAGCCTTGTGTTTCTCAGGGCCCCAATAGAAAGGGTCCTGAGGAGGGCTTTGGAAGTAGCAAGACTGTGATGAGCTTTTGTTAGTAGACATTACGTGGTGTGAGGCGTGATAGCTAAGAATTTTTATCGATACAAATTTAGCCTGAGATATATGATGCTTGAGATGCATGCATCCAACAGTGCATTACAAGAAAGCAGATAATGCTTTTATGTTCTTCAAAATCTGTTTTCTTCTGTTTCTGTTATCTTTTGCATCTTTTTTATTTATTCATTTTTAGAGCTCTACAAAAGTTGTAGTAGTATGTGTGTATATATATATCTTAATTATAATACATAATGTCATCTTATATTTTACATTTAAAAAAATTAAATGTTGAAATTATGATTTCTTCAAATTTGAATAATCTTTGTCTGTATGTAGTTTTTGTTGAAATCACAAGGTGAGATTGAATGATTTTTTTATTATTTTATTATTATTGTCAAATAGTCTGAAAGAAATGATTGAGGAAAGAAGTATCAAACTCATTTCAACCTTAATGACAAATGCAAATTTTTCTACAAAATGATTATTCCGTAATTGGCTCGGTTATACAGTTGGCAGTTTGACAGACTTTATTTAAATTTTTTGGGGGTGAATGTGAGGTTTGTTTTTATTGTCTACTAGGCTTTTATTAAGACATATTAAAAAATGATATTATGTTAATACACTTGACTGCTGTGAAGGAATCATTTAAGAATGGTATAAGACAACATTAAATGGCAAATCAAAATGCAAAAGCTGAAACAACTGATTTTCACACTGAATTTAAGGATGGACTATGAATGCTTGAGGGTCCGTATGAAACTAGTGTCAGTTTAAGACCCTTGATTTAGAATCGCCTGCTTTTTATGCAATATAGTAATGTGTGCATTACTTGCAATATGTGCTTTTCATGCAATATATGTGCTTACATTATATTTCACTCCTCCATCTGTTGAGGGCTGTGTAGGTGGTATGGAATATCCTGCTGCTTCTAGCACAACGTCAAGAAGCAAACTCAAATTTTAAACACCATCTGTCCGGAGCTTTTGCTTTTGCTTTGTCCTGTTTAATTGCTACAGTCTGCGGCGTAATTGAGTCATGTTCCCTCAAAAAATGTCTTTCTTCTTTCATCTAGTTCCAGCTCCCCTTGTATCCAGCTGTATGTGGTAAAGATGTTGTATGTATATCTCTCTCTATATATATATATATTGATCTCATTCACTGCATTGAGTAACAGCCTACACTGTGTATATTCCACCTTCCTGTTGAAAAAAAATAGATTTTGCAGTAGTTGCACTTCTTAAAGCAATATCCTGATTTCCCCTCTCTCGATTCTCTGGGAGTAGATTGGGTTTCTGTGGTTGCCACAGAGGACCTTTTCCTGTCAATACTAGTGTGTTCCTGTGGGTGACTAAAGTAATTTGCTTGAAGGTAGACAGTATTTTAGACATTCAGGGTGTCTCAATCCTCCCTTGGTGCTGACATAAATGTGGCAATGTCATTAACTGATGAAGACTTTGAAATGCTTGTCAAGTTGTCAGGGTTTTAAAAACAAGACGCTTTGTTGTGATTGATCGCTGAGTAGATTTTCTCCGCTGTGTGTACTGTATCATGTTGTGATCTGTTTGATGGCCGAGTTCTGTGCATCTTTTAGCACATAGGCCAGGTCAAGAGGTGTGGGATCGAACAGTCATGAATTTTGCATTATGGAGTTGGCGCATATTGAATAAGCTCTCCCAATGTTGCTACTCATCGTCTCTGATGATATTCAAACTAGGGATTTAGGTTGTCTTGATAGCAATGTTTAGTAGTTCATTCCGATGTCAGTCCCTGATTCTACTAACAGAGTTGATTTTTGATTTGCCACACACAAAACATTTTTATTTAAATAGTTTTAGTTACATGCAATACACACATATTTATATAGCGACTTTGGTCAATACCAATAACCAAAAATTATTTCTGCTTTAGAACCAACAACTATGGAAGCCTGTTTCCGCCACTGAATAAACATAAAATGGTAACTGCAAGTTTCTTTCTCAGACTTTCGAGTTTTGCGTAATACAAACTTTCAGTTCTGACCTTTTTTTCTTAGAATTGTGAGATATAAACTCACAATTGTGAGTTATAAAGTCAGAATTGTGAGATATAAAACTCAATTCTGAGAAATGATGTTAGAACTGTGAGATGTAAACTCACTTTCTTTTTTCTTAGGACTGTTTTATATAAACTTGCAATTGTGAGAAATCAAGTCAACTTTTTTCTCACAAATGCAAGTTTGTATATTACGATTCTAACTTTTCTCTTTTGTAATTCTGACCTTTTTCTCGCAATTCTTTGCAATTCTTTCTCAGAATTTAGATATGAATTTGCAATTGTGACGTGACAATTGTAAAGGCTGACATGTTTTCAGAATTGTAAATTTTTAACTTGCAATTCTGAGGTTCTTCTTGCAATTGCGAGTTTATATCACACTGTGTTGACTTCATTTTTCAGAAGTTTATGCATTGCAATTGCTAGTTTGTATCACACAATTCTGCAAAAAATGTTTGTATGGCGATTCTGAGAAAAAAAGTAATTGTGAGATTAAAAAGTCGCAATTTATCTTATTTGTTTTTTATTCACTGGCGGAAAAGGGGGATCAGATCAAGACTAACAGGTAGTGTCTCTTTAAGTACTTTTGAGTAGAGACAGCAGCTTCAGTTTATACGCATTCAGTCCTTTGTGAAATAAAGTATCAATAAACAAGTCTTTACCCCTGTGATTCAGCAGCAAGTGTTTTGTTTGGAGGGGTTTCTCTGTGTAAAACCTTTGAGGTTTCGTCTGAGAATGGTTGTAGAGGCTTATAGACGTGCTGTCTCTGCCTCCTGTTGAGGCACATCACTGAGACACAGTTGGGGCTTCAGTCTGACAAGTGTCAGTGCGTTTTATGAGTGAGAGCAGGGTGTTAGTTTGGAAGAAGGGGTTTAAATTAAATACCAACCAATTAACAGAGCTCTTCCTCACTTGCTCTCTCTGTATCATCTGCACTGCTACTGGCGTCTCAAGCAGGTGTCCCTTTGTTATCTCCACAGCTAACATCTGAATCGCGAGAGCACAGGGAGTCTTAGCTCTTGTGGGAACGGCCAAGCATGGGTTTTGTTTACTCGAACAAAACCTGCAACTGAGGCACTTTCCTTAAAGAAATGATAATGGAAGAAATGGATTTTCTGTTTATCAGAATTTATGCGGGTCTCTAGGATATTTCAGAACATCTGAACCAGCATAAATCAGCCTTTTGATGCAGCTTTCATTGTGTTTTGGCTTTTCTTATTTTTGAAGAATCACCATTGTGCTACTTTTAGATAATTGGCTAAGCCTAAAAATGTTCCTGTGAGGTTTTTTCCAGAAGATAAATGAAATACTCCAGAAAATAAGAGCCCTTTTATTATTGGGGATTTTCTATTATTATTATTTATTTATTTTTGTTAGCACTTATGTTTATTTAATTATTTTTAGTTGTAAGATCTTTTCCTTTTTTTGTTGACCATCAAAGTGTAGAGAGACAGGAAATTATAGGTAGCGAAATATGAAATCGATTTGGGATGCATAGCTTTGGGATGTTAACATCTCTACTACTACCAGATTTTTAATGCAGCTGTTTTTAAATCATTTTAGCAGATACATTACTTGTTTCAAAAGGAAATGCTTTAAACCAGACCTGACATGATTTGAGCCGTTGGTGCAGGTAGGGGACTATTTAATGTTAATGATAAAGCCCCTGAAATTTATTCTTTGAGGCAAGGCCTTGTCCTTTAAAATCACAAAGATAGCTGTTATAAGACATTTTATTCCCAGCAATATGTCAGAATCTACTCACAGTGATGTAAAGAGGCCGAGGCAGGTTAAATAACACTGCCCAGAGACATACAGCCAGGGAATAATTATTTCTGTAGTCTCCTCTGTTTTCAGTTGTCCTCGGATCACCTCACTGTGTCTGTTTGCTCTTGTGTAACACTGTGTGTGCGTGCATGTAAAATGAACCTCCAGACTCAATATTCGACTGCTGTACTTATTCTGCGCTCTGAAAATCTCGTAGTTTGAGGGGAGCAGTTGGGGAAATCAGATGTCATTTAATCCTAAACAGTGAGAAGCGACTCAGCCAAATATTTGAAAGAGGCTTTGTCTCATAAAGAAATGCAAACAATATCTCAGAGCCTGTCCATTTGGGTCAGGCTTTTCAGTCTCTTTGAACGGTGGATATAATTTGAGGTATATTTCATCACATTCTCTCCCGAGTCACATGGCTCTCTAATAGAGGGATTGTCTGTTTACACACAGGGATGCAGTAACAGGACTGTTTGCATTGGCTAGAGTCATTAGAGTCATATGACCTTTGTGATTCAGCTTTTCTCTATAGTGAAACAAACAAATACACTGATACAAAAATCAGTATAGAGCTATAAATCATGTTCTCTTTAGTTTTAGGTTAAATTGCCTGGCTGTGAAAAAGACATTTTAAAGTAAGCAGGATCAGCAATTGACTGTCTATTCCCTTTGCTTTTTTATTGGTCATTAGAATCCCTCTTACAAGCAGAGATAGCCATCATGGAAATGGCCTTTATCAGGAGGTACAATTTATTGCCTGCTTAGTATCCAATAAAACATTTTCACTGAAATAAGATTCACATGCAGGGCATCATATTTCAGTGTTACACAGTGTCCTAACCAGACACATTGTGACAAGTTTCCAGCTCAGAGTGATTTAGGTTAGAGCCATGTATTTAATTTATGTAGATAATCTGGATATTGTGAAATCTGTTCAGAATAAATCTGCGTTTTCATCCAACGTGTTCAGGAGAGCAGAATCATCACATATGGTGCAAAATAGAAATGGAAGTTGTGGAGACGTTTGCTTGAGCAAATCATTCAGTCACATGACTTGTTGAGTCAAGGGCAAAATACTGTACTTGGGTTTGAATGCATACATGAGGGTCTGCATGAAGAGTGCATGTGTCTTCAGTCTTCTGTGTCACATGATCCTTCAGAAATCATTCTAATTCTAAATTGTAGTCCATTACTGATTCCAACTAACATGACCATTGCATTTACGCATTTTAGGTAATTTAATAAGACTACTTTTAGATTACTTTTAACCTAACTCGTTTATTGCATTGATTGAATGTAAATATTAAAATGCGATATTTAAATGCAAAGAAAAGATATTCCATTCATTGTTATTAACAACATAAAGCGAATTAAGCATTGCATGATGTCAAGGGTTTCCTAACTGGGGTTTGTGAAGGAATTGCAGGGTGTTTGTGAGTTTAATGAAAAGCTAAAATGTAAAATGAATATAAATCATTTAAAAATGACATCAATCAAAATAATGTTTACTAAAAAATGAAATATTTTCTTTACCTACACGTCGTGTAGGCATTTTAGTAAGTGCATTTTAAAAGATGAAAAGGAATTATGGAGAATCAATAAATTATGAATAATTTATTGTTGTGTGCATATATGTGATTAAGTAATCAATAAAAAAGTAGCTGTACTCTGATTAAAGGTATTTTAAAATGTAATTTAATCTAATTACAAGTTTTTGTAATCTAATTACAAAATCCAGATTACATTTAATCAGTTACTACCCAGCTCTGCATAGCATGTATGTGAAACAGAAATCTTTTATAACATTATAAATGTCTTTACTGTCACTTTTGATCAATGAAGAATCCCTTTTTGAATAAAAACAGGAACTCTTTTATTAAAAAAGACCCCAAGCAGTTGAACAGTAGTGTGTGAGGATGGAAACCCAGCTAGTGACTTCCTGATTGTCTCTGATAACCTCAAATCTGTATGAAAGTCATAGTACACTTCCAGTACACATCATGAACTATAGATGAGGCTTATTCGCTCATCCCTGGAGACCCGTGGGGATGATGAGACAGCCACTGAGGTCAGGCAGAGTTTTGTTATGAAATGCTGTGACATTCGGACAGGTGTGTGAGGAAACCCTGCTGGGTGGAGTCCCTCCGCAGTGACAGCATGTCACCTTTCACCACAAACCACAGCGCCTCTGTTCGCTAAACACAACTATACACACACATCAAGCTGTGTAAATGTTGAAGACGGCGGATTCTGATGGCGTGATCCCTGCGGATGCATTATTAAGCATGCCATGCGTGTCCAGTAGCCAGATGTCAGTGTTATTGCAGATCACCAAGCAAACAAACAAATAAAAATAGCTTCTTGTGTAAACCCTGCTATTTAATTGGGTGGGTGACAAGGGCTGATGTTTGTCCCCTGATAGAGTCCCATAATGCGCTCAGGATCTCTCCTCTTCTCTGGGGTCCTCTTACTTACTTCTCTCTCATCCTTACATCACTGTCCTCTTTTCCCCCCAGAATTCTCTTTCTTTCATCTTCCCTCGTTCGTTCACATTCCCTCTTATCATCTGTTTCTCAGAAGTCTCTGTTTCTTATTTCTCTTGTATCACTCCATGGGCCTGCATGCTCATACACGTCAGAGCCCGACAGTGGCTGTTAGCAGGAAGTCGGGTTGACGAGAGGAAGCGATGATGCTTTAATGCTATTAGCTGGCCGTGTTGAGAGAGAGAGACTCATTAGTCACTGTATATAAGAACTGACAGCAAGTGCAATCTGCATCGATTACCTCATTTTGTTACTAGCATGGTTTTGCTAGACATACATTTCTCTGTTTGACAGAAGGTATTGGGAAATTTGTTTTAAAGGCTTTTGGGACCTTGTGTAATATGTGTCCGGCAATTGGGCATTCAACAGGGGGGGCAAAAATAAAGTGCAGCTAATTTAAATGTAAGTATTTTTAGTATAATAAAAACATAATTAGGATCTATATTATTATTATTTGAATTAAACATTTACAGTATATTAGTGTATTTAGTATAATTATATCCTTAAAGGGATAGTTCACTCGAAAAATAAAAATCTTCTGAATGTTTTTTTAACTATTCCCTCAATTTCAGAATAAATATTTAAGTAAAATTAGTTCTTTTAACCAATATTAATAAAAATAATAATTAAATATTAATTGTATACTATATATTGCTGCATGTTTCTATCTATTTAAAGGATTGTAGTGTATTGTAGTCTACTCCCAGGATCAGGAAACTGTCTTCCAAAAAAATGTATAGTTGTGTCCTCTTTTGGAAGGCCAAAAAAAGTATCCACGACATGTCGCCGGCGGCAACAGCGAGAATCAAAAGTTACACCTTCTTTCTTTGCGTGTACTTTTCGTCGGCGTTATGCAAATCTGCCCACATCATGACATAGACATGTGGGGGCGTGTTTTAATGAGACATTTTAGGAGGGCGTGGATGAGTCTTAACTTTTATAAAGAATATCTCTTTCGGTTTGAGACTTTAGTATTTGATAATTTTTAGATCTTCATGCACCAAGAGCTTGTAACACTCCAAAGAGAAAGGAAAACTTGAACTCGCATCATATGACCCCTTTAAGAAGTTCTTGTTCTGAATTTGTATTTTAATACCTTAACAGCTTTTTATGTTTTCCTCCTCAGAATAATAATAATAAGCTTTGGTCAACTGCTGAAGGGACCTGCGTTTCAAAAACGACTGATCAAAAACCTCCACATGCTGTGGCTTCACCATATATCATCCAGTGACCATGAATAAGTGTTAACTGCTCAATCACGTCTACCTAATGATAAGATGGCCTGAAGTCATGATGAGAGCTGTGTTGAGCTGAGTGGTGCTCACAGAGAAAAGCTGTTATCCATAACAAGAGACACATGATGCGTTGTGTCTGGCACTCCTCACATTATCTCCACATAAAGCATTGATCTGTGGTTATTGTCTAAAGAGCTTGAATGCACTCACATTGCGCAGAGCTCGCAAATGCTTGCCTATTAGTCGCTTGTTAGATTTTAGTGATTTTTATTTTAAGGGCTTCCATTTTTTACTTTTCAGAATAATCTGACAAGTAATCTAAGATAAATGCGCTTTGACAGACAAAGTTTTGGTCTGTATATTTTTGGTAATAATAAGGAACCTTTCATGAACACTGTGCACAGAGTTTTTCTGGATTATGTTTGCATTCACCATATCTAATATTAATTTGGCCTACTAAGCTACAGGAGCACTGAGCTCTTTGATTGACTCTTCTATTTGAAGTGCATGGCCACTGAGGTCCTCTGACCTATTTGCTCTCATAAGTTCTTAATATTTTATTTCCTGGTACTCCAGATGTTCTTTTTCGGGGCCGACATTGGTTGGCATGGAGATCTCTGTCTGTCTGTCAGTTTTTGCTTTAAATTAAATAGCTGTTTTGGTTCTTGTTTGCTACCTCACTTCAAATTCAGATATTTAAAGTCCAGTGCTAGCAGTGACATTGGTCATGGGTTTGATTCACAGAGAATGCGTTAAGTGAAAAAATGCACACCTTGAATTTAGAGGTGGGCGATATACCTCAAATTGATATGGCAATATTGAAGCCATCCTAAGATGGAACTTGCTGCTTTGGTATGGGGCGGGGCAGTTAAGTTTCGTTTGGGGTATAGTTAACGATGGCGTCAATATTACCATATCCATTTGAGCCGGATTCAGACCTCGAGAATATTGAACAAGAGGATCGCAAGCACGGATATTGCAAGACATATTGAAGTGGCAACGTTATTCTTGTTTTTTTGGCTCAGAGTTTTGACTCGTGGTCTTCTATACTCTTTGCTTGCTGCTTTGGCAAGGGGCGGGGCAGTACTGAAACACTGTCTAAGCTGTTCTCCAATCACAACACAATGGGACAGCTAAACAATCACAACACATTTAGTTTTATGGAAGGCGGACCTTTATCAAACCTGGAACTAATCAAGCTGTTTGTGCCAGACTGTGGAAGAAGGTATTTTAATAACGTAAATTATGTGAAAAATGTGTGTTTTTCGAATCACCAAGCATAAAAGCATGTTCTAGTACACCCCCAAAACAAAATCTAGACTTTGTAAAAGACACACACACGTATTGTACCTATCTTTGCAAGTATCCTTTTTAACACAGTAATTTATATCTTAAGTGAAAGTAAACAGTTGAAAAAGAAAACGTGCAACAGCGTATTGGATCCGGGCAGCTCTTAAAGTGACAGTAGTCTAATATTCCTGCTGTCTGTCATTCATGTTGATTAAACAACAAAAGACAGAAACATTTATATCATGAATATTCAAATTAATTGCTTTTAAGGCCTTTTGCTTTGTATAATTTGTAAGGCTGTCAGGAGTGTCTTGATATAGTCTCAAATGAGATTTGTATGTCCATCTTTTGAGTATGAGATATATACATACAGTGAAAGAATGTCAGTGAGAACTCCCTCATGTTCCAAATTTTCTTACCCTTTGTATCCCCAGTTCCCAAAAATCATCTCTGTTTCTCTTTAATTCCTCTCCCTTTCTCTTGCTCTATCTGTCATAGTGTTTTAATGAGAGCGGTGGAGACCTTTGTCTCTATGGTGATGAGACTGGCTGTCTCCAGTGTATGTTTCTGTCTTGCTCAGAGGTTGGAAAAGCCCTTTGCTTTGTCCCCTGATATTTCAGTCCAGCTTCTAAAACAACACTTATTTAATCTAGAGCATGGCCAATTAAAAAGATGCCTACTGGTGAGGCACTAAAGCAGCTACTAGACATAGTGTTCGATTATAAAGTAATAATTACAGGAAAAAGGGACAGACAGATTACTTTGAGTACAGAAACCTGTTCCAAACAATGACATCACTTCCACATGCCTAGAACATGCAAGTTAGCCCCTAGATAAGTCTCCATTTGTGATGCATCATGTTTTACCAGTGTCTGCCATGCATGTTTCATTCACGTTTCAGAGATTGGATGAGGAAAAGGAAAGAACTGGGATGCTGCAGCTGTGTAATTTGTATTCGAATCTGCTCCGCTATGAGCCATGCTCTACAATTACGGAGTAAGTGTGCCCCATGCCACCCCAGAATAATAGAGCCCAAATGCATGTTTAATGAACTGTTTGGCCAACTGTTAAAATGCTAAATACACAGCTAGCATTTCTATGCGCATGCTTGAGCTGAGAATGATCATTTAGCTCTGTGCCACTAATAAATGTTATGTAGTGCATTTATCTTATTATGCAGAGCGTTCATCATATCTTAAGCCTTATCATTCATTTTCTTTGTAGAAAAAAATATACCCATTATTAAATCATTCGCCTAGAATGAAGTTTAAAAGAATAGTTCACCAAAAAATGAAATTCTGTCATCATTTTACCCATTCTCATATCATTTCAGATTCTTCGGTATAATGCAAAAAAATACCCAAAACATATATATATATTTTTTATTTGACCATAAAAGTAGTCCTTATAAGCTGTAGTTATGTGATTTTCTCCTCTTTCTTATTAATTAATAATATTTATAATTTGTATTAACATTATTATTATAAGTAGGAGTTGAATTTTTGTTAGAAGTACAGGATGAATTCATGTAATATTATGCAGAAATACTTTATGTTGGTTAATTCATAACTTAATAAACAAAAAAAAACTATAAAATTAAAATAATATGCTTATATTAAACACAAACAAAAGGTGTAATCAGACTGGCTCATTATTTCATTTAATTATAATTAATTAGCATTTTATTGTTTAAATGACAATTTTTATATTATTAATCCATTTATTATAATATCCAAATATTTTATATTATTTTTTCCCCCTACATTTGAAAGATATGGCAGAGGTGTGAGAATTTAAAACTTTTTTCACACAGAGCTATTTTATTGTTTCAGAAGACCTATAAATGCAAGTTTGACATCGTCTGTCATTCTTCCTTTTGTAAATATGAGAAATCTTAATTTCTGTGTGAACTGTCCCTTTAAGAGTGCAGAAGAATTCCTCTTTAGATTCAGTCACCAGTGCATAATGATTCCAGTGATCTCTTCCTTATCTAATCTAATCTGCCTCGCGAGGGAATTGATAGCTCATCTGCACAGCGGGTTCTGGAGGGTCATTACCGAGGGGTTATGGAATCCATTTGCAGATGTGCCATATGTTTTTATTATTGTTGTGATGTTGAGAGGTCTGTTTGCATCTCCGACCACTGAAAATGAGAGCAAGCACCAGAGAGTTTTCACATTGTAAAACAGAGAGACATTCAGTGGCATGAACAAATGTATTCAACAAATGAAAAGTCTTTTTCTAATATTCCAATCATGTCATGGTAAATTTCCATCTTCATAAGAGTTTCTGTTGTTTTTCTGTACCCCGTCCCCCTTAAATTACTTGATTATTTGTAGGAGGAAGCAATAATATATCCCAGCTACAGACTCAATGAAAAACACTGATATATAGAGGGTTTGTTCTGTATTGCTCTCAAAAATTGTCACAAATTGAAAAATTATCTTTCACCTCTATAGCGCATACTTAGATTTAATCTGTTTGCGCTGAATGTGGTGAAGTAGCAATGAGCATATGCATTATTTATTTGCCTCTGAAGCCTGATGAATTATGAACAATGCATAGTGCCAATTTTCTAAAACCATACAGTCAACTGCATTAGATTAATTGCAAAATATGCCTCTCTAGCATTTTTTTGGCTCATGATGTTCTTTGTTAATCTGTTGTAACTGTTAGAACTTGCAGTTGCAGTTGTGTGTCACTCATCAATCCGACAGCATTCAGGAAGTTCTGATAGATGTCTTTGATCTCACCCTGGAGATTTCTTCAGGTATTCTAGACCTCGTTCTGTCAGATCTTCTGCCTCCAGTGACAGCACTTTGTCTGATTTTGCATTGCTTGGTTGGAGCAAACAAAGACAAACTGCATCACAGGCTTTTATTGGCTGGAGTAATAACCTGCCAGTCAAAGATCAGTCTGGAATAATGAATGGCATCTCAGCTGTGCTGACAGGTTGACTTTGACCCCACTTCTTTGCTAATTTGTGTATAAATGATGCCTATTATAGAAGCTGGAGATGCTGCCTGGAATGATGCTGGCACAGTCAGCTAAGACAAAAGAAGCCAAGCTGTTGGCTTTTGTTATCTTCCAGTTGTCCTGTTGGCATGAAGTCTTCATGGCTTGCTTGATTTTTTTTTTGTACGGTTGAATCCTCCTGCGCTGGAGTATAACTGCTGATCTCTTCAGCTCCATTAAGTAGCTCATCTCCCAGTAAGTGCTTGTGTGTTTTTATGCCTGCTTGTGCAGATGTTGCTAACTTAAGATGTTCATAAGTTTGAATGTGACAGCTGTGTGTGGGCTAATAAAATATCCCAAAACCACTAGAACCGTGCTATATATTTTGCTCACTTGTGTACTTGCATTATCCCAAATGTTTCGAAGAATTTTTTAATTCAGAGAAATATGCAATTTTAACTAGTGTCACGGACCTTGTCCATAGTGTCATTGTGTCGCCTGCCAATCATATCATAACCCATCGATTTCCGTTTTGTTTTGTATAAAACATGGAAACACCAAAGACACTTTAATAAATTATGCTTTTTATTAGACAGGTGACGACTGCACAGAGTAGCATTATAACAGAACTTTCAAACATATGATGTGTGATAAAACAGAGCTGCTTTACACATACTCACGAGTCACGACTAGTAGGAGCGGAAGCGGTGGATTGTGGCATAATAAAAGCTCCGCTGCTTTCAAGCCTTGTCATACTTGTGGTTTTGTTTCGCTTCGACAGCTTTCAGTCTCACCCTGCTTCATTCTACTACATTAATTAATAATTAGCTCAACCATGAACATGATTTCTGCCCGAGTCCTGTCGGATTGCATCGGCTGTGGGGATGAAGACGACAACTCCCATGATTCCACACTCATCATGCCTTTTTTAATTGTTTTGAATAAGTGCTTGCACATTAACTTACATATTGTGCCTTTAATTACTCCTACTCATTTAGTTCCAAACCCGTGAAACCTTCGTTCATCTTCGGATCACATATTAAGATATTTTTGATGAAATCCAAGAGCTTTCTGTCCCTTCATAGACAGCAACGCAACTGATATCCAGAAAGGAATTCAGTAAGGACATCATTAAAATAGTATGTTACAGCAGTGGATCAACCGTAATGTTATTAAGCTACAAGAATACTTTTTGTGCGCAAAGAAAACAAAAATAATTACTTAAAGAGCCACACAGATGGGAAATCAAAAATTACCTGTATACAGTGTATGATGTAGCTGTCCATCAGTGTAAACAATGTGCAAAGTAATTCAACCAAAAAAGTACACGATTTATAAAGTTATTGGCTTCTAAAGTAAGGAGTCAACTCTGAATCGCTGAAACGAGTCGTTATAGATTTAAAATCTTTTGCCCATCTCTATGTACGTCTCTAGAAACACTTTGCATAATAATCTCCGCCTACCGTCTTGGGAGAAACGGAACTCTGACCTGCCCCACCCCCCACACAGACGCTCTGGTTGGTGTGATAGCATCATGTCGGGGAGACAGTGTGTTTTTAATTGTAAAGGCAAG
This sequence comes from Carassius auratus, assembly GCF_003368295.1. Taxonomy (NCBI): domain Eukaryota; kingdom Metazoa; phylum Chordata; class Actinopteri; order Cypriniformes; family Cyprinidae; genus Carassius; species Carassius auratus. Next base: position 14,356,653 of record NC_039272.1, on the reverse strand, counting down.
TTTGTTTTATTTTCACTGCCAAAGAATGAAGATCAGAAGAACCAATGGCTAAAATTCATTTTTACCACAATACCAGAGCAGTACAACAAATCCCTTTTGTTGTGTTCACAACATTTCACTGATGACTGCTTTTCTAATCTCGTTGAGTACAGCGGGATTTTCAAAGCATTTGGCCATAAAAGAGGGTTCATTACCAACTTTATTTAGAACAACGAGCATCTCCGAATCACAACGCGGAGTATGATTATGAAGTTATGTGTTTGTTTTCTCCCGAGCGTCTTATCAGTATGTGTGCTGTCTGCAGCCTTTGTCTGCACTGATCTTCATTTACAAACACGTCATTAAAATGAAGTGTAACAAGTGCTGCTAACAGATATTCTGTGATAAAGTAATCCATATGAAAACAACGCGATGTCCGTTTTTCACATCTCCCTTCATTATATCTAATGTGACCACGCCCCCGCGCTGAACGCGCTATTCAGATTCACGCCCACACAGAAGATAAAGCAGCAAAACTGTTCAAGTTTTTTATTTTACTGTTTGCTTCGTGATGAGAGGAATAAGACATAATTCACCCCAAAAAGATGCTAACGCATTGTTTACCATGATGTTGTGTGCGGAACAACCAATCAAAACTGACTATGTCAGTTGACCAATCAGAACACAGTATGCTACCGAAAGGTGGGGTTTAAGGAAACTGAATCTTTTGAACAGCTTCGCGCGAACCGTTTGGGGATCTCTGAGAATTGAAGTAATTTTAAAATGATATTTTGACAAAATGACAATGTTTTTTAACCTTGGATAGATTTAAACCTATTGTACAGGACTTATAAACAGTGATAGTAAGCTTAGAATTTTCATCTTACTGGCTCTTTAATTCAACATTTTCTTATCTCCCCTGTCAGTCTTTGACACATGTTCACGAGAGTACCACAATGCATGCTTGCAATGTGCTGTGCAGCACATCCGGGTGAACTATCCCTTTAAGATGTATGTCTGGTCAAATGTTCATTGTACAGTAGGTCTTGTTTACCTTTGTATCTGTATGAAATGCACTTTGAGAGTCTCCTCCATTATATTTTTGTCGATGAGGTCTCGATGAGTCTGTTTGTGTGGCTCTCTGTCTGCACAATGTCTAATGTGGAGCTCAATGCCTGCCTATGTAAAATGCACTTAGGTAATGGAGGTACAGCACCAACTTTAAAATAGTACTTAGCGCCATCTAGGTGACGTCCTTTGGCCTATAATTAGTGCAATAGCCTCTCAGATCTTGAACAGTGCCTAAAGGCAGTGTATAAAACTTTAATGTGTTTTGGATGCAGCTCTTGTAATGATTTGACCTTGCTCGCGATTTGAGCAACATTTCCTGAATGACGTGAATGGTTTCTAGAGATTACTTGCTGATTTTTTTTTTTATTATTCTTTTTTTATTCTTTTTTTAAACACAAAAGAGGCCAAAGACAAATGGTGCAATGGCAAGCAATTCTTCTCTCAGAGTGGCTTAATATACAGAGACATGGAGCTGATAATACAGTCAACATTTTGTATGCTCATATTTTAGAGAGTATCTCAAGAGATGTGGGTCACAAATAAATTGTTTATTCTTGAAGACAAGTCATTGGGTGACACATTAACAGAGTAAATGATTATAACTCATTCTCAGACACATTTACATTCTCAAGCTCTTTTATCCTTTTAAACGTATGATCTAGATGAGTACTATTTTAATTTACTAAAAAATGAATTCAATATGCATAATATTATAAAGTGTTTATTATTTTACATAATTTTAAAAACTATGTATTTTATGTTATAATTGGGGGAAATTTAATGCATATTTAAAAACCAGAAGCTTTAAGAGTGATGCAAAGCAATAGGGAAGATATGCCTGAGCATTCATAACTGTACATACTTTAATATACAGATATATTGATCAAACCTATTTTTTTTAAATTGTGAATTTATAATTTGAGTTATATTCTGATTTATAAATATATATTTACAATTTGCTTTAATATATTATTTTATGGTCAGATTTACATTTATATATTTAGATTTAAGGCTATATATTTGGATTTGCAACCATTTTCAGACTTATTGTTTACATTTAGTCTTTATAAATGATAGATTGTAGCATAGATTCTGATTTGTAACTTTGCATTTGCATTTTTATATTAAATATTTATAACTGCACGTATATTCAGGATTTATGATTTTATAGTCAGATTTATGTTCATGAATGAATGAGGTTATTAATATAGCGCTATTGTGTATTGCTGTACACCCAGAGTGCTTTACAAACATTTATATATATATACACACATACATATATATATTTACAGCTATATATGCAGGATGTATAATTACAAAGTAAGATTTGCATTTATATAGTTAACTTAACATTTATATATATTCAAATTTACAGCTAAATATTTAGGATTTGTAATAATATACTCCAATTTCTGTATTATTTTTTTGTTCCACTTTTTATTCAGGGTTTCTGATTATATATTACAATGTGTAACTATTATTCAGATTTGATAAAATTATTGCATTACAAACCTAACAAATAATTTGAAATTAGCTTCTGTTTGCACGTGACCTTTGTATGATGGTGATAAATAAAGAGTCTTTTATGCAAGCAGCTGAGCATGTTCTAGCATGTTCTACTCTCCCAGAGCTGTTAAAGGGCAGTGCACAGTGCTTTACTTTAGCAGAGTATCATCTTACAAAGGGCTGTGTTTGCCTGAGCATTGGATTTCCCTGGTGGATGTCTAGAGCATCTCTTGTCTCAGTGTTGTCACAGGTTGAGCCATCCTCTCAGGTTCGTTCAGTGCCTCAGTGACACAACTAGTAAATCAACAGTATTGCCCTGAAAACATTGTTACTATGCCGTATATAAAGCTAGCATTTTTAACCACAGTGTTGAATCAGACTGAGAGGGAAACAAAGACACTTCGGAGCTGGAGATGTAAGAGCAGAGATGCATCTTTCAGCTTTGATGTTTGATGATCTGATGTATCTTTTGCTGTGATGTGGGAGTTAACTGTTGGCTTTTTATTGGTCAATAGTTAGTACTCCGCTCATGTTTCAATATCACTGAATTGTTTGGTAAAAAAGTAGATGTTTTGCACAGTTTACCAGCATATTCAAAATCTTCTGAAGCTGAAATTTACGTAGTAAAGTAGTTGTTCACTAAACATTGCTTTCAAACTTACTGCACATTTCATCCAGTCATTCACATTTACATACATTCAAATATGGTCTATAAAAATGCCAAATGCTATTGATTTATGCATGTTTTATAATCAGTTATGATGCGCCAAAGTACAAATGTTTGTCAAATTTTTCAAGACATTAATAATTTTATTTATGATGCATTGATTAACAGTAAAAACGTTTATAAGCCTATTATTGGAAATAGAATATCCCCCCAAAAAATGATGTTCTGCTGAAATTTCATCAAAGAAACTTTACATTTTTTTAACATTCATTATAATGAGAAGTTTTGTAGCATCAAAACAGCATATTTGAAGGATTTCTAAAGGATCAGATGGCATTGAAGACATAAAAATTCTTCTATGCCATCTCAGAAATAAATGACTAATTAAAATATATATAAAAATATAAAATTTTAATTTATTACAATAATATTTAACAATAATAATATAACATTTTTGATCAAATAAATGCCACTTTGGTGACCGCACGGGACTTATAAACCTTTAAAAATATCGTATCGCGTCAAACTTTTGAATGGTAGTATAGCTCACATGAGGATAATGAAAGAATTTTATTTCTGAGTGAACTTTTCCAATACGCTTGTCTTTTCTTGCCGAGGAGACAACAAATGTAGAACAACTTGAACAGTGCAAATGAGGTTATATACTCTGAGCAGACTTTTCTTTCTCTGAAGCCACTGACTGCAAGTATTAGTTATCACACCAGTGCCTTTCGGCTTCCTTTCTTTCTGTCCTCGAGCAAACATCCATCTGCCTTCAGCATCATCCAGTCCCATTTAGTTAACTGTCACTGTGTCCCCATACCAGCTGCGAATCCAAGCTGTGCTTTGGGCCATAATTTGCTGGGCTGTCCCTCTCAGTGAGGCCAGGCTCTTCTGTTTGCTGTTTTTATACTAAAAATCACAGCAGAGCACACTTCTGTGGGAGATGAGCGAATGAAAGTGACCTGAGGATAAAGTGAACACTATTAATATATTAATGCATACTGTCCTTGCCATCCCTTTCTGAATGTGAAAGCCTGAGAAAGGAGAATGGTCAGAGTTCTCACTAGTCATAAGCGCTGCGTGTGAGAGAAACGGACAGGAGAGAACTATGATTGCATGGCTGTGCTCTAGAGATTGAGGAGGATTTTCCCCCCACAATTCAGCTGTAAGCTACCATCAGGGAATGAGGGTCAGAATGATTTTAATTGTCTCCATGAAATATAAATGTACAGGAGTGATCCATCATGATGCTGAAAACTGTCATTTCTGGATGAAGTACAGTCCAGGCTGTTTTTACAGTAAATGTTAATTATACGTTTTATAATTTTTTTAATTTTAAGGTATTTATTACACCTAAAAAATGTTTTTTTATTATTATTTTATGTTTTTATAAAGAGGCTTTTTATGCTTAGGGCTACATTTATTTGATCAAATAGAACTGTTTTCTATTTGAATAGATTTTAAGCTGTCATTTATTCCTGTGATGACAAAGCTGAATTTTCAGCAACCTTCAGCATTACTCCAGTCTCGGTGTCACGTGTTGAAAACAGTTCTGCTGCTTAATATTTTTCAGGATTCTTTGATGGATTGAAAGAACATAATTCATTTGAATGAAAACCTTTTGTTACATTATAAATGTCTTTACTGTCACTTTTAGTCAGTTGAATGTATCCCTGTTGGATAAATTATTTAATTAATTTCTTTAAAAAAAAGTCTTACTGATCCCAAACCTCTAAACAGAAACAAATAAAGATGTTTTGGATGAATAATATTTATGGAAAAATGGAAATCAATTTAATCGAAAGCTTTGTTCTAAATATTTTCTAGGTAATATATAATGATTCGCTCCGCCTTTAGTACTTTGATAATATAAAACCCATATATGTAATTGTGGAAACAAAGCATTGTTACAATAGTCTCACATTTCTTGAAAACAAGTATTAAAATGTTTTGCTTTATATTGTAAAAATCTAAAAACCCATTGCATAGATTGTGAATTCCCATAAACTGTTCCCATAAACCCATAAACATTGTTGTGTGTTCTCAACAGGATTCTGACCGTAGTGGGGCCAGACTTTGATTTGCGGACACTCAGGGCAGTAAGAGTCTTGCGGCCACTCAAACTGGTGTCTGGAATTCCAAGTAAGTCATTTTACAAATTTTTTTTGCAAGTTATTACTAACCAGCCATTGCTGCTTATACACTAAACAAAATTATAAACGCAACACTTTTGTTTTTGCCCCCATTTTTCATGAGCCGAACTCAAAGATCTAAGACTTTTTCTATTTACACAAAAGGCCTATTTCTCTCAAATATTGTTCCCAAATCTTTTTAAATCTGTGTTGGTGAGCACTTCTCCTTTGCCGAGATAATCCATCCACCTCACAGGTGTGGCCTATCAAGATGCTGATTAGACAGCATGATTATTGCACAGGTGTGCCTTGGGCTGGCCACAATAAAAGGCCATGAAAAATGGGGGCAAAAACAAAAGTGTTACATTTATAATTTTGTTCAGTGTAACTTGTATCACATACTGTATCTTCTGTATGTCATTAGGTCTCCAAGTGGTTCTGAAGTCCATCATGAAAGCAATGGTTCCTCTGCTTCAGATCGGCCTTCTGCTCTTTTTTGCCATACTCATGTTTGCCATCATTGGCCTAGACTTCTACATGGGCAAGTTTCACCGCACCTGCTTCAGAAACGATACTGGTATGTGAACCTTAGCATGCTAATGGAGTTTATGGTTTCAGTTTATTTAAGCACTCATATGCTCTTTAGTTGCTGTGATAGTTTACGGCTAACAGTAATGTTGTTCTATAAGGGGAACAGGCAGCTGACTTTCCATGTGGATTGGAACCTCCAGCTCGGGTGTGTGAAGGTGACACAGTTTGTAGGGAATACTGGACTGGTCCGAACTTCGGTATAACAAATTTTGACAACATCCTGTTCGCTGTGCTCACCGTCTTCCAGTGCATCACTATGGAAGGATGGGTGGACATCCTTTACAATGTGAGTCTAACACTAACATCTTATTGCATACTGTTGAACAAATTAAGAACAACTGACATAAAAATAAATTTGCCAAACATTTGTGCACATTTTTTTTTCATAATTAGGATAGCACATTTACTATGTTATAAATTGTTAGATGCACAACAGTCATACATGACACAAAAAACAAACTGAGAATTACATCTAGATGTCAAGTTTGTATTTTATGAGAAATTTTTGTTGCTGGTAAATCTGACATTGTGGATACCACAATAATTGACTGATGGGAAACAAAGTGGTTGGTCATTTAAATAATGCCGCAGCAGATCCGGGAAAGGTTATATAAAATTTCCATTTTTATATTTTCATGAACCAAAATGTCAAAATGGCTAAATAATTTTGATTTGTATACATGAGTGCTTTCATTTCATTGTCTTATTGTAAAATAATACCAAGCCAGCAGTGATGGGTACCATCATGTCCAAACTGAATCTTTACTCAAAGCTGGAGTTTAGTTATATTTATGTGTTCAGCTGAATTGTCTAATCTGGAATTAACAATCCCAGTTAGTGTTGCTCCGAAACTATTCAGTATTTTCAGACAATGAACAGCCATGAATAAGATGCCAGTCTTCTAGTCCCTGTCATCTTTTTACTACTCTTCTTGAATCAACGGCTGAATTCCATGAAGCACCATGCTGTGCTCTAGTCTCTGATGTCTTGCTGCTTGGTGATGCTGACCTTTTTTTAACCCTGTACTCTCAGAAGTATCACAACGCTGCTGTAATTATTCAGGATCATAGACACCTTCCACCCAGGTTAGACACCGCTGAGTCTGAACATTGTGCCATGAAGAGGTGATCCAGACTTTTGATTCCCAGTTAAAATCTTTCTGTTCTGACCAAATAGAGTCTACTTAGACAGAAAAAGTCCACCTGAGTGACATCTGTGTGACCTGTTTGCTTTTTTTTATGAGATGTTTAGTGGTAGGAAAATCTGAAATCGATGATACCACAGTAAAAGACTGATGGGAAACAAATTGGTAGGTCTTTCAAATAATGGCACAACACAGCCAAGAAAAGGTTGTGTAAGTAACACAGAAACACTTACAAAATATGCGTAAGCTCTGTAGTCAGAGTTTCTGTAATGTTTTTAAAGGGTTAGTACTCCCAAAAATGTAAATTCTGTCATGAATTACTCACCCTCATGTTGTTCCAAACCCGTTAGATCTTTGTTCATCTTTGGAACACAGATAAAGAGATTTTTTATGAAATCTGAGAGCTCTCTGACCTTCCATTGACAGCAACACAACAGCAATATTCCCAGGTCTAGAAACGTAGCAAGGACATTGGTAATCAATGTAATCAGCACTGTTTAGTGCTAAACGTAAAGCTGAACGTAAAACAACACTGGTTACATTACGTTCTGGGGTACTCTCCAAGATGGTGGAAGACGGTAACTCGGGGAGAATAAATTATTATTATTGTTTTCTTTGTGCACAAAAGGTTGGAATCAAGATGTCACCGTTGTGTTTCAGTCTGCTGTCGTTTAGTTTGTTTATGTCTATGGACCGTATTTTAATGATCTAAATGCAAAGTGTAAAGCGCACGGCCCAGGTGCACTCAGGGCATGTCCAAATCCACTTTTGCAATTTAACGATAGAAAAATGGTCCTTGCGCCAGGGCACATTTCTGGAATAGGTTGTCCCTATTCTTTTAATAAGTAATGGGCGTAACGTTCAATAAACTAACCACAGTGTCATCTCCCATTCCCTTTAAGAGCGAGATGCGCTCGCGCCATGGCGGATCGCTGTTTACATGGCAGAATTTGTTGGTCGAAAAGCTGAATGCTTCTCAAGCGAAGAAACCGATCTGCTTGTGCGCGAAGTTAAAGCGTGCAAGAAGATCATCTATGGGACAAGCAGGCATCCACCAAAGCTTCCCGAGGTGAAGAAGGCGTGGGATGTAGAAGAATTTCATTCATCATTATAAGTAGTAATGGGCTGAATTGCAAATAGGTAGCCTAATTCTAATACACGCAATGACTATCCATCATTAGGCTACATTTTTATATTTATGTAGCCTACACAATAATATTCTTTTACAATGTAATCCTTTTGTTTTAATATTTGGCATGTTTGTGTGATCCGCATCCCTGTGTGTAATAAGCAAATATGCAAAGTCAACATGCACTGTGGACCGGCCAGAGGCGCATTTTCTACCAACGCGCTCTTTAAAAAATAAAATAAAATAAAATATTGCGCCATTGACTTTAGACTTTAGACCAGGTTTCAGTTGGTCTATGGCATAGTCTGTTTTTAGCTCCTTAATAGCAATGCGCTAGCAATGCACCTGAACTCACCTCTTTTTTTTTTTTTTTTTGACCAGCACACCCATGGGCGCACAAATGGGCGCAAATGCATTTGCTAATAAAATGACGTGGTGGTGGATGGGAAAATGCGAACTGCGCCGGACTGAAACTAGCAAACACATGCGTCGCATTGTGCCAGGTGTATGATAGGGCCCTATGTGTTTTTGGCTTCTTTTATTGTAAAGTCGTATTACCTCTTTTAGTATATGACCAGCAAATGCTCTTAAATCTTCAGATCTCCTCTATAGTGCCACTTAATCAAATTCAGAAAGGACCACAGCACTCACCTCCTCCCTTCCTAGCAACTGCTTGTCAGCACCGTTCACCATATTGTTTTCCTGTGAAAATGCTTTAGAAAAGCTTATGATTCTGCTTCAGACAAGCAGCGAGTTGAACATTAATCTGGATCTGTCTACGAGAGAAGGTGATTGCAACAGCTCCATCATCTAACGTTCATCTGCGGGGGCATACTCCTGGAACATACCCATTCTACTGAGCTTGTGGGATCAACGGCCAAAACACCGCTCACCTTGCCTCTGCCGTCGCGGCATTTCTCTACATCATCTTCGCCCACTGCAAAGATCATTGCAGCTGTTTGAAGACTGTTTGGTCAACGCGAGGGCTGTGGTAAATAAGGCTTTTATTCGTGAAGACTTCTTCACTTCACAAGCTCTGGATTTTCTATTTATCACATAAATGTGGCTTCCCTATGGAGATTTAACTCCTTTCTCTTTTACGGCACAAATGTAAATGACTATTTTAAACATGCGTTGGTACAACCCAGTCTTAGGCCGGTGACACACTGGCTGCGTGGCGTGAGCGACACGTCCCAGAAGCGTCCCAGAAGTGTGGCGTATTCTGTGTCTTTACACACCAGAAGCGTGCCTGACGCGGCGCTGGCGCGCTGCTGCTGTAGAGGGAGACCGTTGACAGACTAGGCTCATGTCTTCATGACAACAATATATACTTTTTATTTTACACACCTTCGCCTACTGATAAAGGACACCGTCAAGAGTATTGACGGCGAAATAGATTATGTTTGACAGGTGCAATATTTGAAAATCTGTAATTATTATTATTTTTTAATTACATTTATATCTGAATTTGTCAACCTATAGACTTTCAAATATCAAAATATCAGGAATTCATATGTATTTGTGTACAAAATGACATTTAAACACATTTTCCTATTATATTTTGCCTGGAAAAGCTTCCAACACGCGCGCGTGTCGCGGTAAAAATAGGTGTTGGTTCTATTTCTAGCGAGCAAGCTTTTTCCGCGCGGCTCGATCCGCGCCTGAGACGCGCGTCTCACACAGGCTGTCTGTAAGCTCTAACCTGTTAACATGGGAGCCGAATTAAAAACTGACACGCCACGCGGCTGAGATGCTTGCGCCATGGATCCAGTGTGTCGCCGGCCTTAAGATGACTAATTTAGATTCCTCTGTTTATCAAATTTCAGACCAATTTTTAATTTTCCATTTTTAGCAAAAAAATGTATTAAATTTTTCATCAACTCCAAAGTTTCTTGGTTGATTACAAAATTTATGATGCCTTCCAATCAGGCTTTAGAAAATTTCACTCCATTGAGACGGCTCTTTTAAAGGGTTAAATTACATTATTTTAGTTACAGACTCTAGAGATTCTGTAGCACTGGAACTTTTAGATTTGAGTGCTGCTTTTGACACTGTAGACCACAATGTTCTTCTGTCCCACTTATAACAAGTAGTGGGCATTAGAGGTTCTGCCCTAAATTGGTTTCTTCTCTTATAAACCGGAGTTTCTCAGTCAATATTGGAAAATTTCACTCTTCTTCTGTACCTTTAACCTGTAGGGTCCCTCAAGGCTCTGATCTAGCTCCCATGTTATTTTCCTTGTAAATGCTTCCCCTCTGACCTATCTTTGAGAAGTATGGCATAACTCATCTTTGTTATGCAGATGACACATAAATATACCTTCCTTTGAAAAACCCGCTGGCCGCCTGCATCTTGGATGTTAAAGCATGGATGTCCCTACATTTTTTAAGTCTGAATGAGAGTAAAACAGAGATTGTGGTGTTTACCCCTTCTGATACACACTGTATACCACATCTAATTCTTAGTGTTCTGGCACCTTATGTAAAGCTGTACGTGAAAAATCTGAGTGTGGTGTTGGCCAGTGCATTAAAGCTTGATAGACAAGTCAACCAAGTTGTGAAGTCAAGCTTCTATCAGTTGCAAACCTTAGGTAAAAATGAAGTCCTTTCTGTCTTCTACTATTTTTAAAAGAGTAATCCATGCTTTTATCACCACAAGGGTTGATTATTGTAACTCTCTTTATTTGGGGATCAGTCAGTCTTCCTTAAACCACCTTCAGATGGTTCAAAATGAGGCTGCCATAGTCCTGACGGGTGGTCGAAAGCGTGAGTATATTACCCCTGTCCTTCCGTCTTTACATTGGTTACCTGTGTGCTACAGGATTAATTTTATAGTGCTCTTTTTATGTCTTTAAAGGTTTTAGCACCCTCAAACTTCTTTGATCTGTTGATAGACCACCAACCTGCAAGAGCGCTTTAGGTCTGCCATTTTAAGGCTCTTAGTGGTTTCTTGAACCAGACTCAAGTCTGTAGGGGTGATCGAGCATTTGCCATAGCAACTCTGAGACTTTGTTATAGTCTTCCTAAAGAATTTAGAACTGCCCCTACACTATCCATTTTTAAATCTAGGTTAAAATCATTTTTATTTGATCTGGCTTATTATTCATGATTTGCATTTGCTTTGCCTTGTGTCTTGCAGTTTTATTCGTGACCTTGTCTTTGTTTTAATTCTGTTAATGGTTACTTAATTTGTGCAGCACATTGGTCAACAGTAGTTGTTTAGTTGTTCTTTATAAATAAATTGAAATTGAAAAAAGTATTCTCGTAACTTTAAAATTCTCGTAAAATTATGGTTGAACCACTGTATCGTGGACATGGGAACATTGCAGTTGTGTTGCTGTCTATGGAGAGTCAGAGAGCTTTCAGATTTCATAAAAAATATCTTAATTAGTGTTCCGAAGATGAATGAAGGCCTTCCGGGTGTGGAACGACATGAGGGTAATTCTTGACAAAAAAAATTTGGGGGGGGTGAACTGACCCTTAAATGTGTCATTTTTGTCAACTAAGATAGTTAAAATATTGACACCTGCTTTTAAATGTTTTTTACTGCATTTTTTTAAATATCAAATAAATGTAGCTTTGGTGAGCAACATTAAACAATTCTCTTGATCCCAAAATTTTGAATGACAGCATATCTCATAGCAATGGTAGCAAGTGTTACATATCAGCATTTAATTATTGTAAGTATATGATATTTCAGTGTTTAATCAAAGGATGACTCCATCTGTGGATGTATCCATGGCTATTTCTTCTTTTGTAAATGGTGTTTTGAGTTGGCGCTGTCAGTTAAGCAGTGAATTATGCTCACTACTTTTCTGATCTGTAGGGGGCTCTAGTTCATCTTCCTTACACAAGCATGAATAATCTTTATGTCTGGTTTTTTAATTAACTAGTGTCTTTCCTTCCTCTCACCAAGACCAAAAATATCATGATTAATCACAGTGTCCTATGAATCTATTAGTGTTGAATTTAGCCCTGTGGTTCTAGTGGATATATAGAATCTGTGAGTGGTCTGCTATCCATCATGAAGAAAGAGAATGTGTGTGTGTGTGTGTGTATGACAGCAAGGTAATATTAATAGATATTTAGGAAGTGTTCAAAAGGCGAAGGTGGGACATATTTGATTGAGATGTTGAGGAGGAGAAGAAGAATCTGATCCATGTGGTGGCTTGTCTCATTTCAAGTCTTTGCTTTAAAATCCCGAAGGCCTCTTGCTGTTTTGCTGATGGTTCTGGAAGTGTATGATTAAGGAAAAACACAAACTCTTACAGGAATCTGCATGTGTGCTATGATATCCTTATAGTGGCATGAGACTCATCCTCAAGATTAGTGTAGGAAAACTAGAATTGATGTATTATATAAATTCTAGCATTCATGAATAAATTGGAATGACAAACTATTTTATATAAAGTATATATTATTTTCAGTATATTTATAATTATAAATATATAATTACCATATATTTTATTAACCCTTTTAAAAACTTTTTAAAAGATTTGAAAAAGTACTTTTAGAAAATCTGCTTTGTATGCACAGTTTGCAATTAGCTTTGTCCTCAGATGGTATGGACAGTGTATATATTGGTTTCATTGAATGATAAGACAGACATCTGGTTCTTGAAGTGGTAAGCAGCATTTGGGAGATAAGAGGCTAATGGTCCTGTGGTTAGCTAAGGGCTATTGCAACATGATACTGCACTAGGCTAATGTAGGAGGCCAGTCTGCTGGGGCTAACTGTTGGCTTTTGATGGTTTAGTAGAGTAAGGGGGAATATGCTTATATATATATATATATATATATATATATGTGTGTGTGTGTGTGTGTGTGTGTGTGTGTGTATGTGTGTGTGTGTGTGTGTATTTGTCACACTTAATAGATCGTCAAAATCATTTTAATATTACACAAAGATAATGCAAATAATCACAAAATGCAGTTTTTAAATGATGATTTCATTTATTAATGGAAAAAGCTGTCCAAACCTACGTGGCCTGAAAAATGAATTACTCCCTTCCTATTAAATCATAAAAGAATTGTGATTAACCACGTTATTTTATAACGCTTAGTTAAATTTCACTGGTCAAACCCAAGCCTGATTACTGCCAGACATGTTGAATCAAGAAATCACTTAAATAGAACTTGTCTGACAAAGTGAACGGCAACACATCATGCCGCAATCTAATGAATTTCAAGAACATATGAGAAACAAAATAGTTGACATGGATCAGTCTGGAAAGGGTCATAAAGCAATTTCAAAGGCTTTGGGACTCCAGCGAACCACGGTCAGAGCCTTAGGAGAAATCTTAGTGGTGAACCTTCCCAGGAGTGGCTGGCCTACCAAAATTACTCAATGACGACTCCTTCAGGAGGTCGTCATAAATGAACCCAGAACATCATTTAAAGAACTGCCGGCCTCAATTAAGGTCAGTGTTCATGATTTAACAATAAGAAAGTGACTGGGCAAAAACGGCATCCGGTTGTCAGTTTTTGACCTCAAGCGCACTTGGGTTAAGCAGCAGGACAATAATGCCAAACACAGCAGCAAGTCCACTTCAGAATGGCTGAAAAAAAATAATTATACAAAAATTAAGGTTTTGGAATGGCCAAGTTAAAATCCAGACTTAAATCCGATTGAGATACTGTGGCATGACCTTAAACAGTCCTTTTATGCTCAAAAACCGTCCAATGTGGCTGAATTAAAACAATGGGGCAAAGAAGTGTCGGCCAAAATTCCTTCACAACAATGTGAAATACTCATTGCAAATTAGCCAGAGGCCCCGCCCACAAAAGTTGACAGACGCTGCTGTTCTAAATTAGAAGCGCCCTGAGCGAGTTCACAGCGAGTTGTATACAGTCTGCCATTGCTGCACTGAAGAGAATGTCTCCCAGGCATTTTAGATGTTCTGTAGCTGAATACATAAATCCACATAGCTCTCTCCAACTACTCCCGAAATCTGAGTCACTGAAGACGAGGTGGATTAATTTTGTTTTTGGAGAAAATGCTCCCTTCAAATATACCGAAATTTTGTTTACAGTATGTCTGTGCAAATCACTTACAACAGACTGCTTTGTGAATGAGGGTCAGTATAAAGCAGGTTTTGCACAAAAGTTCCTCCTGAAGGATGAAGCAGTGCCAACTGTTCGTGATCCAGCTGCACCTCCTGAAGAAGTAAATATCATGCATTTGTTTTCCAAATTGCCTTTCTGAAAGAGCTTCTTGGCGCTCTGTAAGGCTAATATTGCTAAAGCTACCACTGTCTGTCTGTTTTCACTGATGCTGCCTTCACATACTACCAAAATGATTGTGAACAGGAAAGTTGGAGTTAAAATTGCATATGAAAGCAATGTGAAGTCGACTGCTGGAATTCGTTGAGCTCATAATCACAAATGGGGCTTATAAAGTTTGAAAGGCACCATGAGTTATTTTTTTATCGCACCGTGCGTCTGTGTAATTCATAAAGTGCATTTTTTTTTATGCACAAGTACAATCAGATGGCATTTTCTGTAAAGATAACAGTCTTGTACTAATGGTGGAGTGTTTATTTATAAAGGCTAGCACCGGTATTGCCGGAGAATGAGCTCTTGAAACCTTTGTAGCTCCGCCCTCTTCCCCGGAGCATTTGCATTTAAAGGTAAAGACACGAAAAAGGTGCGTTTTTGCTCATACCTTAAAAGAGACAGTAAATGAATACAGAGGCTGTCATCAAATTCCTGTGAGTGTGCTTCTCATCCCACTAATCATTAATCTTCAAAACACAAACAAAGATATTCTTAATAAAACTGCCCCTCCACTGAAAGTCTATTCCACCAAAATTTGACAATTTAAAATGTGAAAGAGATCATAAACATAATCCATATGAATCAAGAAGTTTAATCCAAGCCTTCTGAGGAGACACAAGTGCTTCATGAACAGATTTAATTTAATTTTGTTCATATGTAAACATTGGTCAATGGACAGACATAGAGATAATCAAATATGGCAAACATGGAAGCTCAGCAATGTTTGCTTGATGCACCAGGATTGGTTCTTGTTAATCAAGCAAGTTATTTATTATGTGCCATGAAATTCTGTCATCATTTATATTCATACTCATTGCATTGTTTGAAGAACAGACTTTGGACTTTGGACATTCTTTTTTTTTCTGGTATTCAGTCTGACTGCAGAAGATCTTTTTGTCGAATGAATTGATGTCTAGATAAGGTGGAGCTGGATCTCTAGGGAGTGCTTTAATGGTGAACTCCTATATCTCATCTCCCTGTTCACATCTTCACTAGGGACATTTCCTGACAGCTCTTTAACCTCAATGGGCAGGGAGAGAGATGCACAGAAAGAAAAGGAGATAGAATATAAGAATTACCTCTGCTTTGCTCTTGATGCAAAAATCACATCAATTTATATTTCTGTAACTACAAATCACTAAACAGTCACACACCCTCATTTTGCTAAGCAGCTGATTGGATGAACATAGTACTACTGTGCTAGTTCTTTTCAGACGCAGGAATTTCTTATTCATTCTTAAAGAGCAATTGTGCATGCTAACGTCGGCCGTCTTCTCTCTAATTAGGTCTCCACGCTACAGAGTCCAGACTGGAAAGCAGAATATATGTATCAAATCAGTGGCTTTTCTCCGGAGATCAATATGCTTCCCCTCAGTTCCTCATTTTCTCATTTCTAATAGAGCTCTGATAGGCTCCAATCAGTGTGCAGCTCATTTGCAAGAGTAGCCAGAGAAATGGTGTAATATTTCTGGAATATTCAACTCAGAGATCCAGTTATTTTTGGGGCATGTGCAATGAATTTTTCAAAACTCTCTGGTTATTTCATAACCACTTATGCTAATTTCACACACTACAGTTTTAGACCAGGAGCCAGATTCATGAAATATTCCTAAGAATAAAACTTGCTTCGTATTTTCTGACTGTAAAATAAATAAATAAAAGATGGAATTATAGATATATTAAACAGTGATACAGTCAAACCAAAAATTATTCAGACACTAGATATAATGTTGGATATTTTTCTTTTACACTATAGCTAATTTATGTAAGTGAGGATAGCAAAATAAAGTGAAATGTGACATTATACCCAAAAATTTAAACCTGACCATGTTTTGCTTATTTTATAGTATAGTATAGTATATTATTTTTTTGAATTGCTGAACAAAATTAAGCATTGCTTGGTAATTGGTTGACCTTAACTGGTATTATCTAATTGTGTACTTAAATTTAACGGTTGACAGCTATTCAACCTCCTTCATTACATACCTTTCTATCAAAGTTATCTGACATTATCAAGATGTATTTGTTCATATTTTATTACCATTTAATACCATGAATGTAATCCTAAATTTGAATCCAAGCAATGAAATGTTTTTTCTGGTATTCCCCATCACTCTTGGA
The DNA here is from genome assembly GCF_003368295.1 of Carassius auratus. Taxonomy (NCBI): domain Eukaryota; kingdom Metazoa; phylum Chordata; class Actinopteri; order Cypriniformes; family Cyprinidae; genus Carassius; species Carassius auratus. Next base: position 14,340,036 of record NC_039272.1, on the reverse strand, counting down.
CTTTGTTTGTGTGACATTGTGTTATTTATGTCATGTTGTGTATCTTTGTAGCACTCTAAACAGTAGCATCTACCAGGTGGCTGTGTGACGCTGTACAGTGACTCAGCCGACAGGGTGATCTGTGTGGTGTATATGGTGACCATGTTCCCTGGCATTCAGCATTGTTAGTATGATAGCCCTATAGATCAATTTGCTGTTAAATGTTTAAAAATAGCCCCGCAGGGAGCATAGATGGATCATGTTTGGATCCACAAGAGTGTGCCAAGTCCTGTCTGCTCTTGTGGTTTACTGAAAGAACATTCACCTATAAAATAAACCCTTTCTTCGTACTGCACTCAATCTTTTAATGCTTTGTGGATTTCTCTTCTAGTTTGCATTGTTTTATAAGCCACAATTTTGGACAAGTAAGTAAAATAGTTGTTTTGTTTTGTAGTTTTGGCATCAGACAGAATGTAGATGGTTTTACAGTCTGTTGCAATTATGAGCGTAATGACCGCTGGATGGCTGCTCCCTCGAGCAATAGCACACTGTTTCTCTCCTCCTATAAGATGACATCCTCCTTAAGTGTTCTTCTGCACACTGGGCTTTCAGTCCTCCGGGGTCCTTGATGAGAGGTCTAATGACAGATGAATATTCCTAAATCTTGCCATCCAGACCTTGCCTCTCATAGAGATAATCTGATTAACCCAGACACAAGAACTTTACGTCAGTGGAACATTAGAGGCTGGTATGCGTTCTTCCTCATCCTCTGTGCTCTTCAATTCTCTGTAGACACACTGTATAAGCGGCTCTGTTCCAAAACTTCTTTACTTCCTACTGCCTAGTAGTCAGATACCTTCTAAAAGAGCAACTAAAAATGTAATTGAAGCTCATAACTGACTGATTTGGAACTATTTATATACCGTAAGCAGATATATAAATACACCCCACCAATTGCATTCCACACAGGATATTTGATTTTAAACTGATTTCAACAGTTTGGTGTTAGCATGTTGCTATGCTAATGATGTGATTAGCATCAAAAAGCATAGTCAATATAATAACATATATAATAACAAGAATAATTTTTGTTTCCTTGTGAAAAATGTATCCTTGTGGCGCGGCTGACACAAAAGAGTGTACGCTGCCTGCGTTCAGCTCATATTCTCCAAAATGGCGCTATGGTGATGTGGAGAGAAACAGAGGAGACAAATTGTTGTTTTTTTCATGTACAAAAATTCTCTGCACTTCATAACGTTACGGTTGAACCACTGATGGCAGATAGGCTATTCTGACAACGTCTTTCATACTTTTCTAGACTTTAACAGTGTCATTTATTTGTCACAAGGCTCCCGGTTTTCATCTAAAATATCTTAAATTGTGTTCTGAAGACAAATGAAGCTTTTACGTGTTTGTAACGACATGGGGGTTAGTGATTAATGACAAAATTTTCATTTTGGGGTGGAGTATCCCTTTAAGATTTCTACAAAAATATTAAGCACCTGTTTTCAACACTGATAATAATACGACTTTTTTTTTTTTTTGAGCACCAGATCAGCATTTAAGAATGAAAGATTGTCTTGACACTGAAGACTGGAGTAATGGCTACTGAAAATGTACCTTTTAAAATTACATATTAAAATATATTTTATTATAGAAACTGTAATAATATTTTAAACTATTATTGTTTTTACTTTATTTTAGCCAATATGGTAGCATAAGTTTATCTGTTTTATTATTTATTTTTTTATTTATGCTAATTTTTTTTTTTGCTTTTGAAAAATTCCAGTTGTGAAAATACTGGGATTCCCTTGTGAAAATTAGCATAACAATGCTAAATGTGATCACACCCAACACAGGCTCTGTCTCACTAATCAACGTTAAAGGCAAGAAATAGACATTAATAGAAACAGTAATGCCAACTAAGAGAAAGATTTTGCTCAATTGATTTGTCCCTTTAGGCTCTGCTGTCTCATTGATGACAGTGCAGTCATAGGAAATGAATCAAATCTCTAATTGTCTTTAGTGGGATGAGAAGCACAGCCTCTGTATTCATATACTGTCTCTGAATTTATTATATGCCATTCTCGCTTATTTCTGTTTTATTTATACATACATTTCTGGAAAAGTGGGTAAAGGATAGAGGAGCCACAGTATTTGCTATTGGCCATTTTACAGATGTATTATATAGATATATCTTTTTTACAGTGAATGGTGAAAGAACAGTTGTGATTTTTCCACATGACAAATAGTTGAAGATGTCAACAAACACAGCAACAGCATAAATGTAGGCAGCAAAACAATAAATAGTAACATAGCTTTATTTATTCATGCCCCAGTGCATTGCTGAGAACTTGATTACCACATTTATCACAGTTTTATTATCCACAGATTCCACATCTTGCTTAGATATTCTCACTTTTCACAGAAATTCAGATTTTTTTTTGTGCTTCTACTTTATGTGCAGGGCCGATTCAGATGTATTTGGTGTACCTGATTTTTTCAGACTGTATGCTTTTGCTGGTTTGCACAGATCTTTTAGTAGTTCTGTCCCATTTACAATCATTTGCAATATATAGATACATTTATGCATGTATTAAAGTAGCTGACATGAAGGTTATATTCCATATAAAGATTATCTTTTAGTTATTTAATCATTAGCCAATGCATACATGTTTTACTATGTAGGAGAGAAAGTTTTTTTTAGATGAACTAACACTTTAAGTTTTGTTTTAAGGCTGGGCAGTATATCGAGTTTGTAAAATATATATTGATGTATTATTTACAAATGATGTTAGGAATGAGGCAATACTATTCATATCGATATAGGCCTATTTAAATATGAGTGCAGAATAGAGGGGGATACCGCGAATGTTATTATAACCCTGTTTGCACATAATATACTGTATGGAATAGCCCACTTGGTTACATTCACTATTTTTGTTTTTAATATGAACATTGTTTTATTGGACGGGATGTAAAAATAAAATGTAAAAAATAAATATACCGATTTTGTTTTTCATCCAAAAAAAAAAAGAAAAACGTAGAAAATACACCTGTATAATGTATATCGCCATTTGGTCAAAAAATACTGAGATATGATTTTTTTTTTATTTTAAATGTATTCACACCTCACAAAATGTGATAAGGAAGTTGGAATGGAAGCACTGGATAATTGGCCCAGGTTAAATTGTTAACCATTATACTGTCTCTCATGTCTGGTTAGCAGATGCTCTTGTCATTACTGTGGTAATCTTGTGAAGACTGTATTCAGCATTCCTTCAATCCCCATATCACTCTAGAAAACACAAACCCATGATGCAAGGGCTGCAGAAATCATCTACCCCAACCGACCACTGAGACAATATCATGCATTTTGGCTACTGAACACATATTCTTTTAGTATGTCAAGTCAATTTTCAGGCTTTAGCGGAAATGTGGGTGATCCACCATTATATCTCCCACCCTCTGAATGAGATGAAACTGTTTCAGTGCTGTCTCCTTTTTTCCTGATGTCAGGTGGTGTTCATCCAGTTTTAAAAGATGCATCACTACAATTCATTTCACACCACAAGGATGGCAATATTTGGCAACCCACCCTTCGCTGGACTTGGTTTAGAATCTGTTCATTTTTTAAAACAAAAATGTTTGGCTAAGGATACTATTATATTGTCATCTTTCATTCGGATGCATGAAACCGTAACCAATATGGACTTTAGCAGCAATAAATAAATAATAATTCAGAAGAAGTCAGTTACACAAGTTCCCTACAGTGCTGTAATAAATGTAATACTCAGAGGAGTGGAGATGCAGCAATGGAATTTGGCTCTGACAGCTTTACTGCTCTTGCCAAAAATGCCATTTTAAAGCTCAAGCAAGAGAGATAAAGGGACAGAGGTAGGCACGGCGAGCCGGTTGCCTTAGAAACAGCTGTGTAAGAGAGTAGAGGGGGTTTAAGGATCTGTATGTTACTGCTGAATCAGCATTCTCCATGATCCCTTAACAATTACAGACAATATGTTAGAGCAATTTGTGAATAAATGGGCGCTAGGAGAGATCTTCTCTTAGCATGCCTCATAAGCATTTTGTGTAAGGCCCGGTGTTGTATATGCTGGTGAATCAAAGAGAAACACTGTCACTTCCACTTACTAGTCTAAAACGAACATCTTTACAGAGCGGTGACCAGAAGATTGGCTTTCACATTCTTTTTTACTCTTGCAAAACCCTGGGAACTCTGCAAAAAGCAATTACTTAGACAATAAGAAGGATTATGGCTGTATAGATAAGGATGTGTTGTTGTGAATTGTGTTAAAGAGATTATTAGAGGGATAGGGGGTTGAAGAAAAGCCTGTGGAGATTTGGTCTCCTCTAGGTTCTTCTGATGTTTATTTCTCTCTGTACCTCTCTTCCTCTCAGTTTCTGCTCTCATTACTTCTGTCTTTGCAGGCCAATGATGCCTCAGGGAACACCTGGAACTGGCTCTACTTCATCCCTCTCATCATCATCGGCTCTTTCTTCATGCTCAACTTGGTTCTGGGGGTGCTGTCAGGGTGAGTCTGAAATCCGTCATAAAAATTAGGAACTCTGTGTTGTACACATGCAGGTAAACTTTTTTAGGATTCTTAAAAAAGTTCCAAAAAAAATTATTTAAGGTAAATTCCTGGCTGGGGGTTGATAAAGATGACATTAGTCATTAATTGTAAAACTGGAACTATTTAATAATTTATATATTTGAGAATGCCTTATTTTCAGAAATTAATCTAATTAAAGTCAAATTTAATTTAAGTAACAGAGAGTGTAGTGAGGAAGGATGTGCTCAAATTTGAATTTAGCTTGAATTCAACTGAATTCAGATTATTTAGGTTATTTTTTTTCCTTTTTTATTTTATTTTTTAGAATAATATACATTATATTTCAGTTTAATTCAGTATAATTACCCATAAACTTATTATCATACAACCTATGGGATATTTCCAAAAACATTAGGTGGTAAATTATAACTCTTTGAATTATAGAAGTATAAAAATAATTGAAAATTATTATTCATTATTGCTTTGAATTCCTATTCCTTGCTATTAGTTGAGACTTCCAATCATTTGCATTTGGTCAGTTCAGTTCAGATTTCAATCCACGAGTTGAAAGGAATCTTGGTTTGCAGTGTTGTCATATGATAACACATACGGGTCTCAGTATAAAGGGATGCAAATTTCATACAACCCACTAAACTAATCGTTCGCTTTTAGAATTCATGATCTTGTTTGGCAGCACACATAAATTTAAACAATTTGGAGCCAATACAAAGCATGCAGTTCCATTTAATATATATACGAGAAGCAAACAAACAGCATTCCTTTAAAATTATTCAAGGGATGCATCTTATAGCTATTAGGTGGGCTCTTCTGAAATAAATGGGCTTTCCAAAACCCTTTAAAGCCTCGTAAAATAATTTCTGTCCTACAGGTTGGAATCTGTTCACCTACAGCTTATGCATATCCAGAGTAGAAGCAATGTTAAGTGCAGTAGAGCCCTGTTTCTCAATTCGATTAGGCAGCTTTATTTTGCCAGTGCAGTGTTGGTCACAATTAGGTTTTTCCTCCATCAATTGTGATTGAGCCAAAAGCCACATACGCTCTCTATAAAGCAAATAACACACCCTCACACTAAAGCATCTTTATTTTTCCCTCATGCTTTACGTCTCTCTCTCTCTCTCTCTCTCTCTCTCTCTCTCTCTCTCTCTCTCTCTCTTATTCTCTCTCACACACACAAATACCGTTTTAATGGAAAGTCTCTGGACGAACGCTTTGTGGTGAACTCTAGCTGCCGGTGGGATTTGAATGTACGATTTCCTGGAAATTTTCAAATGTTCACTGTATTTCATTGAAGGGCTCTTCATGTCTGTGATGCTGTTGTGTGGCATTCAATATTTATTGTTGCTCCTTCAGAGGGACTCTAACGTCCTTTGACATCTCTGCTTTCAAGGCTTTAGTCGAAAAGATTCATTCTCACGTGGTGATGCTGGTCCCTCTCTCTGAGGAGTACAGTAATCCCAGAACGACAGGAGAGCGAGTCAGATCAGAGTGAGAGTATTCCTCTTCATGCTTTATCTTTGGCATCATTTCATCAAAGAAAACCGGAAAAAAAATGGATAACACAAAAATAATGAGCAGCACAGTGGGTGTATTGTAAGCAGCAAATCATTATAGTATAATGATTTTTCTAGGATCGTGTGACACAAAGTAATTGCTACTGAAAATCCAGCTTTGCCAATAAATTACATTTTAAAATATATTTAAAAAGAAAACAATTTTTTAAACTGTAATGTTTCAAAATATTTTTATTGTTTTTAATCAGTTCAATGTAGCCTTGGTGAATATAAGAGACTTCTTTCAAAAACATAAACAAACCCTAGATTTTTTGACAGAAGTGTATGAAACAAATAAGACAATTGTTGACATACAGTAAGATTATAGAGCCATTTCATTTGGCTCACATTTGGTGTTTTTGAGAAATAAGAAGTGTTTGGGTTTTGTGTTTCGATTTTTGAACATTGCTCGAGACATTACTGAGATTTCTTCAAAAATCGAAGTGGAGACGTGAGGTTGCTTGGAACTTATACACAGAAAACAAATCTGAGAATAAGACTTCAGCAATAGTACATTTGTTTGCACAATGCAGTTGTCACTCCTGTAGTGAATCAAACGCTGTGTGTTATAATGCTGATGAACTTGCCACTGTGTCCCTGTAGGCTCTTTCAGTCCCCATCCGCTCTCCATCTCTGTTCTCTCTTAATTTTCATGCTCTCTCATCGTCCTTCAAGTAATTTTATCAGTTTCTACTCTTACTGTGTGAAATTTATTCATTTAAAGCTGTTTTTAGCTTTAAAGGTGAAACAGGCCCTCAAAGACATTCTTGAGAGGATTTGCATTTAAGTTTTTTTTTTTTTTTTTTTTTTTACAGTTACTACTGCCAGAAAATGTTAATGTGCACAGCACATTCAGGGCAGGGAAGTGTGTTTCTGTGTGTATGGAAGTGATAGAATATTTATGCCATTATATATTGCCATACAGGGATGGCAATATATATTTTTTTGCTGTGAGAGCTCTCTAACTGTGTATCTATCCTCATGGTAACCTAGTTCAAAACTACAGTGCATTCAAGACTGCTTGCGCAGCCCCCAAATTATCACACTTGTAAAGGCTTTCTACAAACTCCTTCTGAAGTGTGAAATGTCTGCACACCACAGGCCGCAAAGTATGACGGGAGCTCAGGAGCAGATCTAATTAGGTTGTGTAAAGTGTTACATAAAGGCATGGCACAGGCTTCTCTAGCTGTGTCCTTCTCTTTGTGAGAAAGTGAACTGGCCCAGAAGACTTTGCAGCAGTTATGTTGTTTTGTTTCCGTCGCTTAGACATATTTAAAGGGGGGGGGGGTGAAATGCTCGTTTTCACTCAATATCCTGTTAATCTTGAGTACCTATAGAGTAGTACTGCATCCTTCATAACTCATAACAAAAAGTATTTAGTTTTATTATATTTATAAGAGAAAGATAGTCTATACCGTTTTTTTCCCGGAAAAACACGAGCGCCTGGGGGCGTTACGTGTGGGCAGAGCTAAAGAATCACGAGCACCATTAGGCTTTTGCGTTGAGAGCGTTTGGAAGCTGTGACATTACCGTGAGGAACAAAACATCATCCAACAACGACGTCTCTATGTGGTATGTATTGAAACTGTATATATTTGATTAGCGGTTTTGGAAAATGACTAAGTTCCACTTTATGTCGTCTTTTTTTTGTTTTTTTGTACATGTGGAAAGTGCAGTTTGATGACAACATCGCATGTTGTTTACTTGATGTGCTTACGCGCCGATAGCTAAGTTAACAACACAGAGATATTTAAAGCAGTTTTACTCACCGCCTGCGGCTCCAACACACGATCATGACCCTTTTTCGTTGGGACTGCATTATCCTTAAGAAATAAACGATGTGCAAATACGGCGTCAAACTGGGCCTTGTTTGTAAAACAAGCATCTTCGAAATGCAGGGAACAAACACAAACACTTGCACAACTCCGTTGATGCTCTGTAAAAATAAACTCCATCCACTGGTCCCTTAATGCTGTTTTTTTTTTTTGGTAATCTGTGCAGGGTTGTCTTGCTCTGGCAACCAAAAACTCTCTCGCTTTGATCAGTGAATGTCTTTGCTGTGCTCTACGGACGTGTGCACGCTCTTCCAGGAGAAGTGCCCTCAGGACCCATATAAGGAAATTCCGCTCCATCTAACGTCACAAAGACCCATACTCGATAAAAAACTTTCCGAAACTTGTGACAAACCGGAAGAAGTATTTTTGGAACAAAAATACTTCTTCAAACGTACAAACTAATTTTTGAAACTTTGTCCATGTTTAGCATGGGAATCCAACTCTTTAACAGTGTAAAAAACTCAGTATGCATGAAATAGCATTTCACACCCCCTTTAAGTCTAATTGTCTTGAATATTATATTATATTATATTATATTATATTATATTATATTATATTATATTATATTATATTATATTATATTATATTATATTATATTATATTGTCTTTGTTTTGTTCATGATGGTCTTTGCTGAATTTTCAATTACTTCAATATTCAGTGTCACATGATCCTTAAAATATTTAAATGTGCTAATTTGGCACTAAATAAATATTTCTTATTGGTATATTGAAAATTATCAAAACCATGCCTTTTCTCAACAATGAACAGAAAAGAGTTTATTTGAATTAGAAATCTTTTGTGCCATTTTAAATGTCTTTTCTGTCAATTTTAGCTGATTAACAAAAAATAATCCATTTAGATGGAGCATGGCGTAGCATGTCATCATGCATTCTTATTCCAATAGTGTTTGAAATGTTGGTATTTGTTGGAGAAGTGTGAGGGAACCTTTAATCATTTGTGGATGCACTGGTTGCCATGGAGCATGCTGTGTCTCTCAAGCTTGTGTGCGGAGGCTGGAGGTTAGTTCACCTGTCTGACCATGCTGCCTTCAAAGCAAAAGGCCACTGTGAGGCTTCATGGAGAGACGAGAGGACTGCCACGAGGTGGGGGTTTCGAGAAGAGGTGGGCAGCCGTGTCATCTTCTCAGTGGGTAGTTGCGCAGCAGGGATCCAACTAGAAGGCAATTCATAACCATTTCATCTTTATCTCTCTCACCCCACCATGGCCTTTGTCCTTAACTGCATGAGCAGCCCTATTACCAGTGACGTTTGCTTCATATAGCACACCTGTATTTACCTGAGAAATTATTTATTCTTGAAACTATTTTTTGTCTGAAAAAATTTAAACTAAATCATTTTAATACAGGCATCAGTGTATTATAATTTACAGCATGAAAAATAGATAATTCATAGATAGACCCCCTGCAGTGAAAATCAATTGTGTATGAAAAAAATTAAATGAGGATCTTTAAATATCTCATTTTGAGTATCAAAAATGAGTTTTAAGGGACTCGGTTATTGACTGCGGGGGGACTTTAAAAATGAACAATTCTCCCTCAGAGAGGGAGAAAAAGAGCCACTGATTTAGTATTCCCTCTCTTTTGTCACACACTCACAACAAGTACACAGATTCACTGTCATTGCCACTGCAATGCAGGGAGGAAAAAATTGAGGATTTCCCCCACATTGTCATGTGGGAGTCCTGCTGAAGAACGGCGTATTTTGTGTGCTGGATGATAGTGTCAGCATCACAATCTTAAATGGATAGTTCACCAAATTTATTTTTATTGTGTTATCAATTAATGTTGTTCCAAACCTGCATGATTTTCTTTTTTTGTGACACACAAAACAAGATATTTAAAAACATAAATCTATTTTTTGACCACACTGTAAGAGTCAAATGGGTCCAGTGGGGTGTTGCTTTTGGATCCCATTGATTCTTACTAAAATACATGGAAGCCTTTATTCTAAATACACATAAAAAAAAAAAACATTCTCACATTGTCTAATGTAATATTTACTCTCTTTTCTGTCTTCTAGTGCTTTCCTATTTTATTTTCTCCTTTGATTTTTTTCTGTTCACATTCCCTTCCTGCTTCGATCACATTCTCAGGGAACATTTTCATTCCAGGAGCGTTCTATCCTTCACATGCTGTCCACTTTACTTTTGTTTTCTTCTTTTCTTTGCATTTATAGACCTTTTTTCACCTCCTTTCTGTACGCTCTACGCACCTGTTAAAGAGTAATGGTGGTCAATCATCACGCTGTCCTCTAATTGGCATGATAACAGATGGCAGGTTGTGAGGGGGCACAGACGGTGCATTTTTTCCCTTATGTGCTCCTACATAATCATGTTGCAGAGAAAACGGTAATGCTTATGAAAATGAATGGGACTCATTTAATGACCAAGTCCAAGTAAAATATGCCTCTCACAGGCAATGCATGGCTATTTGTCAGTAAATGCCACTTTTTTCGACCTAAATATCTAATCAAGGTGTCACTCACTACACAGTTTTGTCATACTGTGGTGTGGAAGTTAGATTAGATGAGAGAAACAGTCTAGTAATGTAATGGACTGACTTCTGTTTCTTTGTGGGGCTGTAACATCTCTTGAGGAAGTTAATCAACCATTTGCATATGTATATATATTTTTTTCAGGGTTCTTTGATGAATAGAACTTCATGAGAATGGCATTAATTCGAAAACATTTTTGTAACACTATAAATGTCTCACTTTTGGTCAATTTAATCCATCCTGGCTGAACAAAAGTAGTAATTTCTTTAAAATAAAAATCCCACTGAACCCATTCCTTTGAACGCCATGATAGTAATAAACACAATATTTTGAAATATATTATTTCTACAATTTGTGGGGATTTTAAGTCAAATTTTTAAATTGTTTTATTGCTTGTCATTGCACGTTTTATGCTATATGCTGTTAACGATGCTGCCAAAATGGGTTAATGGGTCTTTATTAAGCAGATCTAATGAAATCTACAAACCTATAAATCTAGATAGACTTAAATAGTCAACGTAATGCATCATCCTGCGATTATATTTAAAAATTAATATAAGAATGGCTTAACTATTTGACTTTATATTAAGTTAGGATAGGAGAAAGAATTTTAACCATTAAAAATAAATTGCACACTTCAGCTTTAAGTGAAGCATAAACTGTAGACTTTTAGCCGTTGTTTTCTATTGATTCTAAAACATTGATTTTTCTACTGCTCTTGCAAATGTGGATGCCACACCTTTTTTGCCTACTTGCTTTTTTCTCTAACCATTTTGGTGCATTTGTGTTGTTCACTTTTGCTTTACAACCAGGTACCTTATGGTTGCATCAAAGAGTGTATTTGCTTTTGTAGATGCATCAGTAGATGCATGCATGCTTTTGTACACATGACCCGTGCCATAGAGCAGGGCTTCCCTGATGCCTCTGTGCAGTACAGTGTGTTCATGGATGTGTGTTTATGTGTATTTGTGCAAACAGGGAGTTTGCAAAGGAGCGAGAGCGTGTGGAGAAAAGGCAGGAGTTTCTGAAGCTTCGCAGACAACAGCAGATCGAGAGGGAGCTGACCGGCTACCTGGAGTGGATCTGCAAAGCAGGTCGGTCTCTCAAGTGAACAATATCTTCATTAACACTTGACATATAATATCTCCACAGAACCCATTTTCAAATCCAGAGATGTTCATGTGCTTTTCAAGATTACACCTGAGAATTATCTACATTGCAACCACCAGAAGGCCTTGGTCTGTTCCCTACAGAGTGTTCTGTCCCCTTGTGCTTTTTCTCCCATGACTGTTTATCTCACTCGCTCCCCGGATGTCTTCTCGGCCGCGATGGGAGCTGATGTATCCGTGCCCGTCTGTTGCTCAGCACTTCCTCTCTCCATGGCAACCACATATATCCTTCCACTCACTCCACCAGCTGGTTCATACCCTCAGTCTTCCCATGACTGCCTGTAACAGCTCTTTCATCAGCCAGGACTCAGTGTGTTGGTGCTTTCCGTGGCTGTGGATTTGCTCTGATCCGGGGCCAGTTTAGTAACAGACCTCAAGTTTTTCTCAGGATTTTCACTTGTTTATACTCCATACTCCATCCATCAATATTAATGCTAATATAATTAGATTGCAGTATTTGTACTGTATGAACAGTGTGATACTGCGTTCCTAAAACTGCACATAAAGTAAAATTATTATTATCATAACTAAACCGTTTTGTGTACATTACATTCATGACCATTCAGATGTAAATTTGATGTTCATCTTCATGTACGTTTAGATTTCATAATGATGTAATGTAATAATATTGAGTGACACACTTCCAGCAACCATTTTACAATTAAGGGCTATTATTAATGGAAATACTCGACGAACAAAGCCCTTGATTTTCCATTTAGATGCACATGCAGGAAGTGTGAAACCTTAGAATGTTACAGCAAATAATCATAACAAGAATAAATATGACCAAAAAAAGGAATGAAAGAGTTTCCCTAAAGGACTTTTTTGGCTTTAAATGTTGAAGTTGTTGGTCGTTTATAATTCTTCCTCTCATCCTAATACTGTAGTTTCTCTTAAGGCAGCACAGTTTCTTGTAAAACTACTGATCCTTTATCAGCACAGGGGTTAATTAGCTCTGTCACAGTATGTAGCCTCCTCCGTTTTGTTTCCCAGAAACCCACTAGGGCTCTTCCATGGGGATTTATTTGGCTTAGAGAGGTGATTTCCCAGACTTTTCCATGCTGGCCCAGCTTTGATGTTTAACACCATAAATTCATGATGGGATTAACTGCTTACAGGTGCTTTGACTTCATGTGTCTCGCTTCAGCCATTCTACTCACTTAGATATTCACTGCATTGTTTAAAACATTGATGTTTTGGGTGATCCAGTGCTCACTGCTGTCCCTGCCTCCTGCTGGATGTTTGTCATATCTGCAGTGACAGCAGTGATTACTGTGTGTGGCATCAGGTTACAATAAGCCTCACAGTGCTTGCTTTTGTCTGTCTCTTCTCCTGGGCAACCACCCAGAACAACCTACCAACTACATAGTGTAAGTAGTGAAATATCTTTGTTTCAGAGGAAGTAATGCTTGCTGAAGAAGATAAAAATGCAGAGGAGAAGGAGGATGGGGCCTGGTACAAGAGGAAATGCAACAACCCAGGTAACCTTTGAGAAATTAATTACCGGTATTGTGTTTGTTCATCATTAGAGCATAATTAATAAATAATATATTAAATTAAAAAAATTATTGTTTTTTATGAATGTATTATTATATTTTAAACTACTTTTGTTTGTTTACTATTCACTTTAAGTATTGAAGAGAGCCAAAAAGAGCAAAAATGACCTCATCAATGCAGAGGAAGGAGAAGACCACTTCACTGACATCTCATCAGTCGGTAAGATCCAGGCCCAACGCCTGTGACCTTTGAACTCACAGTAGATTTTCTCCCAAATTCAGCATGGAAAATAAGAAGCAGATTAAAAACCAGAGGCAAAAGTATCATAAAACTTAACATATAGAGAGAATAATGACCAAAATAAAAGAGGAGACTAAGAGAGTGGAAAGCTGGATTAAAAATGTTTGTTGAATCCCTCTCCTCTCTTCTCCTCTCCATCATCTGTGCGCTTTTGTGAACATCTGAAACAGTCCATCTCTCCCCAGCTCCCCAGGGCTCTCCATTCACCCGTACGAGCGTGAAGAGCAGCAAGAACGAGAGCTCTTCATACTTCCGCAGAAAAGAGAAGAGGTTTCGCTTCTTCATCCGCCGTATGGTGAAGGCTCAGAGCTTCTACTGGACTGTTCTGTGTATAGTGGGACTGAACACATTGTGTGTGGCTATAGTTCACTACGACCAGCCCAACTGGCTCACATATGCACTGTGTAAGTGAACTGCATCTTTAAAACATTAGTACAGCTCTCTGGAGGATCACAGGTTTATGTGAACTATTTTTGAACATGGCCTAGGTGCACTGGGAGTCATTTAAACCTTCAAAAAAATCAATGCAAAACAAGTGCTTTTAAATAATATACTCCTTTGTATTTGCATTATTAATTGTACTTTTATCTGAATTTTTGTTTCACTTGAAACTGCCCCGAGTCACTAGTTTAAAAATGTAATTGGTTAATAAAGACAATTTCCAATAATTAAGCATTAAATTGATTAAAAGTGACAGTAATTTTTTTTTTTTTTACAAAATATATGTTTGAAATAAATGCTGTTTTCTGTTTTGAAATCAAAGAATCATAAAAAAAAATATTTCACGATTTTTGCAAATATTAAGCAACAATCTGTACAATCTGCATATTAGAATCAGCATATTAGGATCATGTGACGCTGAAGTCTGGAGTAATGGCTGCTGAAAATTAAACTTCGCCAAATTACATTTTAAAAAACATTAACATAGAACACTGTAAACGGTAATAATATTTCACAATACTACTGCTTTTACTGTGTTTTTTTTTATAAAAGAATGCAGCATGTGTTCTTTCAAAGATACTGTGTATATATACATTTGATCCATGTCAGGTGAACTGTCTCTTTTGAAGGTCTACTCATGCCTCAACTATGTTGATGTGTAAAGGATGTGACTCCCGTAGAGTCCCTTGTAGCAGATTGGTGCCAAAAATGAGAAAGGAGCATTGCCCCACCTCCTACATATACCTCTGCTTGCATGCCAACTGCTACTAATCATTAATTGCCATTGAGCCGATGCTTTTATACAAGGCCACATACTGTTATTGCAGGGACAGCTCCCCCAAAAGATTTAAGGGTCTTGTTCAAGGGCACAATGTGATGAAATCTTTCTGTTTACATGCCCAGTTCTTTACCTAAGAGGCTACACCACTCTGAATCTCTGACAAGACCACCACGATGGCCTGGATGATTATACTTCAGCTCTATTAACTGTTATTTTACGTTGAAACATTTTACAGAAGCAGCAGAGTATGAGGATCATTTTGTCAGTGTGTTACTACATCTTTCACTACTGGCATGTATGCCTTATAAAAATTATGTGACTGACAAAGCCCATTGATAAATGTTTTTTTGTGTATACAGATTTGGCGGAGTTTGTGTTCCTTGGTCTGTTTCTAATAGAGATGAGTCTGAAGATGTATGGCCTCGGGCCCAGGACCTACTTTCACTCCTCATTTAACTGCTTTGACTTTGGGGTGAGTAAAATGCCGTCAGATACTAATGATATACGGGACCAAGAACAGTACTTGTTTCTTTTCCAGTTAATGCCAGAGGTACTGCCTTATAAGATGTATATGTATATATATGTCCTACTGAGCCCCCTCAAAGAGATCAGCTTCAAGACATTTGAAATAAAATAATATGATTATAATTATTATTTTTGAAATTGTTGCTGGAAATGAGCTTTGTTTTCAAATATAAGTTGTGCCTAGTGTATTTGTGTTCTGTCTTTGGTGTGTTTAGGTGATTGTAGGTAGCATTTTTGAGGTGATTTGGGCTGCAGTGAAACCAGGAGCCTCTTTTGGCATAAGTGTGTTGCGAGCGCTGCGTTTGCTGAGGATATTCAAGGTTACCAAGTAAGAAATAATCTATGATGCTCTGTAGATCATTGTCCTAAATTCATATATTTATATTAGGGGTGGGCGATATGACCAAAATCTTATATCACGATATGAGTCAATTTATTTCACAGTAACAATATATATATCAAAATATTGTTATTTTTGCTAAAATAAGGTCTTTATGATATAATTTTTTTTGATACCATAGATATTTCATAATTTACCAGTGGAAAAAAAGTAATACTACCCTAAATAAAAGCTCACTGAAGACAAGTAGACAGTCAGCGATTGAATAAGAAACTAATTACAAGCAATGACAAAAAAACAACAAAAAAAAAACTCTACAGTAGAATGAATAAGAAAAGTAAACAAATGTATAAAAAAATGCATATTCTTCACTGTATAAATTAAATATATATTTCTACTTATTTAAGTTACAAAAGTGATTTAGACACGAGCAGTGAGAGATTTTCTCTCTTTTGTTGTATGAGTACCATGAGTGATGGACAGCAGGAATATTAGACTGCTGTCACTTTAAGAGCTGCCCGGATCCAATATACTTTTACACATGTCTTTCTACACTGTTGGCTTTTACTTAAGACCTACTGTGTTTACAAGGATACTTTCAAAGATGGGCATTTTGACAAACATCCAAGGCCAAGTGGCAAAAACAACTCTGTTTAGTATTCCAGCGCTTTATAAGCACTGTCTTCACATGCATGCATTCTCTTTCACTGCTGATCGCATTTTGACTTAAAATCACTTATTTTTAATAATGCTGCACAATCTCTATCGGTTGCAGGTGACCTCAATCTCTACCGGTTGACAAATTTCTACTAGTTAATCGTGTCTGCTAATTTATACCATGGATTCATTTACAGTAGTTAAATGCTTGTTTCTGATTTGTTGACTGTTTCAAATGAAATTTCAAAACACACTAGACAAGAAATTGGATAACAATGAGAAGAAAATAATTTTTGGAATTTGTTGTATAGTGTATATGTGGAATGATTGACTCTTGATCAACGAATTACGATGTAATAAAGTAATAAAATATTAAATAGTATCAGTATCATACCACAAATCAAGTTATATTGCTTTCCCTAAATAGGTATTGGAACTCGTTAAGGAATCTGGTGGTGTCTCTGCTCAACTCAATGAAGTCCATCATCAGCCTCCTGTTCCTGCTCTTTCTCTTCATTGTAGTGTTTGCTCTGCTGGGAATGCAGCTCTTCGGAGGACAGTAAGAGCCAGGCTGAGAGTTACACTCACATGTCTAGTCTATGTTGTTTTAGGTTTTACACTAGACATGACAACACAGTCCCAAAATTGTTTATCATGCAAAGGTAAAAAAAAAAGTCCCTAAAATTAAACAATGAATTGTATTAATATAACCCTAAATAAATCATAAATCATTCCTTGACATGGAAAAAAAAACCTCCCTATCATTTACATTTCTCTCTGCATAAGCAGCTGTGACTCTTCCAAGCCCTCTCATTTCATTTACCCCTCAGCCACATGTTAACAAACATGACTGAGCTGAACCAGACGGCACAAGTTTTCATTTCTCTGTTCTATGAATTATTAATTGTTTGCTGCAACAGAGGAATTGCCTCTACACACGCTTCCCATGAGGTAAATATCAGCTTAGATGCACAAACGCTGTCATGTGATCTACTGTAATAAGAAGAGTGCCAGATAAACAAATAGTCGGTGCGAAATGAGAAAATATTATTGAAACATAACAATGTGAGCTGCAGGAAACACTATTCCCTCCTGATGGTGGTGAAGTCTTTCCAGATCTGTGTTTAGTGAAATGAGAAATTGCCTTTGTGCTTCTCTGGTACTGGATTTCAGCTCCATAGCGCTTTAATATTTAAGACTGTAGATGGACATGATAAACTGACTGTCTGATTCATGCAGTCATTTTTTTTGGGTTGGATAAGAAATACGATTTCATACGTTTTGTTGTGAAGCACATCTGAGAGCAGAGCTATTGAGAACAGTCTGAACAGATAAAACGTTCTTGTTCAGAATTCATATATATATATATATATATATATATATATATATATATATATATATATATATATATATATATACTCACCTAAAGGATTATTAGGAACACCATACTAATACTGTGTTTGATCCCCTTTCGCCTTCAGAACTGCTTTAATTCTACGTGGCATTGATTCAACAAGGTGCTGAAAGCATTCTTTAGAAATGTTGGCCCATACTGATAGGATAGCATCTTGCAGTTGATGGAGATTTGTGGGATGCACATCCAGGGCACGAAGCTCCCGTTCCACCACATCCCAAAGATGCTCTATTGGGTTGAGATCTGGTGACTGTGGGGGCCATTTAAATACAGTGAACTCATTGTCATGTTCAAGAAACCAATTTGAAATGATTCGAGCTTTGTGACATGGTGCATTATCCTGCTGGAAGTAGCCATCAGAGGATGGGTACATGGTGGTCATAAAGGGATGGACATGGTCAGAAACAATGCTCAGGTAGGCTATATGGCATTTAAACGATGCCCAATTGGCACTAAGGGGCCTAAAATGTGCCAAGAACACCTCCCCCACACCATTACACCACCACCAGCCTGCACAGTGGTAACAAGGCACGATGGATCCAAATTCTCATTCTGTTTACGCCAAATTCTGACTTTACCTGAATGTCTCAACAGAAATCGAGACTCATCAGACCAGGCTTCAACTGTCCAATTTTGGTGAGCTCTTGCAAATTGGAGCCTCTTTTTCCTATTTGTAGTGGAGATGAGTGGTGGGGTCTTCTGCTGTTGTAGCCCATCCGCCTAAAGGTTGTGTGTGTTGTGGCTTCACAAATGCTTTGCTGCATACCTCGTTAGTACTGAGTGGTTATTTCAGTCAAAGTTGCTCTTCTATCAGCTTGAATCAGTCGGCCCATTCTCCTCTGTTCACTAACATCAACAAGGCATTTTCGCCCACAGGACTGCCGTATACTGGATGTTTTTCCCTTCTAACATCATTATTTGTAAATGGTTGTGCGTGGAAATCCCAGTAACTGAGCAGATTGTGAAATACTCAGACCGGCCCATCCGGCACCAGCAACCATGCCACGCTCAAAACTGCTTAAATAACCTTTCTTTCCCATTCTGACATTCAGTTTGGAGTTCAGGAGATTGTCTTGACCAGGACCACACCCCTAAATGCATTGAAGTAACTGCAATGTGATTGGTTGATTAGATAATTGCATTAATGAGAAATTGAACAGGTGTTCCTAATAATCCTTTAGGTGAGTGTATATATATATATATATATATATATATATATATATATATATATATATATATATATATATATATATATATATATGTATATGTTTGTCCTCAATTTACATGAAAATTCTGCACAATGAAACAATCACAGCTGATCAAAACATATTAGATGATTAATATGCAACTACTATACATGATTTTTGAACCAATGAGATTTCATTGTTGGGGCTTTGTAGCATGACATATTTGTATCACCCCCATGAGGATTGTGCAAACATAGGATTTTATCAAAAGTTATATACCTAAAATCAAGACTGGTGGTGCCCCACTCATCACAAAGATTATTTAAAATATGAATATATAGCAGCATTTGACTTATAATGGTCATTAACTTTAGTTTTCTCTCATTGTATTGTTTTTGTGCTATTTTCTTTTTTTAGTAAAATGAGTGGTTGGGCAAAGAAAGGCATCAATTTTGTTTTCCAGAATAATGTCGACAAGCCCTTACTTGTGAGATGTTTCTTCTCTTGTTTTGAGGATTTCTCCACATTCTCTTGTAATGAGGCCCCTACAGAGCCCCTGAGAGATGGAAGAGAATGGTGAAATAAGAAAACATATTTATTGTATTTTTTTGTTTTTAGTTCTGGAGATGCAGAGAGCAGCTCAGCTCAGCTTTTACATGCAGATGAAGAGAGACATTATTATTTAGAAACTATAAGTGCCGTTTTTTGCTGTCTTTGCAAGCAAACAAATGAAAAAAAATGAACGATTTTGAAATTCGAGCAAAGCTGGCTCCTAAGCATACACGTGCGACTCAACCAAGAAAATGATTCACAGCTCCTCATCTCTCTTCTAGGTTTAATTTTGAAGATGAGACCCCGACGACCAACTTTGACACATTCCCAGCTGCTATCC
Source organism: Carassius auratus (assembly GCF_003368295.1). NCBI lineage: Eukaryota > Metazoa > Chordata > Actinopteri > Cypriniformes > Cyprinidae > Carassius > Carassius auratus. Next base: position 14,320,363 of record NC_039272.1, on the reverse strand, counting down.
TGACAGTGTTTCAGGTATTGACCATCTGTTGATATGTGTCTGAACGCTCTCATCATATTCATTTGAAATACAGTATTTCCATAATGTATTTTATCCGACAGGTTCTGACAGGAGAAGACTGGAATGCTGTGATGTATCATGGAATTGAATCCCAGGGAGGAGTGCACCGGGGAATGTTCTGCTCCGTGTACTTCATTGTGCTCACACTCTTTGGAAACTGTATCCTTTATATATAAACAGGACTGTCATTACTGTCATGCTTTTAATGGCCTAATTTTTCCAAGTAAAGCAAACAAAATAATACGCACAAATGTTGGTTTTAGTAATGGTACTCATTGTAAGATATACAGTGCTGCATATTGTGTGTACTGTATAAACTAAAGACACAAGAAAGGTATATTTCTGCAACAGTATTCTTCACTAATGCTACAAAAACATCATCTGTATTTCTATTTCAGAATGCACAGAAAATGCTAACACTTAATAATTTAATAAGTAAATAAATAAAAATAACTTCTCCCACACTTTATGCAATTGTAGGTGTAAAGATGTTCTTAAAGCTGACCTGCTCTTCTTCAGCTATCATAATCATGTAATCATTTGTTTTCATGTGGCTGTTCCTGTAGAGCATTGCATTAGCAGATCAAATGCTTGTGGGTTTGATTCCTAGGGAACACGCATACTGGTAAAAAAAAAAAAAAAAATGTATAGCCTGAATGCACTGTAAGTAGCTTTGGATTTAGCGTCTGCTAAACGCATAAATGTAAATGGAATTTGTATGATAGCAAAGCTGAAATTTCAGCAGCCATTGCTCCAGTCTACAGTATAACATGATTGATTAGAAATAATTCTAATACTGATTTGGTGCTCAAATGAAGAACATAACAGCATTTGTTTGAAATCTTTTCTAACATGATGTTATCAATTTAATTAATCTGTACAGAATAAAAGCATTGAGTTCTTCACAATTAATATTACCGAGCCCAAACTTTCAGTCTTTGTCAAAAGATTGCATAAAAAACTTTGCCGACCTGAATTGTTTGACAGTTTTATTAGTTGACCACTTTCACACTTTCAATTTCCTTAAAGCACATTTGATCAGACACTCTCCTCAATGTCTTTTTGGCCATCGCTGTTGATAATCTCGCCAATGCACAGGAACTCACCAAGGTTGGTTGGGCATGATAAGGCTGTACATACGGCAAAAAATATCTTGTCTTGTGGCAAATTATACATTTTTGAGGTGCATAGATTTAGTTAACAAAAAATGATAGACAAAAATTAAAAAATTCAAATGTGCACTAACAAAAAAGTGACTTTGCACAAAAAAAAGTGTTTCAGTTCAAGGCTTTAAATATGGCCAGTACATACAGCCAATACTAGTCCCTGTCACAGCCATCCGTACAGTACCTGCACACATACCACACAGTCTCACATGTTGTGAACACCGAATGTTTTATCCTATCGCCATGCACTGACAGCTTTTATTCGTTTCATAAGACTGTCTGTAAGGGCTCTTTTGATCTGACTGATGTTTGCCCTGGTCAATAACTCAAGATAATGAAACTTTCAGTCTGCTGTGGGATTTACAGCCTTACGTGAAGATGGTACCAACAGTATAGGGCCATAAGGCTTCTGGGACATCACTGTCTTGATTTGTTGATGCTAGTGGTGCTTGCCATTGGATGCAGATTTTTCTTGTCTTTCATTCTCTGTTTTTCTGTCTTGCTCCTCTCCCAGGATGAGGAGGAGCAGGAGGAAGCCATCAGTAAGAAACTGGCTCTGCAGAAAGCCAAGGAGGTAAAGGAGGTCAGCCCCATGTCGGCCGCTAACATTTCCATCACAGCGTAAGTCAGGGGGCATTAAACCTGAAGTCAGGGTACTGCCCTCCCCTTTTCACTAACCCCTCCAAAACACCTATTCATCACCCCATCGTTGCTTTTTTTTATGTGTCCCAAGAAACATATTTCTGTTAGTCTCTGTAAGCACATCGGTGTTGGTTGTTTTCTTATTTTACTGTTGTCACTTTTATCTGGTCTCTGTAGGACTCTCTGAATCTGTTCTCTTTGCAGATGGTCTTGCACTCATAATTGGTTGTCTTTAAATGATACGTATGCTCGATTCCACCAGGCTGTGTGGAAATCTATGGAATTTTTTTTTGCTTTCCCGCTGAGGCCAACTGAAAAATCAGTCTGTGTTTAATAAGATTTGTTTTTAGACAAGGACAGTACAGTAGAAAATATATGTAGCCAATGAATGATGAATCAAATGAATCATGCCATCAATATCTGATTTACTTGTGTGCATTTGAACCTAAATTGACGGTTTTACTTTTGCTAAAGACAGTTAATGTTGCAATCCAATGAATCAAATCCACTTCAGAATTAAAAATATTTGATCACTGACTATTCTGAATATTGGGGGAATGTTCATTTCATTGTCAATTGTGGTTAAGGCCCTGGATATGTATTTTTTCCCCTCAGGATCTTGTAGTAATTCTGATCGATTTTTGTAATATTTATACTTTATATTTTTCATTATGAAAGACATTTTTCCAGTGTTCAAAAAGTCAATTTATTAGATTGTTTCATAGAAAAATATAATGACTAATTTAGTGTAATATAATTACTTTAATTCATTTTAATTCACTTGGAATTTGAATGTCTTTCCTAATACTGTGATGCCTTCTCACCTGTTTTGATTTAAATTCTGTTTTGAAGTCACACAATTGTTGATATGTACTTTCCATTGAGTTGGGTGGGGTTAGGGTCAGAGTGATTGACAGGTGCACTCCCTGACACTGACTTTACCCCCACCAAACTATTTCTTTCCCCTCTCATGGTTTTTGTTTTTGGCATATGCAGTTTTATAAGGCCAAATCCTGGTGCTCTTTCATGCAGCTCCTCCAACTCCAGCTCTCATTCACCGTGAGTTCATTTACTCTGTTCAAATCTCCTCTCCTCCTCTGTCCCAGCACATTGCTCTTGCATGATGCCTGACAGCCAAACTAGTCTTGCTGACTAGAGTCGTTCAAAGTTAATCTTGTCGTTTAACTGATCAAATATTCTACATGGAAATATTATACATGGGTCATGAGAGGAAAACCATAAAGAGTAAAATAGCTTTCATACCATTCTTTATTGACAACATTTAATGTTTTACAAATCATTAGTTAACAAATCTGAGACTACATTGATTTTTTTATATATATATAAAAAAAAATATTCTAGTTATAGTTTTAAATGAATTTTACGTTTTCAGAATTTTTTCTACCAATAAACCTTTCATTGACATTGTTATCGTGATCATGTAATTTGTAGTGGAAAAAATCAGTTAACTTTTAATAGGAACATAAGCCCATATATGCTTATATTAATGTTAAAATCTTCATGAGCTGCTGATATTGTTGATTTTTTTTTCTCTGTCTTAATGAAAACAATTATAAGGTGTTGCTGAAAAAGTGTAAGTGTAGACTTAAATCAGTATTAATCTGCTTCAGTGTAATGCAGCTGCCTCAGTGGATTATATACTTACTGTACTTTCTTTCCTAATGTTATGTTTGCCACATTTCTTTAGCTAGCAGGTTAGGACATTTTCTGGAAACTCTAGATTAACTGTTCGCTGGGCTCATTGGCTGCCGCTGGCATTGAGCTGTTTTCTGAGAATCGGCCGTCTGTTTCCCAGTGAGCATCACTACTAGAGCTTCTGCTACTGTTAGTGCCTAATGAGTCAGCACTCCTGTCAGACGAGCCCACTGTGAGAGCGTAGACACACACACACACACACACACACACACACACACACTTATACTCTCTCTCACACATACTGTACAGGCAGGTGAACTCAGGAATCCAGTACTATATTCTTAATTTAACAGAAATTAGAAGGAGAACTTGGCTCATTGTCAAACTTTTGAGAAGATAAAAGACTTTTGTATTCACGCTAGTAATATATATTTTTTACATTAGTTTTTGGTGATGTAAAGGAACAGATTACCCCAAAATAAAATGCTTTTCATCATTTACTGACCGTCATGTAATTCCAAACCCATAAAACTGAGCTTTTTAATGGAACAAAGAAGGTGAATGTTTGAAGAATATCCTCTCATTTTCATATAATAAAAGTGAATGAGGACTAGAGCTGTTACAAGATAAAAAAGCATTAGAAAATTGGTAATGTGAAGTCATACAACTAAAGGTGTATTTCATTATTTTATGAAATGTTATGATGTCACAAATGTGACATCACTACTTCTCCGATGAACCCTATACTCACAATATAAACATTTAAATCTGCTGTATGACTTTAGAAGATTTAAAATGTAGCACACAAGACATATGAAATGCTTTTATTATACTTCTATGGTTATCTATTTATTCTATTTTTTTTTTTTTTTTGCCTTATTCCTCATTTATTTTAATTATATTTAAAGTGTCTTGGACATTAAACGATTGTGTTTCACAAAATAAAAGTCATGTGGGTTTGGAACTACATAAGAGTGAGTGAATGATGATTAAAATTATATATATATATATATATATATATTTTTGTGTGTGTGTGTGTGTGTGTGTGTGTGTGAAATATTCCTGTAATGCTTCAGTTTGAGCAGTACTGAAGATTTTAGGGTTGTAGAGAGTCTGGATAAGTCTGTCATCATCTCATTTTTCTCTACTGTTTTGTACTTTCTTTAATTTTTCCACCATTCATTTTCCACTGTCTTTTATACTGAACGTATGTGTTCAATGCTGATTTTCTTGTCAAATGTTTGTCTTCTTAGCTGTTTTCTGTGGCTCTGTGGGGGCTCTTAGCGTGTCCGTGTGTATATGTGTATTTCAATGTGTGCTGTATGTGTTTTAGGAGTTATGTCTGCTCCCCTGCACATCACTACTTGAGGTAATGGTACTACATAGGGCATGACTACTGTTTCGGTACATGAATGGATGTATTTTGCTCATCTGTACATCCTTGACGCACCTCATAGTGTTTGACAATGTGTACAGTGTTGGACATTTCAGAATCTTGCTCCTCATTCATATATATATGTCAACGTTAACCTGTGATTCATTTTTAACCCTTGGCCAGCTGTAAAAAAAAAAAAAAAAGTCGTTCATCAACTACATTTCACTCTTTGTACTTTAAAGCTGTTGTTAACAAGTTTTACCATGCTTAAAATTTAGAGCTTGATGAAGATGTGTATAGTTTTTATTAGCTAGAGAAAGTTAGCTAAGCCAAAGATATCAATACTGCTTACACTGTTTACAGCAGCTTTATAGTACTGCACGTTAATAACATCCCAGTCTTTATTTTTTCTAAGTATGTTAATATTTAATAGAAAAAGGGAAATATTGGAACTGTGATCATGATTAGTACATATACTCTGACTCATTGAGCTGTAGTGCTCATGGAAGTTTTCATGGCCCTCTCTGCTATCTATTATTATTAACATGGCCAAAAGTCAAATTAACACAGTAGGGAAATGCAGATCACACCTTGAGGTCCTGTCATACAGTAAAACCAGGGAGTTTGCACCACCTTGTCCTGCTTGTCCACAAGAGGTACAGTCTGACCTCAGGACTGTTTCACATCACAAGGTCCTGTTAGTGCTTTAGCTGTAAAAATGGTCTGAAAATCAGTCTCTCAGCTCCCTCCCAGCCTCAGACACCGTTCTCTTTCCCATCACCTGTCGACACATTACTGTAGTTCACTCATCACTCCCTGGAACATGGCCTGCCTTCTAGAGGTGTGTCCAGAATACAGTGATGTGGAGAAGAGAGGAGAGTAGACGTGTAACTTTTCCCAAGTTGAAGCTTTTCCTTGACTTTTCTTTACAGCAGTAACTGTCTTGATTCACGTTCTCTTCAGGCTAACTAACTGGATAAAAAAATAAGGTATAAGATGACATTACCCAAAATAGGAGAAATATAGGAGACTTCTGTCATCATTTGTTCATGCTCATGTCATTCTGAATCTGAATGACATGGGGTGTGAATAAACAATGACAGAATAATTTTTATTTATTATTATTTTTATTTTATTTTTGCGTGAACTATTGCTTATAAGGGAGCAATAGATATGAAGTCACTAGCCATCTAAATGCCCTACATTTAAGGTATAGGATGCAAGGTTAAACTTCATGACCTAATCCATTGTTCACAAATGTTTGCAAGATGAGTAAAGCATGCCCATAACTAACCTTTGTAATCTGGCATCCATAAAGACCTTCTTTTTATTTACACATTGGTTAGTTCCAGTCCTCAAATCTGCTTGAAGTAATGCCATTCCAAGGGCACTGACATTTAGTCCAGCAGCACTGGGACATTTTACTGTTTGAAGCTCTCCACTGTGTTCAGTGTTAGACAGATCCTGCTTTTGGCTTTGTTTAGAGCGATTTTAGTTAGCAGAGCAAAAACAAGCAAAATAACCAGTCATATTATGTCTAAAACGTATATTATTTCATAAAAACTTGCAATGTTGTAGTCGAGACCCTCTCATTCATATCTGAGTCGAGACCAAAACTAGAAAAGTAAAACTGATTTAGAGTCAAGAAGGCTGGGTTCACCTGCTCTTGAGTCCATGACAAGGTAAAAGTCTTGGTTCACTTGTCTTGAGTCCAAGAGCATATTTTTATTGTCTCGGTCTTGACTCACACTTCTTGTCTTCTTTGGGTCTCGGTCTTGAGTCAAACTCGACCCTCTTCTGTTGAGAATATTGATTTGTGTGAACTTCAGCCATCCAAAATGAAGCTCTGTTTCCAAATCCGTATGGATTTTTTAAAGAATGAAAACAGGCAATCACCATCTTGAAAGGGGGTCTCGACATGGATGAGACTAACGTCAACACCATGCCTAATTGTTTTATTAAAATGAATCTGTCTGAGGCTTACACATCTGTTTGCTTAAATCTTCTCTTCACTAGTAAAGAACAGCAGCGTTCTCTAAAGATGATGTCCGTGTGGGAGCAGCGCACCACGCAGATTCGGAAGCACATGCTGGCCAGCAGCGAGGCATTGTACCAAGAGGAACTCAACCCCCGGCTGACCTCCAACCTTCACCTCCGCCCTGACATGAAGACCCACCTGGACCGACCTCTGGTGGTGGAACCTCGTTGCGATGGTCCCATCAGTCCCCACAGAGGCTGGGACAAACCCCAGGATGTGCAAGGGGAGGGCGGCACACCAGATGAACGAGTCCATCCTGTAAAGGAGACATCACAGTCACAGCCACCACGCAAACACCACCGTCACAGGGAGCGGCCCTCCAATGAGACCAATGAAAACGGCGACACAGGTCATGGCAAAGAAGGCCGGCATCATGTGCATCACAGCCGCAGTAAGGAGCACGATGGGACACGGTGTAAGGAGGGGAAGAGTGACAGGAGCCAGAGCAGAGAGGGGGGCCGCAGACATCACCATCAGAGCTCAGTGGATGAGGGAGTGGGAGGTGGGGAGCGGGAACATCGTCACCATCACTCTCATAGGCATAGCAGAGAGGGCAATGGAGTAGTCAGCGCAGGGAAGAGTGAACGGCGGTCCAGGCAGAAGGATGGCTCACGTTCAGGAACAAGGGAGGGGGAGAGGTGCTCCAGGGGCGAAAATGGAGGTAATGGAGGGAAGAGACGGCACAGACCACGTACCAGTAAAGCTCAGTCAACACTGGAAGGAGAAGAGCAACAAGGGAATGGAGAGCAGGAGGAGGACAAGTCACACAGTCATAGGTAAAACTATTTTTGAAAAGATGTAATTTTTTTAAAAATGATATATTATATTAAACAGCACTTTTGTTCTCAAGAAAACTGAACTACATTCCAGTAGCTATGAGACCTTGTTTTTTTTTTTTTTGCATTATTCCAGCACAGGTGGAGATTCTGATTTGTCCCAAGAACTCACTTTAATCCATTCACCAAAATGATTCATTGAGATTCGTTCATTGATTTATTTAGTAGACTCCCACTTAGGTGGTGACCAGTGAACTACAAGTACTATAAGAACATTTATCTACTCAACAGATTTGTTTGGAAATTTTTTAGGACAGGAATAGAATAGAATGTGCATATTTACATATCTATGACACAAAAAGAATGTTGTCAGTCAAATCATCCTCATTCGTGAACGAGTTTGAGTCCCACAGTGCTTTGTTTATGAGTCAGTTTGTTTCCCAGTGCCTTTCTGAGTCAATCCAAACTCAAAACACCAACTCGTTCATTGATAAGTCTACTTATTCAGTAGATCCAACCAATAATGTGATTTGTTCATTTAAAAGATTAGTTAAGGAACACAGAGATGTTCATGACCAAAACGCCAATGTGTAACCTCATTTTGACTACTGTAGGCACATGGACATGGGCGGAGATTCATTGGCTATAAACCCCCATCAACCTTCAGGTGGGAACCGATGGTGTCTTGATAATCCAGAAGACTTGGACAATAAACAAAATATTGAACAGACTGGAGGAATGGGCACACACATACCTGTGACCGTCACATCTCCCCCTGGAGAAACCACCCTTATTCCCAGTTAGTATTTCTCATACAGCCATATCAGGTCACTGTGACTAATTTTCTCTTAATTTTATACTCGCATTTGTGTGCCACTTTTTTAAGCATGTTAGAATTTCTGCTGGCAACAAGCCAGTGTTGGTCTAACAAAAGCTTGCAAGTGTATAAATTCAAACATGACATTTGTTTTTCTTCTCAGTGAACAGTATAGACAGTGAGACAATGCCCATGACTGAGAAGAATCTGGAGGATCTGAACCAGAGCAGCCCTCGTCCCATCCTCCCTTTCAGCTCTATGTTCATCTTCAGCCCATCCAATCCGTAAGTGTGTGTGTGGAGTCCCAATGTTTTCAAAACCATGTGCATTTGAAAATGTATCCCAGTGCAGTGTAATAAAAGCTGTTGTCAGAGCTGCAATCTGAATGAAAGTAGAAGTATTCATTCAACATTTCTTCTTTGGAAATTTGACAGTAGCTCACATTCAAGAGTTCTAGAAAAAGACTTTTTTTGTCAACAAGTAGTGGTGTGGCATGGCACAGTCATGTGAGGATATCAAGGATATTCTTGCTTTCAAGTTATGTTTAATAAGTTTGTTATCTATGGTGACTAAAAAAATAGCTCGTAATTAAATGAAAGTACTGACAGATCTTTTCCATAGTGTGACAAACATTTAAAGTAGCTTCCACAACACAGTTGAGTTTTGTCTTGAGTATTCAGATGCAGAATTAGTTGGTGATTGGCAAACTACCAATGCTGTTATATCTGCAAATGTTCCTGGTTATTATCTGTCTAAGCCGTCACTAATAATGGTTGTAAAGTTTAATTGTGTGTGTTTAAGGTAAATGCTTTAAGATCTTTAAGACTAAAAGGCATCCAATCCCATAAACCTCCATATAAAGCTGTGTATTATTGGGCAATTGCCAAATGCAGCTGTCTGTCAAGATCCTGTTGGTGCAACAATATAGGAATACTTTTATTTTACAATTTACTTATGCCACATGAGTGTTTGCATGCCTTCTAAAATCTACACTATTACTGAATTAATCATTGAACTCTGAAACCTTGCTTGTGGCCTGCATGAAAATATGAATTATCGGTGGTTAATTAAATGTATCTGTCGGTAGATTTAAAATAATGTTTAGGTATCACACTTCATTATGTAATTGCCTTCAGCCTCATTCTTATAGTGTGTTGTTTTATGTGTGTGTGTGTGTGCAGGGTGAGACGTCTGTGCCACTACATTGTGAGCCTGCGCTACTTTGAGATGTGTATCCTGGTGGTGATTGCCATGAGCAGTATAGCCCTGGCTGCGGAGGACCCAGTCCAAGCCAATGCCCCTCGCAACAATGTACGTCGCTCATATGCTTTGGTCTGGTCTGACTGTGTACAGTCAGATTTTGTCTAAGATTGACCTCATTTTCCTGTATGTCCCAAATGACTGATAATAGTCTGATGACAATTTTACTTTCACCTCATAGGTCCTGAAGTATTTGGACTATGTCTTCACTGGTGTCTTCACATTTGAGATGGTCATTAAGGTAATTTTGTGATAAATGACACTGTTTCATTGGATCTCTGATAGAAGAAGTGATCCAGAATTCCCCTCATGACCTGAGAGAAGGCTATTTGGTGACAGTGCACAACTATTTTATGTATTTTCATAATCGACTTGTCAGTGGTTCGTCTGAACAACTAGGTAACTAGTTGGACTTATTAAGATCACATACTGTAAGACATGATCTTGTGTTCATAAATAGTGTCAGCACAGTAACTGACAGATTCTCAACAAATAAATCAGCCGAATTTCTATACGATTTTACAAAACTGTCATATTCCTCACAATAAACTGTAAGGATTCTGTTTAATAATAGGAACATTGCTCAGCGAATTAGATAAAGTCTGTCAGTAAGTGTCTTGAAATGTATTGTAAAGGCAGTGAATTTGATGGCTGTAGTGATGGTGTTAAGGTTTAGTAATCTTTAATATTTATGTTTCTCCTTTGAAAAGATGGTGGATTTAGGTTTATTGCTGCATCCTGGTGCCTACTTCAGGGATCTGTGGAACATTCTGGACTTCATTGTGGTCAGTGGTGCACTGGTGGCATTCGCATTCTCGTAAGTTGCCTTTAAATTACAAACACCTGTCTAAACTCCCATAAATCAGAAAACTCTTAATTCACTCTTTTACTTAAGTGTATTCGAAGTCTATCGTTGATCTTGGCTGCAAAATACAGAATAATTTGAGACACCTTTTAGTCCAAGATCTTGCCCGTATACTCTTATTCTTTTAAAAGGTTTTACTTCCTACAGCATGACAAGAGTATCTTTGTCTTTGTTGTACACATTCAAAGCTGCAAACTCCCAGTGATCTGTAATTTCCTTCCTGTCCTTCTCTCAGAGGTGTGGGTCAGTTCACACCACTTTATTGCACTTCTGAGAATGCAGTCTCAAAAAGAGTGTGTGTGTGTGTGTGAGAGAGAAGGAGCTAATAAAGGAGTTGTCTGATACGATCAGCTGTTTGCATCTCTTGTGCTGTAATGGATGGGCCACTGCTACACTTTAGTATTGAGGAAATGGTAATAGCTGCTTTTAGAAAACCGAAAGGAACAGAAATGCTAAGAGTTTTAATTGTTATGGTTCTGGTGCTACTGTACTGTATATTGTATGATGAAATCAGTTGCAGTTTTGTCTTCATGATGCACCAACTGCCTGACCAGGGCCGCTGCTGTGCCCCCTCCAAAAAAAAAAAAAAAAAAAAAAAAATTAGTGGTTAAAATAGATCTTTATTAAAGTAAATAAATAAATTGTAATTCAATAGTATTATTTATCAATTAGAAATGAATGCTCTAGACAGTTACCTATGGTTAAGATTTTATTAATACCGTTGCCTGATTGATTTTATAGACTCAAGCATTCATAAATCACACAAAATAAAATTAAGCAGTTTTAATATAATAAAACCATGGTTAATTTTGGTTGTGATCTCCAGATGTTTTTGTTGAAAAAAAAAAAAAAATTCCTATCGCAATTAGTGTGGCCAAAAATTTAAAATGAAGTGGATATTTAACTTAAATGTTTGGTCAATATTAAACAAGGATTTGGTCATACTGTAAGTGTATCAACAGCAATTATTAGGCCTTTGATGCCATTTGCAGGCATTTGTAATAATGCGAATTGTTTATTTTATAGTAGCTAGGCTACATTATGTACTTTAACAGTGTTATTCAATGAAACCATATTATTAATTAACCAGTCATTATTGTCTCATTGTTTTTATATAATACATTTTAAGTCATAAAAACTAGGATATAAGGTAAGATACATTGTTGTTGGTGGTGAAATTTAAATTAAAACACATTAACGTCAACAGTCAAAAAAGTTTCACAGGATTATGAATGTAGCTACCTGAAAGTGATTGAACGGGTGTCATCTTGGTCTTTTTTATTTGTATTTTCTCTGCGCCGGACTGCGATGATGTCTTTTCCCTCATATAGCCTAGTTGTCCACATAATTATGATAATTATGATTTTGTATTCAGCCGCGATTTAGAGCAAGCACGGGACGCAGATCCAGAATGGTCACATGTGTTTATACAGCCTTCTGCGTTCATCATAAAATGTGTATATATATATATATATATATATATATATATATATATATATATATATATATATATATATATATATATATATATATATGTGTGTGTGTGTGTGTGTGTGTGTGTGTGTGTGTGTGTGTTAATGCTTAGATTTGTATTTATATGTATATGTTAATATTAATATAGTCATTAACATAATAATGTTTTTGAGCAACTGGGTTGGTGCCCCCCTGCGAGTTGGTGTCCAACGCAAACTGCGTACTCTGCATATAGGGAGTGGCAGTACTGTGCCTGACGCTTCTTTCTTTCTTTCTTTCTTTCTTTCCTGCACGTTGTATATTTTTGGGTATGGGGTGGATTTAATTTTGTGATTTAATTACCCTGTTGACAAGTCCAACATTGCAGTCCCCGACATGATTTGGATGCAAATCTTTGGAATGAGATACTGGTGGTGCTCTGGTGTCCCCATTAGGCTAATTTAACCAGCAAGACTTCCTTGGTTAACCAGCTTTACCTAAAAGATCAGTGAAAATGGGATTGTTTTCCTGCCATGTCATCAGTAATTATCAATAAGTAAGGCATGCTGAACATAGAGTGGATGCAATACTGCTTCAGAATAACAGGGGTATCTCAGGATGAAGGGGTCTCTCAGCTGTACTCACTTTTCTGTCCTACTTCCTGTTTGTTTATATGTTTGTTGCTGTGTTGTCATGTCAAAAACGTGTTACATGTGAGTTTATTGATGTGCTGTCACTGACTTTCCTCTCTTCCTCTGTTTCTCTCTGCCTGGAATCACTTGAAGGAGCTTCATGGGGTAACGCCTTAACTCTCTCTGTGTCTTTGTTTATGTCTCTGTCTCTCTCTCTCTTTCACTGTTCATCTTCTTGCCTGTCTCTGAGTCAAATAATGCTTAGCCCATAGGCACGTGTTGAAGCATGAGATCTTCTGCAGTGTTTCAGCCTCTCCATAATCCATCAATTAGCATCACTCATGTATTTGCAGCCAGTGAGCTTGATCTTCTTCTCCATGTCATTTAATTCCCTGTTGTCTTGGAGGGCAGACACTATTGATCTGTTTCATTTCCTTGAAACATTACTACCATTCTCAGTAGGTCTTCAGTGCTTACTGAATATGGAGCATCCTGGGCGATCCCCACATTGTCCTCAGACCGGATGATCAGTGCATGTGTCATATCATATCATATCAAAAATGACCTGTTCAGTTGTGTTGTAGTGGCATATCAGGTCAAGTCTGGCTTTTTTTTGGCCAGGGATTGCACCATCGTTCACTTTAAACATCACATCTGTGCTCCATTTTTGTTGGATCAGGCATGAGAACACGAACGTATTTCCTGTACATGCTCATCTTTCTGCATGTTTTCGGATTCACGAGAGAATGTGATGCACTCCAAATGTGACTACTGCATTTGACCGGAGCTTTAAAAGAGCTCTTTAAAGCATAAAAGACAGTAAAACTATGTATGAACTGATAATAAAATTATATAATGACTAAATAAATGAAATACAAACAGTAACAGTATAATGTATGAAAAATGTAGATTTTTTTTAGGCATAATAGGTATCTTTTCAAGCTCACTTTCATTTAGCTGTTATTATAAAAATATATATTTTCAAAGATTAACTTGATTGTTAGATGACAGCAAAGGTTCATAATCTAAATGTTGAAATTTGAGAAATTAGCATGAAAAATGATATATCCAATATCAACTATATATAAAACTATAACAACTACTGTATATTTCTAGTGCACTTTCAAAAACCAAAAAAGTGCTGTTACTTTTATTAATCACATAAGTAAAGCCAAAAAACCCCAACAAAAATACGTAAAATTTACAATATTATTAAAAGCTAAGGAAAATAAATGAGTTTTTAAAGCTCTCTGAAGTGCCCCTAATGTGGAAGCTGTTTTAGGACATCCAAAGCTTGTTCCAGAGTTTAGGAGCTACCATTAAAAAAAAGCTAATCTATACATTTCAGGCGCAATCAAGAAACCATCAGACACTGCTGATCTCAAAGGTTGATATAACCTGTATATTAGCTGATATATATATGCTATACCTATATAAATGAAAATATTTGACTATGAGCCTATAAACGATCTGATACAAAGATATTATGCATTCCTAGATATAAAATTTTGCCCATATGCCGTGGACCAAAACAGTTGTACAATAAAGTACAACAGTAATACTATAAAATTTGTTTATAACCATTTGCTGGCATCTTTCAGCCATGCTTTAGGTTCGTACGTGTGATATGAATCAGATCAGGACTGATCTACGGCTCCACCATCTCTTTCCTAGATTGGCATGTCTTGGGATTCGCTCCAGATCTTGATTGTGTTGGTTTTCAGATCCACCTTCAGTTGTTCCCTCTCTTGTCAATCTCTCCTACAGCTGTCTCTACAGACTCCAGCAAAAGAATCTGTCATCATTTCTTTTACACCCATAAAAGAAATGAACGGCAGTTGGAAGTGTCTGTTTCACCTGCCATACAACGCTTCTTCCTATTTTTTTTTTCAGTTTCCAAAACATTTGCCTAAAAAAAGTCCCACAATTTCCTGTTTCTCTTGCATACAGTCATCGAATGTCATTATGCCTTGTGCTTCAGCCTCACAAAAGAACGTGATGGTGCTCATAAAAGTCTTTTTCATTCTCATTGAAATGTTATGTGCAATGTTCTGAAAGGATGATGTGGTTTACTGTTAGTGCAGAGGAACTTTCTGTTCTCAGCATGTCGTAATGTTTTGCCTTTTGCTTTGTGTTCTTCTCATTCATTAGATCACATCAAAGCGTAAACAGGTGGGGAACCCCCGATATTCTTTTTTTTCTCCATGATAAATCTTCTCTAATCCTCATTGTCCTGGGCTTACTGGGATAATGTCCTTTACTGTCACTACATATTAGTAGAGTGAGAGAATCTGTACAGGGTTAGAGCCTCTACAATAACACTGATGGCTTTCATCAGAAACTCTTAATGATTTCTGATTAGTGATGTATTGATGCGGAACAGTATTTCTCCACCACAATTGTTATCTGGGGTCCTGTGAAAGTTATCATGGAGTCCAGTGGGACGTTATTGAGGCTCTTTTATAGCTTTTAGTGGGTTTGGGGAACAAATATCAGGCCCTGTACAGTGAATGCATGCTAGACTAATGTGCATCAGGGAGCATGGGTGGAGTTGCATGACCTTGTTGAGCCCTAAGATTGGGCCAAAGGAGTAACTTCACCATGCTGATTTGTGACCATGTTGTTAGGTCTCTGCTGATTGGCTGTTAGATTGGTGTTTATTAGATTTATAGAATAATGTATGAACTCTGCATGCTTGAGTAGACGTTGGCACTTTCTAGGGGTGACGTCGAGGCTTTGCTTAATGTAAATGCTAGAATTCTGCAAATGTACTACCACTCGCTCTTGCACATGGAAAGGTCTTTTGTAGGTGTAGGTCATTTCTTTTGAAATATGTCTATGTGCAATGGAGGGGAATCACTGCTTGGGGATATTTCTATTGTAAGCATTTTTACAATAACTTCTTGAAGTTACTTTCTGCTGGTTCATCTGTCAGCACCAATCATATACCTGCCAAAGCTTTGTTTAAATCAACGCATTAGCGAAGTAAGAAACCGTGAATAAATGAGATGCGTTATGACCTCTCAGATATTCTGTTGTTCTCTCTTCCATTGCTGCACTGGAAGAACTAAACGGTACCTGCAAACTAATACAAATGATAATGACCTGGCTTACTGTACATTAGTCCGCTTATTACACGGCTTCTCACCAAATAAATAAAAACATGAAATATTTAAGATGAAATTATTTTACATGCATAAAACCACCTTTAAGAGGAAAAATTTAAATGACATAATACATTACAATGTACAAAGCAATCCGCTGCACTTCAAGACAAACACTATACTATATACTATACTAATAACTGAGATGCAAGATGGCATCACTTGGTGTTTACAGGCAGTGTAATATGAAAGGCGTAGAAGATAAGGCAGTTTTATAAACAGTTCTGCTATGGGCAGCGGTATGAAATATCTGGCCTCTGAATCCTGCGTTTGACCAATCAGATTGAAATATTCCAGAGAGCCGTGTAATAATTAGTTGTAATGTAACATAGGATAATTGGGAGAATGAATTATTACAGAAATAGTAAATTATCTACACTTAATTTTGTCAGACATCCAACAAAACACATGCCCTGCATCGAAATAGGGGCTCAGTGAAGTTTTTTTTTTAATGAATGTGATGTCTCACAAATAATATGATTCTGTTTGCTCTTTGCCTGCATTAGATATAATGCGAAGAGCTTCAGTTATTTCATATGACCATGGAGTACTTCCTCATGATTCAGTTATTGACTATGCTTGTCCTTGCAGTTACTTCATTAAATGACATTGTAAGCTTGGCGGTTATGATTTGAGTATTTAGGAGCTGAAGCATGACTGATTTCCGCTGAGTACTGCTCTTTTTTTAAAGGGTGAAATAACTTGAATTACATTTTATTTAGCGGTTCTCTTTCTTTTCTTGCTGTAAGCTCTGTGTTTAATGAATACATGCACTGTATTCAAATCTATGCAGTCAGCTCATCAAGGTGACACATCTGAAGCATGTCAGCTTGATAAAAACTTAAACAGCATTGGTTCCTGTAAAGAAACAGTGCCCTTATATAGGGCAGGTTTCTTTGTTATCATTGGTGGCGTGTTGTTGTTTTAGAATCTGATGCACAGCAGCTTTTGGGTTTAATTCATGTATCCTTTCTTATTTTATGCATGAAGAGCGCTAATTCTAAAGTATCGTTCAATAATAGGCTAACAGTTCTGATGGAGCTTATTAATACATAGATATTAACTATTTTACCTGCATGCAATAAAGATATATGTATTTCATAGTCTGTCATCAAAGCATGTGCTTTTGTAAAATAACACCGTATTATTTAGTTTGTCTGTAAAAAGGGTGAGTATGTTTAGTCTAGTGTCTCATTATTGACATTTAAACAGATGGAAACATTAACGTCATGTTTACTCACATTCTCATGTGTTTTGTCTGGATATGTATGAATACTTTGATGAAGGCTGTCAACAGCATATTTGTTCCTGTATTTATTGTCCATTTGCTTATTTTGACTTGTGTAGAGGAACGAAGGGAAAAGACATCAGCACTATCAAGTCCCTGAGGGTGTTGCGAGTCTTGCGACCACTGAAGACCATTAAACGTCTACCCAAACTGAAGGTACATTTTTGGCTGCATTCCATTAATACAACCATCATGGTTAGGTACATCTATGTTTATATATACAAATGCATTTATACATTTTTGAAAGACTTCTTCGGTGTAATCACTCTAAAACAGTGTTGAGTCAGGGTAGGTGATATGGTTCAGAATTTTTTTTTGTTATGCTAGTTGAAAGTCTCTATGTATTTACATGGTCTTTGGAAGATGTAGGACCATAAAATGTTTGTCCAATTATATCCCTCAGTCTGAAGGCTACTAAAGGCTATTCTGCTTTCCTGTGAACACATCCTTTTGCATACCTCTGCGCAACCTATTTGCGAAGACATTATATGTTCATTATATTATCAGTGCATTCCATTGCACTATTGCAGACAGAGGAAGAATGGAAGCCATTATTATTATTATGTGCTTTGTACTGTAAAGTTTTCTCACCGATGAATGAGACATGAGATAATCTGAAAGCATTGCATTCAACCCTCCACCAACGCTGTCTTTCATTGTGTCGCTGGCTAGCCTCTGGTCTACATACAGTATTCATGTGTTTTGGAGGAGGCATGGCTATGGAGAGTGATTTGCAGAGATGATGGGATCTTATGCTTTTAAGCTAGCATAATATTGCTAGCCTCTCTGAAATTGCCTACCCTAGCTTTAATATTAATATTAATTAATATTTATAACATTTAAAATAAAAATCTCGTAAAAATGTGTCTTAATGTGTATTTCGCAAAAAACAGTCAGCCAGGTTCTTTGTCATTTTTAACACATTTTATCCTCAGAAATTACAAAACATTTCCATTTTAGGAGAGACATCAATTGTTAAAATCAACATTATTGCCCTTGAGAGAACTTCATAGGCATCATAATAAAAATTAAATGTTGTGGTATCACCAATCCCTAACGCCTGTGATCATGGATGCCTGCTGCATTGCTCACAGTGAGAGCTACAGCTTCTCAAACACCTGTGAGCCTTGCAGGTGTGGATAATCAGAAATGAATTACTCTCAGTTGTGGCAGATTGTGCAGTCTCTTATCTGTTGATTATCGAGATACTGTATGTAATAATGATCTGTAAAATGCATTCAGCTTCATGACTGTAGTAGATTGTTAATAAACCAGGGCGTATTTGTGTGTGTCTGCTCTCTCTTAGGCCGTGTTTGACTGTGTGGTGAACTCCCTGAAGAACGTGTTGAATATCCTCATTGTCTACATCCTGTTCATGTTCATCTTCGCTGTCATTGCTGTGCAGCTCTTCAAGGGCAAGTTTTTCTACTGCACAGACGAGTCCAAAGGCCTGGAGAAAGATTGCAGGTAGAGTGGGATTAATACAGGAGCAGAGAGTAGGGGCTGATTATCTCACACCAGCAGCTCCCCCTGCAGGCAAACAGCAGTAATGTCCAAATTCATGCAAAAGTGAGTGTAGAAATGATGATATAATGAGATAACGTGTTGAGTCCCAGATCTATGCAACGCTTGGAGTTCCACGTTTTTAAAACTCCCAGGGAATTTTAAAAACAAGCCATACTGAATATTAAAAATGTTGGGGAAATAATTTCATTTTTTTTTTCTGATTATGTTCAGCTCTAAAATACTTTACCCTTCTGCTCTTTGTCAATAATTTCTATAAAATGATTCCTTGAAGTCTTAAAATAATAATAATGGTTTTAAACTCTGAAGTGTACTTATAGTATCAGTTTTAAACTTCTGTAAGGAGTGTTCTGAAAATGGACATTTTGAATGGGTTTATCTTTTTATTTGCTCTTTCTGTCATTGTCTTTGTGCTCATTAGAGGGCTGTTCTTGGATTACGATAAGGATGAAGTGGAAGCCCAGCCCAGGGAATGGAGGAAATATGAGTTCCACTACGACAATGTGCTGTGGGCGTTTCTCACTCTCTTCACCGTTTCTACTGGAGAGGGTTGGCCAACGTAAGTCAGCAGACATGTGAGATGTTCCTTAATGGGGTGTATGCCAAATGTCACTTGACCAATCCAGAAAATAGATCCCATCGCATCCGCTTATTGGAGAAAGTGTTAATAGCAGTATCGACTGCTAGTGGTTTAAGTGGATCAGCTAACCTAGTTCGTTTTTTTACTGTTGCCGTTTAATTCAATTTTAACATTCAACTGAGAGTGAGAAGAAGAAGAAGAAAAATGCTATATATCTATCTGCATATGTGAAGGTCATCAGTTATGACCATCTTTGGTATCTCCTTTGAAGATATCTTGAGTATCTTGTATATTTAATGAATACAGAAGACCTGAACCAGAAGCGACTTGACCTGTTTTACAGAATGCAAAAGTTTGTTGCGCATAACCCCATTACACTTTACATATATTTTAAGCATTATATACAGTACAACCATTTAAATGCAGAGCACAAATTCTGAGTATGCGTCACCGTACCTGGCTGAATGTCACGTCACTTTAAAAGTTTCTGTCCCTTTCAAACACTTCCCTTGTGTCATCTGACCCCTCGGTGGCCTTTTCTTTCTTTCTTTTTTTTTTTTTTCACTTTAAATGCAGTAATCAGTTTGAAGTGGTTCTCTTTGAGGCTCTGTGATACTGGTAGCACATTTTTAGGAAGGCAGACATTCATGGATCAGCATCAGCCCAAATTTACAGCCAAACTCATTAATGTGCTGGAAAAGCCTTTGTAATTGTCTCTGATTTATTTATTTTTTATTATTTTATTTTATTTTATTTATTTATTATAAGTTGTTGGGTTCAGTGTTCTGCATCTGCTGTGTAATTCTGTTTCCTCTCAGTGTTTAATCATTAACTATTTCAATGTATTTAGTAATTCAGAAAAGCATGATACAGTATATAAAAATGCTTCAGGCTAAGACCAGTTGTCAGAGGAGGAGGAGGAGCTCACTTGCTTAATTTTTTATTACTTTGGCCACACTGCTCATAAAAAATCACAGATCTTAGAGCTTACATTAAAATAAACAGTCTTAAAATATGGGTAAAATAAATGAATCTTCTCTCTCCCACAATACGCTTTATTACCTTAAACTATATAGGGTGCAATGGTATGATGTTTTCTGTGCACAGGGTTTTGAAGCACTCTGTAGATGCCACTTTTGAGGAGCTGGGTCCCAGTCCTGGCTACCGCATGGAGATGTCCATCTTCTACGTGGTCTACTTTGTGGTCTTCCCCTTTTTCTTCGTCAACATTTTCGTGGCCTTGATAATCATCACATTCCAGGAACAGGGTGATAAGGCCTTGTCAGAGTGCAGTTTGGAGAAGAATGAGGTATAACAGAAACATTTCTTTACTGTATGTGTATATATATATATATATATATATATATATATATATATATATATATATATATATATATATATATATATATATATATATATATATATATATATATATATATATATATATATATATTTGTATTTTTGTTTGGTATTTAACATCATAAAATTTAAAAAGTGGTAAAACTTTCATATCATGTGCAGCCATAATAATATAGTAATTATATATAATAGTTAGTATTTTTATATTACATACAGTATATTATTATAATTAACTTCTGTAAATTTCTTAGTTCAGTCAGAAAAGTATGGTAAACATTTATTTAAACCATGGAAGAATCGAAACAAAATCTCAACTAAAAGAATCCCACGTTTAGGCTGACATTGAGAGATATAGAGACAGACATGAATCTTTCTCCTACAAGCACTTGATGTGTTTTTAGTGTTTAGTGATGTGATACGGTACCTACAATGAAGCCAGCCACAGTAACAACTGCAGATGTCCAGGTAGGGAACTGTGACAGGATTAATGCATCTGCCTGCGGCGGACCACACACACCTAAATACACACACAGAAACAGGTATAGATTCATACACTGACACACACAGTGACTAAAGATATACATAGAGACAGCCAGCCCCATGGAAGAGCAGTCAGCAAGATGCTCCTGTCCCATTTCCTCTGAGGCCCCATAAGACGGAGCCAGTCGTCTGCTGAGCCTGTGCCGTTTCACTCTCTTCCTCTCCATATGCCAGCCTAACATGACTCACAAACCCGGACCTCAGGAGAAGCCATTTATCATCAACATTCATGGCAACACAGCCAAAACATATCAGCGCCATTAGAGGTCCATTTTCTTGTTACTCCACAGGTTAGACGGTGTCTTCCACAGTTGCCACTGCTATTTGTTTGATTTGTTTTGATTATGAGGTGGGAATGTGACTTTAGAAAGCCTTTTTCTGAAAGATAAAGATTACACACATTAGCTGTGTGTCGGTTATGAGAATTTATTCCTCTTTTGCTGTTTTTCCTCTCAGAGAGCCTGCATCGACTTTGCTATCAATGCCAAACCGCTGACCCGCTATATGCCACAGAACCAGCAGTCCTTTCAGTACCGCTTGTGGAAGTTTGTGGTCTCTCCACCATTTGAGTACTCCATCATGATCATGATTGCTCTCAACACTGTGGTGCTCATGATGAAGGTCAGTCTGACAGTTTTCTTTTAGTAGCAGTAGAGTCCTTGGGGAGTTACTTGACAGCAATCAAAGTTTCATTCATTTTGCATGTGCTTTTTATTCTCAAGGATGCATAAATTGATCAAAAGAGACGATAAAAGGTTTCAGTTTCAAATAAATGCATTTTTACATTCTTTCCATCAAAGAATTCTGAAAAAAATCCTAAGAAATGAAAATTCCATAAAAAATATTAAGCAACAGTCAACACTGATAATAATACGAAATATTATTGAGCGCTTAATCAGCATATTCGATTTCTGAAAATTATGTGATACTGAATGGTGTAATGGTTGATCAAAATTCAACTTTCCCAGCACAGGATTAATTTACACTTTTAAATGTACTTTTAAATATACTTCTGCTGGTTTTATTTCTGTTTGTAAAATGACATCATTTGCAGTAACTACATTTTTTTTAATCAAATAAATTAAATATTTCCCCCTTGTCTTCTTATACCTGGCAGTTCCATGATGCACCCGACTTTTATGACGCTATGCTCAAGTATCTCAACATTGTTTTCACTGCTCTCTTTTCAATGGAGTGTATTCTCAAGATAATTGCTTTCGGCCCTTTGGTGAGTATCATCACTTGGTCCAAAAAGAGCTGCACTTCAAAGCCTCTCCAAGGGACAGTTCACTCAAAAATGAAGCTTCTGTCAATCTAGATCTTTTGTAGAAGAGAATCACTGGAAAATTTCTATAGCTGTGGTCCAGATTCATTGTGTGGAAAAGAGCAGCTTAGACATTCCGCCAATAATCTCTTTTTGTTTTACACGGAAGTTCTCAGGTTTGGAACAACATCAAAACGAGTAAATGATGACAGAATATTCCTTTTTGGAGTGAACTAATCCTTTAACGCACCTTAAAAAGTTCCTGTGTTAGAGTGTGAAATCGTAAGCCTCTCCAACCTGTTCCCAAATGATCGCTCTAATTCTCTTCTTCACAGAATTACCTGAAAGACGCTTGGAATGTGTTTGACTTTGTGACTGTGCTGGGCAGCATCACTGACATCTTAGTCTCTGAGATTAAAGTAAGTGAGCAGCACTGAGCTGTGTTTGAGCTCTATTAGAGGAGAGTCTCAGAGCTAGACCGAGTGTAATACCACACAGCAGAGCTAGGCTGAGAAGAAAAGCCCAGACATGAATGATGATGAGCTGGATACCAATCACAGCTGGCTCAGGAACAAAAGAGAGAGAGCTCTGTGTTGTTTTTCAAGTTTAAATGACAGTAATTGAGTAACCAAATTCATTTGGTAATGCTCACTTTAACCAGATCACTAGTTTGTGGTTCTGATCTGTGCTTTATGATGTTCACAAGTCTTATGTTGTATTATACTGTATGTCTTGACGTCCATGTTATTGTCAAAACTACTGATGGTTATTGTGTTTGTTTTGTAACTATATTTGTGCGTGATGGCTGTTCTTGTTCTCCTGTGTTCCTTAAATGTCTTCACTCAAATCTTGGCTTGCTCCTGCCACGATTTAACATCTTCATGTATAGACTACGGTGAGTTGCTCTCTTATCTTTGAACGTATTTCTTTTCCACCATGCTGGGAATGAAAGAACTTCCTATTGCAGAAAAATATGGCACATCATAAGGTTCTGGTTCACTGAAGATAATGCAGCATCATTTCACAATCACCCCATGTTTTTCATTTGGCTATGTAGTAAATAGGTCTGGTTTGAAGTCATTATGCTTCACTGATGCTTGTCATGGATCGACATCCTTGTTGGTCCAACCAATCAACCAGTTATATTGTCTGGATTGTCAGCATTGTTGTTCCAGGACCAACAAAAGATACTGATCCAAAAGTACATCCTATTTGACAATTTTTTCAAAAAGAATCCAATGTCCATTCCAGAAATTCCAATTTCTGGAAAAGTCTTGATGTCTTAATGCAGGGATTCCCAGACTTTGTGTCAGCCAAATCTCTTTGACCTAAAATATTTACTTTAAGTACTTCAAATGTTGTTAATATTTCAATTTCAACAACAAATTCATATGCTCATGTTTCTCTGATGATGGTCAAATTTTACATGACATGCAGATAAACAAATACAATAAAATGTTTTATTTCGAATGTTTTAATTGTTAGCTTTTAATCAGCTCACAGACTCTGTGCAGTTCTCTCAGAAGTTCACACATCCTAATTTGGGAATCTCTGCCTTAAGGAATGACATTATTGACTTTTGAACAATAAAAATCAATTTAATCTCATAATAAAAAAGATAATTGTAGTCTAGTATTTCAGTTTCAGTGTGATGGGATTTGAGAAACTGACACCTAGAGATTAAAGGGATAGTTCTCCCAAAAATGTAAATTATTCACCTTCATGTCGTTCCAAACCCGTAAAACCTTTGTTCATCTTTAGGATACAAATTAAGATATTTCTGATGACATCCGAGAGCTTTCTGACCCTGCATAGGCATTAATGAAATTAAAATGTTCCAGAGCCAGAAATGTTATGAGGAAATCAGTAAAACAGTCCATGTGACATCAGTGAAGGGGAACTATCCCTTTAAGGCCTTATACTATAGTACTGTTATGCATGTTTTAGGATCCTAAAATAAAAACTTAATGTTAAGAGAAATTAGGGTTGAAGTAAAGAGTGCTGAATGAGTAAATTAGGAGAAATGAACTTTCAAATTGACAAAGCTTATGTTCCCACAGGACCGTCTGTTGAACTTGAGTTTCCTGAGGCTCTTCAGAGCAGCCAGACTCGTCAAACTCCTCCGGCAAGGATACACCATTCGCATCCTGCTCTGGACATTCGTCCAGTCTTTTAAGGTAACTCTATTTATACTGTTTTGATATTTTTTGATATTAATTGTTGGAGAGTTTTTTTTAAATAAGTCATGAAATCCTCATGTCTATTTCCAGGCACTGCCTTATGTTTGCCTTCTAATCGCCATGCTGTTTTTCATCTACGCCATTATTGGAATGCAGGTATCTGCAATTTAAGTGCTTCACTGATGGTGTTTTCCAGTAAAAGATCATTGCACTAGTCCTGTGTAGTTTACTATAGGCAAGTTAAAATACAGAAATGGTATTCTTCCCAAAGGTTGTTTAATGTAAATGTTTCAAAATACATGCATTTAAAGTAACTGTATTGTGTTTCCAGGTGTTTGGGAACATTGAGTTGAACGATGATACCGCCATCAATCGTCACAACAACTTTCGCACTTTCCTCCAAGCGCTTATGCTGTTATTCAGGTCTGCACAAACCTGATAGTCTTTAACTACTACAATCAAAGTCATCTGAGACTGCAGGAAATCTTAGGGAAGCTTCTGGGGTTGTATAACAGTATCAGAATCTAAAGTCTAAAAGTCTGGCACATACAGTAATGATGCAGATTAGATGGGAGGTTAGAGTTGGAATGTTTCTGTAATTTGGCCCCTGAACACTATATTTAGCCAGATCACTATATTTATACTTTGATTGATATCAACTTTAATAGCACATTTTTGAAATGCATGTGGATTTTATGGAGAGCTGTATGTATAATTGATCAAGATCTTTCATAGTCAGAAATATTACTGTATAAAGTATTAAAATGGAATGGAATCGTAGGTTAGATTAGAGTGACAACAGTGTTATAAATGAAATCTGGCTCAACTGTAATTCAAATATCAGCACTTACAATATTCTCTGACAGTTATTCCTGCTTTTAATAGCAGATGCTGCATTTATTCTCTCGGCTCATCATCGTGTCTCTTGCAGGAGTGCCACTGGTGAAGCCTGGCATGAGATTATGCTGTCCTGTCTGAGTGAGCGCACCTGTGATCCAAGCTCAAGCATTTATGGAAAGGAGTGCGGGAGTGACTTTGCCTACTTCTACTTTGTCTCGTTCATTTTCCTCTGTTCTTTCTTGGTTAGTGCTCAGAGTCGAACCAGCCAAAACAGATTTATTATTACTAGCTATGTTTCCATCCACCTATTTTTATGTGCATTTTGGACTATCACAAAAACAAACAAAAAAACGCTTGAATGCATCAAGATGTGCATATATTCTAAAAAAGTGTATAAAAAACTTTTCATTCGATGAGAAAGAATGTGCAAAAACTACGATAGAAACACATTTACTGAATAAATTCCTCCATGTGCATCAAAATAGCCATGAGACTTTGCGCTGTGAGACAAGATAACTTGACTAACCAGCTTACCGATCTCGTTCACAGCATCTAAATGTTGTTCATTCTGAAATGCCTGAGCAAAGTTTATCGTCAGAGTATTTCTGTATAATTGTCTAACACGAATGCATTTACAAACAGCTGGCATCTACCTCCGAAAGCAATGACTGCATTTATTGTTTCGTCAGCTCACTCCAAGGCGCAAGTCATTTATCATACATGAAAATGATTATATTCAATGGCTTCTCCTAGTTTTCTTAGTGATATTTAGTGCCAGTTTACCAGGAAGTGACTGTTTTGTTCTCTTTGATTTGTTGGACGGAAACGGTGCTTTATTTGCAAATGGTTTATGCAATATTCCAGTCTTGCGCGTAAGTTTAATTTAAATCTTTGGATGGAAACACAGCTACTGAAGAATGACATCAAATTCTACTGCCACAAAAATGCTTGTTTATGTTAAATCCTACTAATTGTGATGCTGAAATATTCCATTGTGTTTGGAATAGGGCTGGGTAGTGATGTAGATTTCCTGATTCTGATTTACAAGCTCTTATTTGATTCCTATTCAGTGTGCTGTAATTTAATTTGGAATAAATGGGCTTTTTTAACTAATCAGTCAGTCACATACACAACAGCAATGATGAAACACAAACACAATGCACAATAAAATGCCACTGCTGTCTGCTAATGACAAAATTGTCTCTTCTAATGCTGTAAATAATTTTTACATCTCACTACACTTTTTTTCTCATAGACTTCCATTCATATGCATAGAAATTCATAAGAAGTTTGAAAAATATTTTTGTGAAAAAACGTTTAGTGTGACCACTACTCTCAAGGTCATAACAGTCATTTGGTTTTTTCATTATAAAGAATTAGTTTATGAGACCAATTTGATCATAAATTGGTCACGTTGTATGTTATTTTTGCATGCAGCCCACCCAAACAACTCAATAGAAAGACATTTATATGTAGTCTTCACATTTAATGTACATACTGCAAACTCAAATTTACAACTGAGGTAAAATATTTTATTGATTCTAATTATTTATTTTGCCATGGTGCTGATGATGAGGCTTTCACTTTTTTTAAGACCGTGATTAATCAGAAAATCTATATTTTTACCCAGCCCTATTTTACCCTGATTAATGCCATACTCACAACAGATAGTTTTTCCTGCTCCATGACCTTCAGATTCTTTTCTCCCACCACTTTCTCCAGATGTTGAACCTGTTTGTGGCTGTCATTATGGACAACTTTGAATATCTGACACGCGACTCCTCCATCTTGGGCCCTCACCACCTGGATGAGTTTATCCGAGTGTGGGCAGAGTATGACCCAGCCGCATGGTATGTTTCAGCCTGCACTCCCCTGCCAGATGGAGACCTACGCTTGTGATAAATATAGTAACTGAGTTTGGCAACAGTTGAGAGAAGGAAAGTCATTCTGTTAGGACTCAAAGGCCTTCTCAGGTTAGACCACATAAAAAAGAGAGAGAAATGCCGAATATTCCCTATGATAATGTGTGATTGAAGATCTCCCACACAGTGCCCGTAAGAATTGTGGTCTGGATGTGAATGGGATCTTGCACTCCTATCCGCGTCCATTCTTTCCAAAACACAAATGTGCTCTCCAAGCTTTCTTCATGTATCTGTCATGTTTTGCTTGTTCTTTCCACAGCGGACGGATTTCCTATAAGGATATGTACAATTTGTTGCGAATTATCTCGCCCCCCCTTGGCTTAGGGAAGAACTGCCCTAATAGGGTAGCATACAAGGTTTGCAACCCAAGCAACTTCTTCCACTTGTGTGGCCTCTGTGTGCAAAAGCCCAGAGACCCAAACTTGAATGGCTGTGCTCAAATGACTTGCCTACACACAAGCACTTGCCCCACCAGATTTGACTGGCTTTGGTTAATGATGCTGGATGGGAAACAAAGATTTCAAGGCCACATATCAAGCTAAAACCTCCTTTTATGACACTTATGTTCACAATTCAGGGCACTAATGTTACATTATCAACCAATATTGTCACATTTACAAGTCAACCTCATAGCTATTATTTGTATATGTATATAAGCTTTCAAATGAAATAGAACAGAACAGAAACTGGCGTTGAAATCTTTGTTTCCGTGCACTGAAAGAGGAAACTCCCCCTGATGTCTCAGCATGCAGATGCAGACATCTTCCAAACAATGCAGCCATTCTGTCACCATCCACTCCTCGTGTCATCTCACTCACCTCTTCCATCTCTCCTTATCAGGGATCAACTTTCTCACCTCTGACCTCTAACCTTTGGGATCCATCTCTGACCCTGCCAGGCCAGGATGGCATCCCTGTCCATGACACTCTTGGAAATCTAATTAACAAAAGATTTCTGTTTTTTGTCGTCTGTTGTTTTTGTCTGTTTTTTTTTTTTTGTCCGTCTTGTTCTGTTTCTCTTTCCGTCTCTCTAACCCCCATCCTTTTCTTTATTTTGGGTTTTTTGCCTTATCTGCACTGTGAAGTGGCCGTATCAAGTACCTCGATATGTATGAGATGCTGCTCCACATGTCCCCACCTTTAGGTTTGGGAAAGCAATGCCCTCCACGAATCGCCTACAAGGTAGCTCAACTTCACATGCCCCCTCTCCCTGCCCTGCTCGTACTGTCTTCCCATTGGCTTATTCTTCAGCCAATCTCTGTGCTCTTGCAGTGTTTCCCCTGTTTTGTTTTGTTTTTTAACTGTTTTTGTTTCTCCCCACGCTCTAATATTTTTGGTGTAGTCCCTCTCCCTTTTTATTCGAGTTTACCCCTCCACTTCCTTTTTAATCTAGGGATGGTCACAGAATAATGATGAGTATGACTGCAGAACTTTAGTTTATTTAATGTTTAACTACAACCCACATTCAGTGGAAATACATGCCTATTTTGACACATCATGCACTTTTTGGGACACTACCAAAGCTGAATGTCCAGTGAGTGACTTTAAAACTCAGTTTTATGCAAAACAGTTAATGTTTATCTAACAATGCTTTATTAAGTGATATAAACATACTGGTGAGTGGTAATCTATCGCGTTTGAAAATAACATACCACCAATGCAAAACCCTAACTCATAATGATACAACACATTTTCTGAAGCAACCATGCCATTTTAGCTTGCAGTACTGCAAGTCTATGAGCTCTTTTTTTTTTGTGACCCATATTTCATATGAATCCTCCATATTGAAAATGCAACACTGTACCAGGTGAGCCAGTGAGCAAGTTTACTAAATCAAAAAGTCATGCATATGGAGCTGGTTATATTATGTAAATGTCAAAATGTATTAGTCTATAAATCATGCATTAGGTTAAAAGTGTTTTGAGGCCATGACGGGGTATTGGGTAAGGAAACTTGCAAAAAAATAAGTCTTTATTAATCGATAACCTGCCCCATAATAATTATTTGTGTTAAAACGTATAAAAGTTGTTTTACTGCCACTAGTGTTAAATTTAGCTGGAAATGGCTGCAAATTGTTTGTGTATACAGTAGGAAAATACTTTGAACTTGAAGCAAAAATGTAGGTAGAAGCATGTATTTCCATTGGGTCTATGTTGTTTAATTTGTAATGAAAATGAGGCTTAAATCTAAATTTTTATCTGTGGTCATACTTCATGTGTATAAAGTTTTCCCCATATGTTGCATTGTGTAAGGGTTGTGCACAACATTATAAAAGCGATTTTCTGTACTACTCATGCAAAATAGTTTCTGTAAACTATGCGGGTTCTATGTCTTTGGGATTTACTTGAAGGCCCCAAATCCAGCTCAAAAACCGGTTTATGTTATATTAGAATAGAAGAGGTCCCCTCTCTCACCCTTGTTTCATGGAGCAGTGTGTGTGTAACCTAAGTTGCTTTCAGTCATGAGAACTTTGCACTTGAACTCTCTCTTCCTGTCTTGGCGGTCTTTCACTTATTCTCCTCGTCTTGCTTGTGCTGTCTGTCTCTCATCCACTTGACCATTTCCTCTCTCTTTTCTTTGTCCTGTATTCTTTTCTGTCTTTCTCTTTGTCTGCAGTACGTAAGAATGTATGTCTGTTTGAGAATGTCCACCTATTTTATATATATATTTTTTTCATTTTGATTAGTTTTTCTTGCACTGCTACTGCGAGTAAATGTATGCACTCTTTGCTAAGGGGAGCTCAACTCTTTACTATTAATCACTGTAAACCATACTGTACATCTGTACATCCTGTGATACAACTGAGTTGTCATGTTTAAAGGTGCACTCTGTTATTCTCCACTTAAAAACCATGCAGAAATTAATAGAGAAATATGTTTGAAATCGTGCAGTCACTCTAATAAAAAAGCCTTATGAGGGTTTTTTTTTAGATTTTATTTCTGTAACACCCATAACTGACTGCTAGTAGACTATCTCTGTGAATGCATAATAAAAGATTTTTATTTATTTTTGTGCGGCAAGATCCACACCACTATGTGTCAGTAAAAAGTAAGTACAAAACAGCTGCATTTTCTGGTGCAATATTAGCAAAAAAAAAAAGAGTGCACCTTTAAAGGTGAAGTTTGTAATTTCGAAGACTCTTACACAGTTGATATTTTAGACATGATTTTTACTAATTTTACAAAGCTGTCATCAGAATGATTCAGTTGAAAGTCGCCAATGTGTTTAACATTGTTTCAGCTCTAAAAAGCCACTTCTGGTCACCATTTGAAACGGTTAAATCTAAAAGCAGCTGTTTGCTGCAATTTTATTGATTTGTAACACTGAGTCGAGCTCCCATGTTCTCTGAAGCCCCTCATGGTTATGTGTACATGCTTTTCTCCACTCTCAAGTCGGTGTCGGTTTATCACCAGTGCACTTTGGTTGCGGATTGTAGCATATAGCAGTGAATGTGAATGTTCGATTCTGTAAGTTCCTATTCTCTATGTGAACAAAACTGTTTGTGTGCTTGAAACGCTAAGATTAGAACAGCATGCTACCTTTTTGAATTACCAAACTGATCCAATATATGTATATAGCTTGATTTCTAGAATGCATGAATTGAATCAATAGAAAGATATAAAATAATCAAGTCTAATCTCAGATGCACACAAACTGTTTTGTTTGAGTTTTTGGGTTGTTCTGGATGATGCTGATTTTGAGATGTGTTTTTACTCCACTAATAATCCTCATGAACCCCCCCCCATGCAGCGGCTGGTGAAAATGAACATGCCCATTGCAGATGACAACAGTGTGCACTTCACCTCCACCCTGATGGCTCTGATCCGCACAGCCCTGGAGATCAAACTGGCTTCTGGTCAGTCCGGTGCTCTTATTCATTGTCTGAATGATTGTGTAATTATTGTATAGATCAGCATTTAGATAATTGCCCCACCTTCCCTCTCTTTTTAAAATCCATCTTTCTCTTTTCCAAATAACTCCAAATCTGATTAATGCCTAATGGAGAGATTTACTCACATACTCAGTGTGATCTTTTCTGTTGCTGCTGACAGTGCCATTTCCACTTTTCAGAGCAGTGTGTGTGGGATGCTGTGTGAAGCATCTGTTTGGCACCGGATGGGTTTTTCTAGCTTCATTTTCACAGTTTTGCCTTGCGATGCATTGATCTAAATTCACTAAACTTAAATAATATATTAGTAATTTTATATTATTATTATTTTGATAACAGGAGATTACATAGTTTCTCTAGCTTCACTAAATTCTTCCAGCTCTTCAAGCAAAAAGTGTTCGCCTTTGCATTGATCTAAATTTAGGAACTTATAATTATATTACGGGAAATAAAAAGAGAAATGTTTAAAATGTTTATAAAACACCAAAATAATTAGACTTAACTGAATTGTGTGAATGCATAAGATATAGTTCTAATTAGCCTCTATCTTTATTTGTTCATGAATATCTCCACAGGCATGGTGGCCCAACGCTTGTCAGATGCCGAACTGAAGAAGGAGCTCGCTACAGTCTGGCCAAACCTGTCTCAGAAGACTATGGACCTGCTGGTCACGCCGCACAAACGTAAACACATTATGAATCATCACCCATGAGATCCTTTCTTTCCTTTGCTACAGAAATACTTGCATCCACATACTGTATTACAAGACTAACACTGAAGTACAGCCTCATGCTTAAAGAATTATATTAAAAGAACCTAATTAATTTCACATGTGCAAAGATCTCCAAATAGAATACACAGCGACATCTCGTGGTCACCAGTGGAAAATAACTAAGGTGCATTTGTCTCTTTGCAGCCAATGAGCTTACAGTGGGGAAGGTATATGCGGCTCTTATGATTTTTGACTATTACAAGCAAAACAGAGCCAAAAGGCTTCAGATGCAGCAACAGCAGCAGAGAGAACAGGCAGGAACTGGATCTCAGGTAATTTCTACACTAATTTCAAATGTAAGCCTTTAGATATATTTTTTAAAAGTTCATATAAAGACGTGAATGTGTTTTGATTCTCTCTGTTTGAAGAATAAAGTCAGAGCTCTTCTAGAGCCTATTCTCCCACTGACCCACATGCAAGATCAGGCTGTGAACAGTGTAGATTCGGCCTCAGAGTTTCAAGCTCAGACCAGACCCAGCTCCACCACGCTCAACAATGGACGCACACAGTAAGCACAGAATCCTTGCTGCATTCATATTCAGTGCACACTTGAAGTAATCTCTTTGTCATGGCATATGCATCTACTCTAATATGTTTTCAAAATTCATGCCCAGTCTTGATAACACAATAAAGGGATCTTCATCCTGGGCCTCGGAGAAGTCCAAGGAGGTCCCACGACCTAAACGACGGCCAATGTCCAGAGGTCAATCAGAGGATGCCTCAAATGAAAACACTGCCCAGGTGCTGTACATAAAAATTCGGACTCTTTCTGACACATGCTATGTCATTCTTTAATGCATATTTAATCTCTTATTGTGTGTGTTTAATAGGAGTCAGTAGAAATGAGGAAGATGGAGAACAGTGCCAACACAGTGACCTCTGGCAGCCTTGAAGGCCAAGGACGTGCCGTATCCATGCCAAAACTCAACGCAGAGATGCAGGTATACTGAATCAGTGTTTTTCACTAAAAACTTTGTGTCTTACTCTAAATTCTACACACAAACACACACACATTCATATACAGTACATACAATGTATTGGAGCAGTAGAGGTAAAATTGCTTTGTTTGCTGTGGAGTCAAGAAATCTGTAAGTATGATTATATGATTACTAATTGTCACATTTTATTATTGGGTGTTTCAACATATAAATGTTTTACCAACTAAGAAGATCAGCGCTTTTAGAGTTTCATCCCCTATCTGATGTGAGCAGAAGTATTGGAACGGTTGCCTCACAGGTCTTTCTAAGTGTTCAGCTGTGTTGCATTAATTCTTCAGATGTTTAAAAGCAGGGAATGTGTCGTATCAGTTAGATCAATTCTGCTTAACTTCTGCATTCTGAGTGTTGCATTCGATGACAAACCAGGATGAAGACGAGGGAGCTGACTCTAGAGAAAAGCAAGCAATTTGGAAGCTTTGGTGCTTCAAATGGCACAGCAGGCTCAATGACAAGACTAACCGCTGTTTAATACCTCCATTGTGGAGGGAGAAGGTTTATTAGGCATTTGTTAGCAGTGCTAAACTCGAGCTAAAAAACTTCTCTTTTATGCCTTTTCTTCTTCAACAAGTCACCCCCATAGGTTTTCTTGTGAATGTGGTGTGATGGTTTTCTAACAGCGACTGCATTTATATGCTGTGGGCAGGCCCACGTTGTCACGTATATTGGCCTTTCAGGTGTGAATATAGGCAGATGGGGCAAGAGCACGATATTCCATAGTCATGTGTTGTACTGAGTGAACCGACTGAATGGGATCAGCTAAAATAAGTGGAAGCAGATAACATTGGAAACCTTGCACATTCAATTTACAAATGGCCACACACACTATTACATTCAAAATAGGGTGAATATTGAAGAAAACATTGCATGTATATGTATTGTTTCATTGTTTTTGCATGCCAAGTCTAATGAAAATAGGGCGTTTGTCCTATTCTAGAGCACAGGGGAAGTAAAACATAATACAATTAGTCTTTGGTAGGTTGCCAGATCTTCACCCTGGATCAGTTTTCAGCTTGTGTGGGCTAAGAGGAAGTGAAATCAAGCTCATAAGCTGAATAAGCAGACTCAATAAAATAGGTTGAGATTATTTCATGATTACTTTGAGATGGATTTAAAAATACTAAATACTAAATACTTAAAAAATACTGGTTTGAATACCGAATGGTATTCTTCTGTTTTTAGTTTAAATGTAATTTGCACAGAACCGACTAAACGGTTAATGCATTTCACTAATGGATTGTGTTGTTTTGGGATCTCAGTATGTGAGAACAACTGAGACGTTGGGAAAATAAATCTAAAATCATCTGACTATGAAATTCACATTCCATTTGGACTCCGCAAAAGACAATCCATCCATTAAGCCTCATCAGGATATTCCTCCTATCAAATCACACCTATCCCACACCTCTCTAGTGCTAATGGGCTGCTCAGGCTCACTGAGTGCTTCTATTTCACTCCCAAATTTGATTCCCATCCAAAACCAAATCTCTTTAAAGTGCTGGACTAACCGATAAGAGAAATATGATGCTTAATGTAACGTTTCAGCACCTGCTAATATGTCCAAATCCCTCTTATTTCTGTGGGGGAAATCCCTTCACCATTGGCACCTGGCCACCTCCAGTCCTTCTGCTCAATGGATGAAAATAGAGCCAAATTACAGCCTCAAATCGAGATTTATTTAAACCACAACCCAGAAACTCTCCAAAACTATGATATGGGGAAGATCTGCAAAGACATTTTGATTGACAAGTGTGCCTTAAGAAATGACTTGTGTTTGTTATGGATGACAAGGAGGATGTAGGATTCCTAGGGAAGGTTAAATGGATAGTTCACCCAAAATCAGACATCAGTGGTTCAACCCTAAATTTTTGAAGCAACGATAATACATTTCATGCACAAAAAACAAAAATAATACCACAACGTGTTTTTTTTTCTTTATGCACAAAAAGTATTTTTGTAGCTTCATAAAAGATAAGAAACATTTAACAATGTCCTTACTATCTTTCTGGGCCTTGAGTGTGGTAGTTGCACTGGTGTTCAGAAAGCTCTTGGATTTCACCAAAATATCTAAATATGTGTTTTGAATATGAATGAAGGTCTCACTGGTTTGGAACAACATGAGGGTGAGTAATTAATGACAGAATTGTCATTTTGGGTAAACTATCCATTTAAGTTGATCCACTGCAAAAGGCGACAAAAAAAAAAAAAAAAAAAAAAAAAATGCAACACATGCAACAGTGTTACAGGTGAAGTATGTAATATATACACCACTAGTCTAAGTATATGAAATCACTATAAATAGTATCTTGCGCAATTACTTTTAATGTTTCTTTAAAGTGCATTATCATGAAAATTATTTATTTCCCTCTCTCCATGTCTTCCCTGCCTTTCACTTCTATTTTGTCCTCTGACATGCTTCATCAGAGGAGTCATTCCCGTCATTCACCTGGGACTTTACTGGAAGTAAGAACAACTTTTTGTATCCCGTTTTCTAAGAATACATTCTTGGCTTGACACAAGGATCTCCGTCAGTGGGGCATCAGCACACTTCTGAGAGGGTCTCAAAATTATTTAAATTGTTTTGAAATAATACAAAACAACAATATAACCAACAATGTTGAGAACCCCTGAGCTGAACTATGTTACTGGTTACAGTAAGTCCCAGGTCTGTCTGTCCTCCGTGTCAGTAAGAATCTGAGGATTAGCAGCTTGTTGTACTGCAAAACATGAAATCAAAGGAAGTCTAGTACAGCGACTTCAGAGCCAATGACCTTTGATCATTTCAGACAGATTCAGAGGCACACCATTACAATGCACCTGTGGATGGGAGCATAAATTGAGGGTCTAAGACCAAAATGAGTGTTTCCTCAAACAGGATTAGCTAAACTGCTACAGATGTTACATTGCCTCTAATACTTTGATATCATAATGATCTCTTAGACTGTTACTGCGGTCTGGAGTTCATCCCTGCATTAATGCATCTGAGAAAAAATGGATGTTTAGCATACAAGGCAGTGTTATTATAGGCAATTTCAGTACAGCATTCCTTGTAATATTCCAAGATAACAATGTCCAAAAGCATTCATCTGACTTTATGTAACCACCACCTTGTTTTCTTTCTCAGACCATTCCCGATTCCCCCATGAGACGCTCTGCGTCCACTTTTGCACCACAGCGCCCTCAGGAGGTGAATCTGAATGACTACACTTTGGCGAAACCTGTTCAAGAACGACATCACCACCATCACCATCATCACCGATGCCATCATCGTAGGGACAAAGACAAGAAACAGAGATCTCTGGACAGGTCGCCCACGGGACAACACAAAGCCACAGGTAAATATACTTCCTTTAGATCCCTGTAAAATACACTTAAAAAATAGCTGCATGAAAGTAAAGAAGCACAATGTTTTATATGTTGATTTCTCTATAGATTTTTAGTTACATTGGTTGAACTGATTCTAAAACCAGACGGGATCAGGTTGTGTTGAGGATCAGTGAAGTGCAGAAGCAGGACCTGGTGTGAGAGCGTCCGGCTGCAGCTGGCCTCTATTAGACAGATAAAAGGGACTGACAGACGTGCAGACCCATGACCTGATAATTTATGGTTACCTCTCAGCAGGCCAATTGAGAACAGGGAAGAAAAATTCAGACGGTCAGGTTTTTGACTGGAGCCTGTTGAGGAATGTGAAAATCCAGAGGAGAGGGAGACTGGAAGAGATGGATCTGCCACAGCAGGGATCAATAGCTCAAGAAATCCTGTTGTTTTGTTTTATTTTTCCTTTAATTTTCAAAAAAAAAAAAAAGACAAAAAGCAGGAGGAGGGAAAAAAATCTTGACCTTTTCTTAAGTGTGGCACAAATAATTATACTTGATTTTAAAATAGGAAAAAAAAATTCTCCGTTGTTTAAACAGAAGCATTTAAGTTCTTACTACATTTTTTTTAAAGAAAATATTTATTATTTTATTATTATATTTTGCTTTTCTACGCTACAAGAGATTTTCTTCTTGTTTCATAGCTAAAATAACAATAAAAAAGTATATAAAAAAAACTATCTGAACAATTTAGATATCAAAATATTTTACTTGATTTCCAGTACAAATATTATACATATACAAATATTATAATAAGCAAAAATTATATTAAGACTAATTTTAATTAATAATTTAATATTTACCTTATTTACCTTTATTTACATGTTTTTCTTTAAGCATAAACATAATTTTGTAGTCAAGACAACAAAAAATAAGTAATTTAATAATAATAATAATAATAATAATAATAATAATTTAAAAACAATCAATCACAGTTTTGCTTTTCAAGTAAATTTGTCTAAAGGTAAGATTAAAGTACGGCTTAAGAAAAGTCTTTGTTGCAGTGCGTGTTTTAATGGTTTGTCTTTCTGTCCCTCATGTTTTTGGTTGGTTCTCAGGCACAGCAGCTGACCCTGTAGAGGAGAGGTCACATGACAGAGGTCGTTCCCATGAGCGGAAGCATCATTCGTCTTCAGCGGAGAAGCAGCGGTATTACTCATGTGATCGCTACGGCAGTCGGGAACACTGTCCCAGCAAGTCTGCCGTGGCAAGCTGTGCCACCTCGCCCAGCGAGACCCAGGAGGCCAGTCTCAACAAGCAGGTGGGATGAGGTTGTCAAGACAGGACAGGGACATGTGTTAAAATGAAAGGCTAGGTCAGAAGTTAAAGACTGGATAATGACCAGGGATAAAGAGTTTGATCTAATGAAAAACATGTTAGGGATTTGAGACAAGGTACAAATTAAATAGTTATGAAGGAAGAAATCTGTGGAAAGTGCCAAGATGTATTAAACAGTAATAAAGATAATGTTCTGAGTTAAACACAGGTTATGCTCTATGGTCTATGACATATTTGTCCCTCAAAAAAAGCAGTACATTTACAATGGAAACCAATAAGACTTTTAAAATGCACACAGTTTAACATATTTAAGACTTAAATAAAATGATAATTAATTATAATTATATAATAATATAGTGTATGTTATATATTATTAACCTTTCTCATTAATGTTTTAACTGTAACTGCATTAATGTCAAAGTGTTTATTGTCTGTACAAAGTTTAAAGTTAAAAACCTAGTTTAAAACCTAGAAATAAGTTATCCACTTTATTTTTTAACACAGAAGTAAGCTATTTCCTGTGAACGCACGAGACTTATGGTTCATTAGCCACTATAGGTAAATACCTAGCAACTACAGTATTTGCGGTAGAAACCAGTGTGTTTTACAATTGTAAATCAAAAATGTATTACATTTTTATACATTTTTAATGGAAAAAAACAATGTTGCATTGTTTTCCTTGTCTAATAACGGATTTGTCTAAAATTACAATCAACAGTTTAGAATCGTATCAGTTGTATTTTAGGGATTTCGTCTGTTTAAAGTCAGTTTTGCGGTTACATATTTTTCAGATGTTTAAGCAGAGAATTTGCATAGTACAGAATCCTCTGCACAGACTTCTGTGGGACCAGTCACACAGAAATGCAGTAAAGTGCTAACCATTCCTACTTAAGCCATTAAGATATTGAGATACCGTTGAGGTCTACAATTTGTGATATAACCATCATAAATGAAAAAGTGTCTCTTCTCTACGGTTGTAGTGCAACCACTCATAGGCTTTCACTTCTCTTTCCACTCTTCTTCCACACCATTTCTCTGTGCATTTGTCCGTCTTTTCTTTCTTTGTCTTCACTGTCATCTTCACTCTCTCCTTTCTTTTTGGCTTTCGGTTTTTTTGTCCTGTTCATCGTCCATCTTTTTCCGCTGTCTCGTCCTTTCCTTCCTTCCTTCTTTGGCCCCTGGTCCCTGTCTAACCTTTTGGGCATTTCCCCCTCATCGTTTTATTGTTTTGATTTGCTTGTTTAATTTTCATCTAGGGCAGTGGGTGGGCTAAGGGGAGCCCGGTGTTGTTGACCTCAGGGGCGAGCACTCCGAGCCGTGGGCGCAGACAGCTGCCCCAGACCCCCCTTACTCCTCGTCCCTCCGTGACCTACAGGACTGCCAACTCCTCCCCTGTGCAATTTCTGGGCACACAGGCCGGCTTGCTTTCCCCGAGTCCCGGCAGGCTGAGCCGCGGTCTGTCCGAGCACAACGCCCTCTTACACAGCGGCTCCATCTCCAGCTCGCCGGCCCCCGTCAGTCGCATTAACTCAGAACCCTTCTTGGGGCCCCCGGACCACCCTGCCGGCCTCCAGTTTGAAGCCTTCGCCGTCTTCCAAGAGGATCCGAGCCCTCAGACGGGCCGTTTTGCCCAGACTGTAGGGATGCCCATTGTGGTGATTCCCCCACCTCCCCAACAACAGTTCCGCAGAGTTCCCAATGGATACCACTTCATCACGGGCCCCGGGGCCAGCAGAGGAAGGGCAAGGCAGTACTACCCAGAGGCAGAGATGGACGACTGGTGCTAGCATGGCTTTAATTTACACACACATACAGACGATATTTTTGTTTTCCAATCATGATGAGTTTTATCATCTCTTATTTTGCAGGTGGTTATAAATGCAGTAATACATGTATTTAATTTTTTTTCAATGTCTAAAGGATAAAACATACATGTATGCTTACAAAGCAGCAGATGTGGGATAAAAAGACTCAAACCCACCTGACTTTGATGTATTTCAGTCAGGCTAAATGGTTTAATGGGTGTGGTCTTTTTAAAAACACTTAAGATTGACAGTTTAGGTGAAAACACATGGGCTTTTTCTAAATCTTTGCCTTTTTTAGGGGCAAAAGATGCCAAATTGTGCTTGTGTAACCTGGGAAAAGAGTAACCCCAGTGTAGACCACAACGGGCGTCTGGCCAGTTTCCCTCAAAGCCAGCCTCTGAGACGCACCCTTGATGCAAATATTCCCATGAAAATGTTATCTTGGGATTATAGATGTACCTTTTTAGGAGCGAAAGTTTACAGAAGTGGCTGGAAATGCAAGAAACATTGTTTTATTCGGCCCTATCTCCCTCTAAGAGAATTCCACGTTATTTCACACTGTTGCGAAAGCAGATTGTACATTATGCTGCTGATGTCCATTCCTCGCACACGTCACTATTTGTGAAACCTTTGACAACCATAATGTACTTTGTTTTATATCAAATTGTAGATATTTTATCTATTCATTATGTGCTTTTTTTGTATTGTAAAGATGGACGTTTTTACGTAAATCGCTTACGGCTTCACCATACTGTCAGGTCTATCGATTCTTCTTGACTGCTCCAGATGTCATTTACAAAGTGCCTAACCTTTTGAATACATTGTAGTAGTGATGCAACCTCAGCCTTTTTTAGTGCATCCACACTTGAGAGAGTGAACTGAACAAGCTCTAAGGGTTAAATGGAACTACAAGGTGTTACGAATGCAGGCCTTAATTCAGAAGATACAGTACCACATTAGGTTTTTGAATGGAAATGACAGTATGATTGTTTTTGTTGTTGTTGTTTTTAATTCTTGTCTCCTTTTTTGTACAATTTTAGTACTGAATGGAATATTGAAAAATTCCACCACTAAAAACAAATGTTAGTAT
The DNA here is from genome assembly GCF_003368295.1 of Carassius auratus. Lineage (NCBI taxonomy): Eukaryota > Metazoa > Chordata > Actinopteri > Cypriniformes > Cyprinidae > Carassius > Carassius auratus. Next base: position 14,279,761 of record NC_039272.1, on the reverse strand, counting down.
GGAGTACCTATTAAAAAAACTGCAGTAGTTGTGTATTTGTCCTGACGGGGACTTAATAACCACAGTTATAAAATTGCATGTTAAAAAAAGTCTTAAATTCTTGATTGACCATGGTTTAGCAACCAATATTTACAGTGTATATTTCCTGTTCTAAAGAAGATGCTCAGACTGCATTTCTATTTGCCTTCTCTGTTTGATCCTTTGTATGGTTGGATGCAAGAACTGAAAAACTGTCACAAAGGAGCGTGCTTTGCTTGTGAAGCAGGTTTCCTGATGTGAGCGCGTGTTGTGTTGCATCGCGTCAGGGTCCTGGCACCGTTACAGTAGGCCAATCTGTGTTAGGGTTAAACTTTCCCCCTCATGGCACTCCTCCAAGCACCCCCAGACACACATACACACTCCCAGCTTTCATTCTGCCGCCGTTCCCCAGCTGCTGGCTGTATAGAAATATGGCCGGCTCCTTTTTATCACGCTGGTAACATGAGAGGAATATTTAGCCAGAGGGTGAGGCAGTCTGAAGGAACAGAAAAAAGCCTCTGTATTGGGACACTGTACAGACGGGGATCATTTCACGAGTTTCGCATTGACATACATGAATACATTAGATGCTTGGAGAATTGTTTGGCTAATCAGGTGATTCTTGTCCAATGATGTGTCAGGACTTTGCTGAAAGTGAATGTTCTTTCATTTTCATTTATATATGTATTTTCTTTATGTAGGGCTATGCAACAAGATGACACTTTGAAAAATATACTTCATTCATTTTGTAGCTTTACCTGCTGGGAAATCCAGATTCAGGCTTTAGCATGATAGTGACCAAATCTTCTTCTTCTTTTTTTTTTTTAATATATATATAAAAAAATTAAAGAGTATATTTTAGAATGCATAAAGGCACAATGATTAAAAAGCAGAAATCAGCAAAAAAAAAAATAAAAAAAACGATATATATATATATATATATATATATATATATAAATATTAAAAAAATTGCAAGTTTCTGTATGTGCATGCATGATGTCCAGAGATGTCCAGTTTGCCAGGGGAAAAAAGGAAAATGTTGTTAAAAAAAATCTACGGTCTGAACAACTGCTATTTTTCTACATGCTCTGTGAGACTGAAGTTAAAGGATGTGCTGACATTTTGCTGAAATTGTTATGAGTTGTTGCATTGTTCTCGTGTGACTAGGAACAAATCTTTGCACTCCTAGCACATCTATTGATGTCCTTCGGCATGTTGCCATAGTGGATCAAAACTGTGGTTCTATCGATAAACCAATTTCTTCAGCTTCTCTGTGATTTGGGAAAACATCATATTCATATCTACCAAACCTTTCATAATTTATTGCCAAAATCTGAAACACTCTTATCCCCTGTACATCCAACAAGCTTAAATGTGGCTGTTTCTTGAAAGATTAATGTTTGCATGGTCTTAAAATGTTTGCGCATGTTGAAATTCCCATGGTTTATCTTCGTACTTTTTGATACAATGTATTTTTTCTTTGGTTTGATTTTTTTAAATGACCTTTGATATGAATTAGGGGATTTGTTGAAAAAAAAAAAGAATTGTTGAAACATTTATAAATAAAGGAAACAGTATTCATATGTTGACAGCTCCATCCATGCATAAGAGCTGGCACATCCTTTATTTGATTTCTGCTAGTGACTTGTTTGTTGCCTGATTTCTGTTCCATGGCCAGACTTTGAAATCTGCAGTTGTTTCTACTATAACATTTTTGTATGAAGCGAAGTCCTTGAATTAAAAAATGAACTCAAATAATAGAGATCTGTGGTTTATTGAATGTTTATTATGTCCTGAAAACGTGCATGCAAATATATAATAATAAATCATATTATACGATAAAATATATGATATCTGCAGCATCATAGAGTATTTTCATTTTGATTGATGATGTTACAGATTGATCAAAGCACGAGACTGTACAGAAGTGGCAAGGTGAATCCAGGTTCCACCTGTCTGAAGGCTTACTTGGATCTGATTGGCTGGTTCGTGTGATGTGGGCGGACTTGAACGGGGATGATTATGAAGTGTGCATTTGCGGAGCAAGAGAACTTCTAGAAGTAGACTGATAACAGATATCACGCTCAATACTTAGCCTATGTAAATTTTCCATACATAGACACATCAGTTTTTAGGCTATAATTTATATTCATGGTTTTCCACCCGTGTTTTCATCATTTTACTTCTATTAAGTGTTAACTGGAGGAACACTGCTTTCAAAGATGTGGTTATTTTTATCAATGTGTGCACTGGTTAAAGCTTTCCATGCAGACTTCTCGGAAACGGGATCTGGTGTCCAGGACTCAGGTAAGAACAGAGCGGAAACACTTCACCTGCCGACGCTCGCGTGCAGTGTAAACAAAACGATTAGCATTCAGTTCAATATTATATAATGAGTTTACTTTGTTTAATTAAAAATAAAATAAATAAATACAAAAATCAATTTAAAAGAGCATTTAACTCACTAACTCACACGTTTAACTTTTTCTTAACTGTTTACAGTTACAACCTACAATTAATGTCTAGGTGATTAAGAATCGATCTTTTCTTAATTTGTAGTCATTTACAAAAGGTGATCTTAATAATACTAACTATAGATAGTAATACAGTCTGTCCTTGCATGGGTTATGCCATTTCGTATTATTGCAGTAATTATTATTAATTTTTTTTTTTACTATTTGCATGGTCTAGTGCTGTTGTGTAGTATCCATTTTATCCCGAGGTGGCGGTGTAGTAACGCATATAAATATTGATATGTTCTCTAATTGTACATTACCTTTTTGTCGTGTTTAATTATAAGCTTAATCACTTGGTATTTAAAGCTAAAACTATTACAGACTGCATCAAGCTAGTATAAACTCAAATAATGTATTTGCAGTTTGTACACTGATGGTAAAGCTCATGGAATGGTTGTCTGTCAACAGCTGTTGAACATATTTCTTAGTGAAAAGCCATATAACCACATTCAAGTTCTTTACATTTTTTCCAGAAATCTGTTCTACAATCTTATACCACCACGTCACAATTTGTACTTAAAAACGTCCATATGTGAAAGGAATCTGATTTGGGTTTTTTAATTGAGCTAATGTTACAACAGTTTCTCATGGGCCCTGTTTCAGCCACCTGTCCCATTGAATGGGGTTTGCCTTCTCAGTGGTTGGAGAACAGTGTGGATAATCTGGGGATTATTAGAGCGAGTCTGCAGAACCCATTATGTAATCAGTGCAGCGACATGTTTTACAACTTTTAATAAGATGTGCCATTCATGAGTCTGGGTTCATTTCATTTTCTGGTTTTCAGTTGCTAGGCTTCATAAAATGTAGTCACAGCTCTAATGCCACTTGTACCCTTTTCAAACTACTAAGAAAGATACATTTGATTTATAGAAGATGTTACTGTTTGTTAAAGCCCTAAATTAAATCATTGAGAAGTTCATGAGAATGGTCAGGTCTCTGTATTGTAGTTTTTGGAAAATGTTCTAGTTTTGCTGGAATTTTTAGAGCACATCTTGCTTTTATTTGATCACGTGTACCACTTTGATCATGTCTGACTGTCAGAATTTACAGATGTGGTTTTAAAAGCCCTGTCTGGTCATGGTACAGTATTAGTTCCTTATCTATGGGCAGAGAATAATGCATATTGTCATTTTAGATCTCCTTGGCAAGGACCTTCAGCAGGAGGTCAATTACTGTTTAATCTCAAAGAAAGACTATTGAAAAGGGGGAAAAAATACAGTATGTTCAATTTGTACAATATGTTAATGTTAACTTGAACCAAAGCTGAAAATGTTCAGCCAATTTTTTGTTCCCTCCCATATTATAATGAAAATGTAATGTAAAAATTTTGCAGATATGTGGGGCCCGTAATATATTTATTTATTAAAAAGTCTTTTATGTCACCAAAGCTCCAATTGTTTGATCAAAAATACAGTTAAAATATTATTGAAATATTTTAAGATTTCTATTTCTTTTTTAAAAAGTCTCTTATGTCACCACCAAAGCTGCACTTATATATATAAAAAAATGTTTTATTTTTTTATTTTTTACAAAAATACAGTAATTAAATATTCTGTAAAATAACTATTTTTGATTTCAAGTTATATCTAAAAATGTTATTTACTGTATTTCTGTTATGTCAAAGCTGAATTTTCCACAGCCATTACTCCAATCCTTAGTGTCAAATGATCTTTCAGAAATCAATTTAATATGCAGATCTGGTGTTCAAGTAACATTTCTTATGATTATCAGTGTTGAACAGTTGCACTGCTTAATATTTTTGTAGAAACTGGTATACTAATTTTTTACAGGGTTCTTTGAATTGAAAGTTAAAAAAAAAACAGCATGTATTTGAAATAGAAATCTTTTGCAACATCATTAATATATTTACTGTCACTTTTGATCAATTTAATGATAATTTCTGAGTATGAATTTCTTTTAAAAAATGAGGATAGTTAATGGTTGATTAGTTGACAATATCAAACAAGTGGGATTGCTTTAGCCTATCAGTAGACAAAGAAAAAGGACATACAGAATATTGTCGTGAATACGTTTTTCCTATAACATCTTTTACTGTACTCTAATACACTCTCAGCCAGTGTTAGCCAGTCATGTCCTTACACAGTCATTACAGTGAGAACATCAGCTGTATGCATGATGGCACAGTGTTAATAGACAGATTGGCTGTCAAATGCGAGGTTACGGTCTGTTTGCTCTGAACACAATCCCTTCTTTCTTCTCATTTTGACTGTAAATCAAAGCTCTGGTGGGTCGGTCTCTGTGGCGACTTCAAGCAGGCAGCTATAGTAGCAGACATAATTAATGCTGTCCCTGATTGATTACCATGACTCTGGTGAGCGGCCAGGGTGAAACAAGCCCCTTAAACCTTACTGATTATTTGTCTGGAGGCTGTTGCAGTACTGTACTGTAAGGCAAATGCAGGCTGGCTGTGTGAGCTATACAGTAATGGAGACTTACTCTTATCACATCCCATCAGTAGCCAAGAAGTAGAGCGCTCAGTCTGTGCCTTCGTAAAATGTGCACATGATTTCAGTTAGCTATATGTTTTTACACTATACGAGAGAGAGATTGAAGGATTTCACGAAAAGCTAAGAAAAGCTTCCATTGTATGGAGATAAAGTTTCAGATTTTGTAGCATTTTAAGTTGCTTTCCATAATGTCAAAGAGAATTATAATTTGTTCTGAAAAATGTTTAGTGCACTCAAAAAATAATATTCTGTCATCATTTACTCACCGTCATGAAGCATTAAATAAAGAAAACACTTTCTCACTGGTAGAAGCACAGGACTGCAAAGTCATTGAGTGTGTGCGAACGAACAGTAATCTTTGCAATTTTCTTTCCCATGAAAAGAGTGATTTTCTCTAGCTGTCCAGGATTGTGGGTAATGTAGTGCCTTTATTTTAGTTTATTTTTCTTTCAATAAATTTGATCATGAGTTCTGGCTCATACAGAAGCATATACCATTGTTTAACTAAATCAGAGCCTATACTTTTTATGAATACTTTGATTTGGACATTTACATACTGTTTTTAGCTAACTTGATTTGGATGCAGCTTCCGAATTCGATGCAGTTGGGTCTACGTGAGTGAATATTTCATTAAATGCAATAAAATGGAAGTATGGACTTTATTGTGATGTACATCTGAGTGTAGTGTATTTTCAAACAGGAAAATGAAGCAGGGTGGGAACTTAGTTTAATGCATCAGTCATTGACTGTATTTATTGCTCATTGAGGCAGATGAGTGCAAGTTCTCAGGGATGGGTTTAAAGCAGACTAAATTATTGGAGAAGTCCTACATACGTCACCAGACTTTTTGCTTCCAGTTCCAGTTATCTACATTTTATTTAACTTTTTCAAATTTTTTTACTTGAAAATTATAAGGTAAAAACATAAACATTTACAGTATGTGGATGAATTAAAGCTTTATAGCATGTCTTTAAACTTGACACTCTTGATCTTTAATCTGTAGCATTAGGGTTACTTTGATGGCTCACAGGTCAGTATTGTGCTGATAACTCATTTCATTAAGGTTGTTTAGTGTTGCATTTTGGTGCCAATGTCCCTCTTAATATAAACATTAAACTGGTGTAGGTCCTGCTTATTTTTTTCTATCCACTTACCATGGATCGGAATCCTGTGGGTGCCCCTGGGCGTTTCTGACGCCAGTCATTTGGCTCTCGAAACACTGATTTGATTAGTGAGAAATTCACCCTTGAAGCAACATTTGGCAGAATTTCAGTTTGTGGTTGATTTGTGGCTGGTGGACAGGAACAGGCCTGTTAACTCTGTAAGGAAAGTCAGAGTGGATAATGACGCTCTTTGGGTTTTCTTGGCACTGTCTTTCCTTTAGGGAAACTTTGAAGCCTTGTCTCCCATGCTGCATTGAGATTGCTCTATTACATTAATCCATTTAAACAGCTGTGCCTATCAGACCTGTCAAGTGAAGTCTTTTTCATGTGATGTAACATACATTTTTATTCCCTGTATATCATAGTTTGAGATCATTCCATGTCCTTTGAAAATTCATCATCACTTTAGTTGGATTGGTGCTCTGTATAATCCATTGCTCCGAGCTGATCCATTAGCGGCTTCACGTCAACTAAAGAAACCAGGACCTGGCATCTTGTCATGGAACATTTGGAGATGTCAGTGCCATAGTTGACAGAAACCAAACACTCTCAACTAAAAGGAATGACATTTTCAGCTTTTTCTAACAATTCCAGTTGTTTTGTCATGGCTTGTCTGGCATTTGGAGAGTTATTTGCTTTTGTAATAAAAATAGCAAGAATGAGAGATGTCTAGAAGGGCTTAGGGCAACAGATTCTTTTTTTTTTTAATGTAAGCTTTTACGTTTATTTATTTACCTGTCATAAAATGTTATATTATGAGTAAATATCAGATACATTACATTTTGCTGCAAAATGGTTGGAATTCCTTGCAGCACTTTTAAAGGTTACTCTATCCCAAAATGAAAATTTTGTCATTAATTACTCACCCTCATGTTTTTCCAAACCATAACCTCCGTTCATCCTTGGAAAACAATTTTTTTTTTTTTGATGCATTCTGAGAGCTCTCTGACCCTCGCATAGACAGCAATGTAAGTAACATGATCAATGTCCAGAAATGTAGAAAGGAGATCGGTAAAATAATACATGTGACATCAGGGGTTGAACCATAATTTTACAAAGCTACGAGAATAATTTTTGTACACAAAAACAAAGAACAATTTTATTCAACAATAGAGGGAAAGAAGAGAGGGAAAATAGAGGAAGAGGTCATGTATAAAAGACAGTAGCCCAATAACATCAGTACAATATCTCAAAATAACATAAAGTGGCATCAGTGTTATCAAGATACTGGGTCAAGATATGATGAAAAGCTTCATTTGGCAAATGAATGATGCTAAACAGATACTCTTAAAATGCCTTTCTTTATGTTTAATATTGCCAAAGTGCACATAAATCTTTCAATTATTTTATTATTATTATTATTTTTTTTTTTTCCATTTTACACTTTTTAAATCATTCTTATATTTATTATAATTTATCTTATATCATTATTATTCTGTAAATGAATGCACATGACATTTGCTGAATCTGTTTTGGTGTTACCTCTTTGGTGAATTGGGCCAGACAATACTGTACTGTACTATAATCTTTTTATAAAAAGCCCTTCAGTTCTCCACTTTTATCCTTTGCACTTTTATTCATTGTCAGGGTCGATGCATTGTTGAATTCAATCCAAAAAGATACCAATCCAAAAGGGGTTTGGGGTTGATGTTGGGCAAGTGGCCAGGAGTCTCTTTGATAAGCTGCTGTCATCCTGTGCTGTATACATCCTGTGTGTTCAGCACCCTGTATTCATTAGGAGCTGGAATGTGTACCTTACTACTGCACCACAACCTACAGTATACAGTACTGCAGAGAGCTGGAACCCTGTCCTTCATCACAGAATGTGCCCAGACTCACCTACAGCCAGAGCTGTCACCACCTCTGGGGTTTCTGGTTAAGGGGAAGTTAATATGAGAGGACACTATTTCCTTTCTTGTTTTGTTATCATCCAGGAGCAGTTCCTAAAGAATGTCCTTAGTTCTGTTCTTATAGAAGTCAGTGAGTTTGTCTGTGCTGAGAAATGCATCAGATATTCTGTCATCATTTACTAAGCCTTTTGTCTTTTTGAAATGTATCTGTTCTTTTGTATGGCTTATATATATAGCAAATGTGTTCTGGACTTCTACAGTTCTTATTCCCATTAGTTGTATGGAAAAAGAGCTGCCTGGAATAGCTTGAGCTTTTCTTTGTATTTCTGTGAAATAAGAGAAAATCATATGAGTTTTAAACTAAATAAGGTAATGCAGAAGAAGAATGAATATACATTTTTCAATTTGAAATTTCCTTGACCGTGGAATGCGTGAGTACAGAAATCTGGAGAAATGCATTTTCTACAGTTTGACAAGATAAATACTGTCTAAGAGTTGTGAATTTACTGCCTGATGTGAGTGAGGATTCTTCCTGCAGTGCAACATCTTGAATTCTTTTCCATTCTGTGTGTTCTGACATGAATCCCAAAGGATTTTGTGAAAGAAGCTGCTGGGGCGATTTCAGTCATGCTAGATTTTCCAGCCATTGAGAGAACCAGTTTATCTTGTATTCAGCATTTGATCCATAATCGATATTGTTCCATTTGATTGGCTATAAAATATCATTAACATGTCTTTACTGGGTTTCATTGACTTTGATTCTTAAAATATGCAGAGTCTCACCATTTTATATGAAAGCCAATCGTTTTTCATGTTTGACCGACATTTTCTCAGCAGAACATGGAAACATGAACTCATGAATTGTGAGAGCTGCCTTTTAAAGTAGGTAGATATCATGACGTGTTTGACAGCTTGATTAATTAATAGTTCAGAAATAAATGATTGTTTGGAAAAACTGAAAGGTGAACTCCTAAAATTGCTGTCATTATTCACAAAAGCAAACTGTCTCTGTGTGTAATGCCACCTGTGAAAATACTCACTGAACCCTCAGCGCTCAGACATGACTGTTTTTGAAAACTGCTCATATTTTTCTACTTTATTCTAGTTCTTAATTCTGACTGTCATTTCAAATCTGACAATGAGATTCACAGGAACAGATCTTAAGTAATGTAAGTTATTATTTAGCAAAATTAACATGTGAATGTATTATCTAATACCAGTTTTAACACAAATTGTGACTGTTCCACTGTTTTCAGGACAAAGATGTTTTAATGTTTAAAAAGTTATTGCTGTGACATAAAGCTATTAAACATAAGGAGGAACTGACATTTGTTGATCAAGTTAGAGTTTTGAGATTGTGGTCTGTCATGCTAGTGCCCATAATGGAAACTTATTATTCCACTTTAAAGAGGGAAATTAAAATAGCTATAAGAGGTTGGGAATTTGGTTGAAGGTGACAGAATGCATCCCTGTGTAAAGCTTCTCTCTTTTTTTTCTTTTTTTTTTTTTTTACCTACCACTGTGAGTTAAGGTGGAGTTACGTTTAACGTTGTTCTGCAAATTGTCATGTCATTTCAATAGGAATCCATGCGATCTGTAATTTTGCATGATGGCAAAAGGTTTCCTTACACAGATTTCACTATGGCTTCAAGTTATGCACAGAGGCCTTTTTTAAAGAAATCGTTTACTTTTATTCCTTTCCTTCCCTTCCTTCAGTCTGGGGTGTCAGGTGGTGTCCCATCTTTAGTCTCGTAATGAAAGAGATAAGTACCATCAGTCCTTCTCTGATTACACTTCACAGCACAATTGGAAGAAAGGAAACGGCTTAGGAAATGGAGTCTCATCCCTCTTTATTCCATAATTGCTACCGCAAGACTTTTGTTAAACGAACCGTCCATGTAAATGAAACACAAGCCTGCACAAGGGGGGCTAATTGGGCATTAAATGGGAAATAAATGTAGCCAAACATCAGACCTGAATCTGGCTGCATGCTAGATGAATGGACTTTTGGAAATGACATACTGGCATTCAACATCCAGTTCCTGTAGAAACTACAGGCAGGTAATTGGAGAAGGAAGGAAAAGAATGCAGCTTTATATATTTATTGAACTTTAATGTAACTACAGTTAATTTCAGCTGGCCATAAGAGTTATTAGACTGCATGTTATTTTTAGTGTTTGTGTGTCACTTATTATACTTTAAATAAGTAGAGTCTCAAAGAAAACATTTTTACATTTAGACCATACGTAGGAAATTGAGCTGAATACTATAATACAGTGATTGTACAAACAATCGTAATATTTTATTTATATCTTTACAAAAATATCACCAAACGGTATGTCCCATGAATGTCACGTTTCATCCTTTGTGTTGTGTTATGATATGTACTGTACATGGATATTAATGACTGTGTCGTCTGAATGCTTGTTCAGCTGTGCTCTAGGAGGAGGCATGAGTACCTACTGACCCTTCACAGACTTGATCTTAGATCATTTTGTGGCTTTTCTAAACATTCTCAAAGTTGGGACATGGTTTGGGGTGAGTTAGTTCTAGATCAGCATGTGGGCAATGAATACTTCACAACACAATTACCACAAGCTAAGGTGTGAAAGGGAATGTCAGTTTTGCACATGGTCTCAAGATTATAGATCATTCCTCCCCTTTAACCTGCTGAAGTCACTCCATTTTCTTTGATGGTGATGCACTCTTCTGATCTGGCTCCATTCTAACCCCAATGCCATCATATTGAGCTGTTTAAAGTCTTGTTATAGCCATGTGGTCTGTATGTTTTGGTGGCGTTGAACATACCACATTGAAGCACTGCGAAACATTGTAATTAATTTAGTTTATTAGTATAATTTTACTTTTTAATTAACTTGTAAAATACACTTCTTCATCATATCAGGACTATTGATTCATATTTTACTCTGTATATGTGGAAATGAATATACTAGTTAGTTATGTGATTAAAGAGCTGTCCTCACAGCTTGCAGGCTTCACACACAAACACACACACAGTATAGTGTCCCCATCACTATACTGGGGCACTAGGACCCACACAGACCACAGGCTGGCCTCACCAACACCTTTTCCAGCAGCAAACTAGTTTTCCCAGGAGGTCTCCTATCCAGGTACTGACCAAGCTCAACCCTGCTTAGCTTCAGTAGGCAACAGGGTGATATGGCTATGAAATTCTCCCATTTATGTTTCTATATTGTTATATTTTACAAATTGATTTCATAAAATCATTTCTGCCTACATTCCTGTGTAGTTGCATTTAGACATTTGAGTCACATATCAGAATTTCTTTGCATATGAAACTATATCAAAACCTGCATTGCCAAACAAACTATGCAAGACCTTTTCTCAGAACTAGCTCACTTTTCTGAGTCATTAACTTTCATTTACCCAGGTTATTTTATTGAATGTGCAGTATGAAGTCAGTTGTACACAGGTGTAGCTCATCACATTTACTATATTTTGCCTAAATTTGAGAACCAGTGTCCAAATGCTTTTTGTGTTAAGGTTGAATGATATATCTATTGTTTGATCATTTTAAATGAAACAAATGTAAATGTAAATTTATTAAATGTAACAAATGTATAATTTGTTGCTGTTTTTTTGGTCAAAAGTGTGCTTGTGCTGTCTTTCTGTAAAATACAGGTCAGATTACTTGATATTTTTTTCTAATGCAGTTCCTTTCAACATCTTTTAAGACATGTATTCTAGCTTAGTGTGCATGTGGTATGTAGAAAATGGCATGTGCACCTTTCATCAGGTTATCAGTGAGAGCTCATGTGTGACCGGAGTCTGTTGCTCGTGGTCATGCTGCTTGCAGGACTATGAGTGACGACTGATGCCTGAATTCAGTGAGTGTAAAAAGCCCTTTTCACCAAAATGAATTAAACAAGAGATTGGCCACTGCTAAAGAGGAAATACTCTTGACTCAAATCTCTAATCCGGTTGTAAGGTCCATGCGTCATGTCTTGTGAAAAACAAATCATGCAGTGCTTTGCTTTGCCATATATGGCTATTTGGGAATTGGGTTTATGTATAGGTTAAATATACAGAGTTCTTCTTCTTTTTTTTCAACATCCCTGTAAATGAGCTGTATCATTTATTTTTTATTCTTCCTTTATTTATTTTCGTCTCTTTAAATAGCAGGAACAACTGTGAGGCTGACGTACAAAGAAAATGGAAAGATTGTGTCATAAAATTACCATGTTTCTTTAATAATAGATGTGGGTTTTATTTATCTGTACATTTAAAACTTATTTTTGGGGGGTTAGAAGGATGACTGAATAAAGGTGAATAAAGAAATGATGCTACATCTCAATGTCCCACTATTCTTCCGTAATATATTTTTTCACTTATAAATGCAGTTTCATCCATTAATGATCCTTTGAATCCAGTGAATTCATTGACTTGATTCTGTGCAGGTCACTTGCTGAATTGCTGTTCTGAAATCTTTTCATTCTTTACAGAGGGGTTCAACACATATCTGAATCTTTTCACACAAAGAGTGGATTTACTTGAGCAGCTTTCAGGCTTAGTACCAACCAGCAGGAACGTCACCCTTTATGAGGATGACAAGGGATGTCCAGTGCTGGACATTGGCCTGTATTCCACACTCATCATGCCCTCCCAGGAAGCATTTGGATCAAGGTTTGACATTTATGCGTGTATGTATGTATGTATGTATGTCTGTCTGTATGTTTGTCTGTAGGTCTGTATGTCTGTCTGTAATTATGTAGGTGTGTGTGTTTATGTTTGTCTGTCTGTAATTATGTAGGTCTGTATGTCTGTCTGTCTGTAAATATGTAGATCTTTTTGTCTGTCTGTAATTATGTAGGTTTTTATGTCCCTCTGTAATTATTTAGGTCTATGTCTGTCTGCAATTATGTAGGTCTGTGTGTGTGTATGTATGTCTGTCTGTAATTATGTAGGTCTGTATGTCTGTCTGTCTGTAAATATGTAGATCTTTATGTCTGTCTGTAATTATGTAGGTCTGTATGTCTGTAATTATGTAGGTTTTTATGTCTGTCTGTAATTATGTAGGTTTTTATGTCTGTCTGTAATTATTTAGGTCTATGTCTGTCTGTAATTATGTAGGTCTGTATGTCTGTCTGGAAATATGTAGGTCTTTATGTCTGTCTGTAATTATGTAGATCTTTATGTCTGTCTGTAATTATGTAGGTTTTTATGTCTGTCTGTAATTATGTAGATCTTTATGTCTGTCTGTAATTATGTAGGTCTGTATGTCTGTCTGGAATTAAGTAGATCTTTATGTCTGTCTGTAATTATGTAGATCTTTATGTCTGTCTGTAATTATGTAGGTCTGTATGTCTGTCTGGAATTAAGTTGATCTTTATGTCTGTCTGTAATTATGTAGGTTTTTATGTCTGTCTGTAATTATGTAGATCTTTATGTCTGTCTGTAATTATGTAGGTTTTTATGTCTGTCTGGAATTATGTAGATCTTTATGTCTGTCTGTAATTATGTAGGTCTGTATGTCTGTCTGGAATTAAGTAGATCTTTATGTCTGTCTGTAATTATGTAGGTTTTTATGTCTGTCTGTAATTATGTAGGTTGTTATGTCTGTCTGTAATTATGTAGGTTTTTATGTCTGTCTGTAATTATGTAGATCTTTATGTCTGTCTGTAATTATGTAGGTCTTTATTTCTGTCTGTAATTATGTATGTCTGTATGTCTAATTATGTAGATCTTTATGTCTGTCTGTAATTATGTAGGTTGTTATGTCTGTCTGTAATTATGTAGGTTTTTATGTCTGTTTGTAATTATGTAGATCTTTATTTCTGTCTGTAATTATGTATGTCTTTATTTCTGTCTGTAATTATGTATGTCTGTATGTCTAATTATGTAGATCTTTATGTCTGTCTGTAATTATATATTTTGTTATGTCTGTCTGTAATTATGTAGGTTTTTATGTCTGTTTGTAATTATGTAGGTTTTTATGTCTGTTTGTAATTATGTAGATCTTTATGTCTGTCTGCAATTATGTAGGTTTTTATGTCTGTTTGTAATTATGTAGATCTTTATGTCTGTCTGTCTAATTATGTAGACCTTTATGTCTGTCTGTAATTATGTAGGTTTTTATGTCTGTCTGTAATTATGCAGGTCTTTATTTCTGACTGTATTTAAGTCTGTATGTCTGTCTGTCTGTAATAATTTAATTATTTTTGCCATTTTATTTGAAACATCTTTTTCATTATGATTTTATTTAAATCACCATATTTATTTTACATTTGCATTGTTGTTCAAATGTCTGGTGTTTTGTGTGTATATGTATATATGTGTGTATATATGTGTATATATGTGTATACAGTGTGTGTGTGTGTTTGGTTATATAAAATGATGTATAGTTTTATTCAACAAGGGTGCATTACATTTATCAAACATTTTACATTGTGACACAAAATATATTTTTAAATAAATACTGTTCATTTAAAAACTCTGTTTATCCCCCCAAAAACTGTCATGTGCTATTAAGCAGCACAATATTTTCAACTGTGTCAATAAGAAATGTTTCTTGAGCAAATCAGTATAATAGAATGACTTCTGAAGGATCATGCTGAGACTCTGAAGACTGGAGTAATGGCTGCTGAAATTTTTCACAAATACTTTACATTTTCAAATATGTAATTTAAACAATTATTTGAATTTGCAATCATTAAAAAAAAATGTTTTTATTGTATTTTCAATCACATTTATGCAGCCTCGGTGGGCATTAAACAGTGGTTTTAAATGGTAGAGTTTGTATTTATGTTCTCTCGTTTCAAATGAAAACATTTCTTTGATTCTTAACAAAGTGTCTGTGTGTGTTCACAGCTTTGCAGATGAATTTAGTCTTCTGATTCAGCTGCGGAGCTCACAACAAGAGGACCGGAGTTTGTTGACTTTGCTGAACTTCTATAATCACATTTTACTCCAGATCCGTATAAGCCCACACAGCATCACCTTCATCACCACACAGCAGCGTGACTATGAGTACAAACACCATTTTACACATGCCACTGAGCACTAAGCTTTACCAATATTGAAATAATGGTATTCTAATAATAATGTATTTGAAACTCTGGGTTCAGGTTTTCAGTGTCAGGGCTGTCTGACTCGCAGTGGCACTGGATCTCAGTTGGGGTTGCATTTGAATGGCTGTCTGTGTATGTGGACTGTGTGCTGGTGGAGAAAGTTAGCTGGATGTACCCGTACATGGGCATCACTACAGATGGCCTACTGATGGTTGGGGGAATCCTGGAGGGCTTTGAGACACCGTTTGAGGTATTATTCTTCATTGGTTATATGCAAGGAGGGTATGGAAAGACGCATAACTATATTCATTGTCAAGAATCTATCATGCCTGGGCAAACAGCCTTTCCTAAAGTCATTAATTAAACACTCTAAATATGTCTTACTACAACACAGTGGTGTAGAAGAATGTTTATTAAAGAAACTAGAATTATCCAGCTAAAGTAGCACTGGCAATGCGTCATGGGAAACATATGTATAGCTGCCACACCAATTTGGTTTTCAGCTGTGAAAACCATCATCTTAGTGATCTGCACTTAGAAAAATATATGGTCACAAAACAGCATGCCAAGTTTCAATGGCATTGAATGCCTATAAATGGGTTTTTATCATGCGACTGTGGTATCAAGCTCACTATTCATCCCAAATCGATGAGGCATATGAGTGAACATCTGACCAACATTCTTATGAAATGAGTGCTCATCTAATGGATTGTAATGTGGTTGTTGTCTTTGACGTCTTTGAAGTCTGTGTCTGTTTTCACAGGGAGAGCTGAGACAGATGACCTTCATAATGGGAGATGCACATGCTGCCAAGGATCATTGTGCTCTTCATCAGCATATGTGTGAACCTGTGAAAGAACGTGGCTTTCTTAAGACAGAAAGTAACACTGAGGTAGGATTGATGACTGTGTACTTGAAAGCAGTTATACGAAAAGAGAAATTAGAGATATATCATCTAATCTGGTAATATTACTGCTGAAAACAGTCATTAGTAATAAGATATTTTTTGATAATATTTCATAAATGAAAAGCTTAAATAACAATTAAATAATTGTCATTTAAACCAAAAAGTACACATAAAGTTATTGGCTTATAAAGTAAGGAGTCGACTCTGAAACGCTGAAACGAGTCGTTATAGATTTAAAATCTTTTGCCCATCTCAATGTACGTCATTAGGAACACTTTGCATAATAATCTCCGCCTACCGTCTTGGGAGAAACAAAGACCTGCCCCCCCCCCCCCCCCCCCCCCACACACACACAGACGCTCTGGTTGGTGTGATAGCATCATGTCGAGTAGACAGTCTGTTTTTAATTGTAAAGGCAAGTTTGTTGTATTTTCACTGCCAAAGAATGAAGATCAGAAGAACCAATGGCTAAAATTCATTTTCACCACAATACCAGAGCAGTACAACAAATCCCTTTTTCACTGATGACTGCTTTTCTAATCTCGGTGAGTACAGCGGGATTTTCAAAGCGTTTGGCCATAAAAGATGGTTCATTACCAACTTTATTTAGAACAACGAGCATCTCCGAATCACAACGTGGAGTATGATTATGAAGTTATGTGTCTGTTTTCTCCCGAGCGTCTTATCAGTATGTGTGCTGTCTGCAGCCTTTGTTTGTGCTGATCGTCATGTACAAACATGTCATTAAAATGAAGTGTAACTCCGTGAATACTCAACGAAGAGACATGAGAGAGATATCTATAGAAAGCTTGACATGTCTACTTTAAAACTAAACAAGTGCTGCTGAGAACAGATATTCTGTGATAAAGTAATCCATATGAAAACAACGCGATGTCTATTTTTCATGTCTCCCTTCGTCATATCCAATGTGACCACGCCCCCGCGCTGAACGTGCTATTCAGATTCAAACTGAAGTGCGCGGCTTGAATACACCCACACAGAAGAAAAAGCAGCGAGACTGTTCAAGTTTTTTATTTTACTGTTTGCTTCGCGATGAGAGGAATAAGACCTAATTCACCCCAAACAGATGCTAACGCATAGTTTACCGTGGAGGTGTGTGCGGAACAACCAATCCAAACTGCTTATGTCAGTTGACCAATCAGAACACAGTATGCTACCGAAAGGTGGGGTTTAAGGAAACTGAATCTTTTGAACAGCTTCGCGCGAACCGTTTGGGGATCTCTGAGAATTGAGTTAATTTTAAAATGATATTTTGACAAAATGACAATGTTTTTAAACCTTGGATGGATTTAAACCTAATGTACAGGACTTATAAACAGTGATAGGAAGCTTAGAATTTTCATCTTACTGGCTCTTTAAACAATTAGAAGATGAAAAACCATGTTATTAACAATGCACTATAAATGTTTTTCAAGACAAAAAATCAAAGAAGAATGAGATTTTTAAATGGTCATTTGGTCATTCAAATGTCAGTCATGACTCATGATCAATAGAGCTATATAAAATGTTTGAACTTATGGTTTAATTTTGCACTTTCTTGTTAGATGACATTTAAGTTTGAATAAAATTGACTAACAATTATGAAAAAAATGTAAAAGGGTAACTAAACAAAACTTCTATCCAAATATAATCCAAATACAACTGTTAGTACTACTTTTTTCCTGAAAAAAGTGTGTAAAATGTGGCTCTGGGCTATCACTGCTCTGGGCACAGCAATATTGGCTAAACCAGTGATGCAGGTGTTAAGGATGTTGTTATTTTGCAATCTATTTTTGTGACGCTATTGGAACAGAGAGTGCATTTCATGCCATTTAAAATCTTTCCACACGGAAAGCAATGTCTTTTATTGACATCTTGTTGCATCTGTTCACCCTGCAGAGCCCGTTGTCGTCCTCAGCTGGCTCAACAACAGACAGACCTTTCTCATCAAATCCCTCTACTGGCAGAGATGAGACTGCCAATATACATTCAGTTCCAGGGCTCCACCCTGAACCCAGAAAATCACATGGTTCGGTAAGAGACAACAAGAAACATCCCAGTGTTAATTCCAGACCTAGAAAGACAGTGTATGAATTCCATCTTAAAAACTGAGATACAGCCACGGTGAGTAATTATGCAGTTATGAATGGACAAAGCCTGAGTACAATGTGGGGAGAATGAACCCCAGCTGGAGAAGAGAGCTGGGTGACTTTAGAGGTCAGGAAATTGAATAAATGGGAAAGTAGGGATCACTCAGACTTCTCATTTGTCCTCATAAAACTGTTGCTGTATTTTCCTACATGGGGAGGGTGATGATAAATTATCATCATGGGAATGATCTCGTTTCAGCACTGTGCTGTAACAGAGAGGAGCTGTGCTGAGACGGTTTGATAAACACACCGTCTGGGAGAGCAAGTCTGGGCAGCCTGAGAGTTTGCTGGTATTCTCCAGGAAGAGCTCCAAAGCTTGCAAAACGCCTGGAAAGTCATTAGACACCTATATTGCTTTGCACTTTAAGTGAGCTCTGTGCACTGCAGGACATTCTTTTAGAAGTTTCCTTCGCTGATTTTTTTTTTTTATACGTATATTATGAATTGATTGTTAAAGACTGTACCTCACGAGCTTTCGTATATGATTGCATACACAGTATTTTGCTAGACACTGGCTGCATAGTTGGCTGTGGGTGTAGCTACAACGTTAAAGAAGCAGTTAAAGAAATTGCAAGAGTTTCAAGAGTGAAAGTGTAAAGTTATTGATGTTGTTATACATGCTCCTTTCTACAAAGCCCAATACATGACATGCATGAAAAAATGCATATTGTGGCCCCAACTTAAAGTGAAAGTTCACCCAAAAATGAAAATTCTGTCATTAATTACTTACCTTCATGTCGTTCCAAACCCTGATTTTTGTTCATCTTTGGAACACAATTTTTTTGAGTTAGAGCTTTCTACCCTGCATAGGGAGCAACGCAACTGACGCGTTCAAAGCCCAGATAGGAAGTAAGGACATCATTAAAATACTCCATGTGACATCAGCAGTTCATCCGTAAAAATATGAAGATATGAGAATACTTTGAAAAATTGAACATCTGTTAATTTTCATTTAAATAAGAAAGATGTACACTTTATGTAGACATGCACATTTGTGCATGATCCTTGAATATACTACAAATGAAAGTTTACAGCTTTAAGCTTAAAGATCAAGGCAAATCTGT
Organism: Carassius auratus; assembly: GCF_003368295.1. NCBI lineage: Eukaryota > Metazoa > Chordata > Actinopteri > Cypriniformes > Cyprinidae > Carassius > Carassius auratus. The sequence continues at coordinate 14,260,576 of NC_039272.1, read as the reverse complement.
GTTACACATCTTCCCCCAAGACGTGGCATTTTACATAGGGGAATTCCAGGACTGTCCCATCTATCAAAGATGGCGCAGAGCTCACCCCTGCATCTGGATATGGTTTCGTTTGATGCGTAATTGAGGCTGACCTTACATTATGTTGCCTGTTATCAGCTAACCAGGGTTTGACAAACTACTGAAGACAATTCTGTCACACTTGAACCAATAATATTCATCTGGATAATGTTCTAAAATGTGGCAGATATAATCTTAAATTTACTTTAGTTTTAACTCTTGATCATTTGTTTATGGAGTATATATTTAAATGAGGAAGTTTGGGAATTCTGTTCTGCACATGTCCGCCAACACAGCATGGAAATGTTCTTGCCAATGTTTGTCTGTCATCCATTTATTCTGGCCTCATAAATGTTAGGCATGTAATTATGATCTTTGCACTGTAATTTAGTGCACCCTTCTGAAGCTAAAATAAGTCATAAAGTAGATATAAACGTTGGTAAAGTGTGAAGTTTTATTTAATATTCAACCTTGCGTAATCTCATGGTTTCATAAACATGCATAAAGTGGGGTCCACATTACAGTTCTGGGATCCTTAATGTATTTTAAGCCGAAAATCTTTCAACTAAATTTACAGTAAGTTGTAAGTTTTAGGTTTTGTTGTTGTTCTTTTAAATACATACCTAATATCTATAACCAATACATTAAAAAATAATGTGACATGCCGTTTTAAATAATGCAATTTGTAATAAAAACAAATTGATGAGAAATAAATGCTAAAAAGATTTTTCCGTTTGGTCTCAGACTTGAACCCCATGGTAGATACGTGCACACTGAATATGTCAGATCAAAAGACCATCTCCCATCATTCCTTGTGGTTCCTGCTGCTTGATTAATTAGGCTATGTGGAATCATGGTTTCCAACACCCACCACCAGTGAAATTGTGAAAACCTCAGAGTCAGGGTCCCACAGGAAAGTCAGGCAAGAGAGTCTTCATCTGTGATTGATCTCCTTGAGTTACCTCTGTTACTATGGCAGCCATTACCACTAATCCTCTCTGTTTTAATGACCTCATGGTCACGCAGCATCCCACTGCTTTGATTCTTAGAGCTGGAGGTCTGCTTAAAAACTTGCTTTGAATTAAACCAACCTCATCAAGTTTATTTCTGGAACAAATTGTCATTTCTAATTGATGGTTCACCAGTGCTTTCATAAATCTGTCTCTTCTCTGCTGCTTTTGTGTGCGTGTGTGTCAGTCTCAGCAGGCTTTAGTTGTATGAATGTGTTTTCTATTTGTCACGGTTCAGCAGTGATGGAGGAAACCTTTATGTTTATGTAAAATCTAAAGTAGCTTCTATTTTGGTTCTAAAACTGGCATTGTCTGATATGAAGTTTCCAAGCACGTGTCCTCTTTGTCTCTCTTATCTATCAAGCTATTAAGCTCATGAAAGCAGCCCATACGACTCATGTACTATATTCCAAGTCTTTTGAAACCAGTCTCTTTGTTTGTGGAAAAACAGAAAGCTATCCATTGGCAATCTTCACCAGTATAGCTTTCAAATGCCATTCATGTTCAGTTATCATGGTTATAATAGCATGTCAAAGGTTTGACTTCAGTAATGCCAAACAGCGTTGGTTCATGTGTCTCATAACCAGTTTTCGTATTCAGAATTGGCCAAATTAGATTTGAGAGCTGCTGTGAAGGGTGTTTTAGCTTTCTTATAGTCACAGAAGAAATATTGGAATATAGTGCATGGGTCATATGGAGCACTTTTATGATTGACGATTGTTGTATGGAAAACGGCAACATGAACGTTCTGCTAAATATTTCCTTTTGTGTTCCATGGAAGATAGCAAGTCTTAAAGGGTTAGTTCACCTAGATAGCAAAATTATGTAATCAATAACTTACCCTCATGTTGTTTCAAACCTGTAAAACATTGAAACATCAAAGCATCGAAAATAAATTTTTGTCCAAAAATAGCAAAAACGATGACTTTATTCAGCATTGTCTTCTCTTCCGTGTCTGTTGTGAGAGAGAGTTCAAAACAAAGCAGCCTGGATATCCGGTTCGCAAATGAATCATTCAGTTCACCAAATCGAACTGAATCATTTTAAATGGTTCGCATCTCTAATACTTATTAATCCACAAATGACTGAAGCTGTTAACTTTTTTAATGTGGCTGACACTCCCTCTGAGTTCAAACAAACCAATATCCCGGAGTAATGCATGCATTCAAACAGTACACTGACTGTACTGCTGTGAAGAGAGAACTAAAGATGAACACAGAGCCGAGCCAGATAATGACTCATTCACGAGTCAAGAACCATTTCTGTCAGATGCGTCCGATTCGTGAACCGAGGAGCTGATGATACTGCACATGTGTTATTCAGCGTGAAGCAGAATGACACACAGAACGTCTGAACCGAACTGATTCTTTTGAACAATAGACTGTCTCGTTCATGAGTCAAAAACCGGTTGCATTGGTTTTTGGATCACCAGTAGTTATTTCGGACAGTTCGATTCAATAAACCGGTTGAAGGAAACGGTTCACCGGTTCTTTTGCGCTCTACATAATGGCATCATTTGCGATGATTGCCCTTGATTCAAGCCTTCGGTTTACCCGCGCTCATAACACTAGCACAGAATCAGTTCAGAATCAATCACCAAAAGAATCAGTTCAGTTCAGACGATCTGTGTGTCATTCTGCTTCACGCTGAATCACACATGTGCAGCATCATCAGCTCCTCGGTTCACGAATCGGACGCTTCTGACAGAAATGGTTCTTGACTCGTGAACGAGTCAATGTTTTGTTCGTTATCTGGCTCGGCTCTGTGTTCATCTTTAGTTCTCTCTTCAATGTACTGTTTGAGTGCATGCATTACTCCGGAATATTGGTTTGTTTTAACTCAGAGGGAGTGTCAGCCACATTAAAAAAGTTAACAGCTTAAAGGTGCTGTAGGGAACTTTTGTAAAAAAAACATTTTTTACATATTTATTAAACCTGTCATTATGTCCTGACAGTAGAATATGAGACAGATAATCTGTGAAAAAAATCAAGCTCCTCTGGCTCCTCCCAGTGGTCCTATTGCCATTTGCAGAAAGTCATGCGCTCCCGGTAAAAAATAACCAATCAGAGCTGCGGTCCGTAACTTTGTTTGTGTTCAAAATGTAGAAAAATGAACATAATAAGCGAGTACACCATGAATCCATTTTCCAAACCGTGTTTTTAGCTTGTCCTGAATCACTAGGGTACACCTATAATAAGTGTTTATATTCGGACTATTTTAGATTGCTTCGGGGGTACCGCGGCGGAGTAACCCAGTACCTTTGTGATTCTTCATAGACTTAAACAGAGAGAAGTAGTTCTGGCTACAATGTTCTTCCGCAAGATGCAAGCAGTTCTGTTTATTAACCGCTAGAGCGTCAAAAGTTCCCTACTGCAGCTTTAAGTCATTTGTGGATTGATTCATATTAGAGTTGCGAACCATTTAAAACGATTCAGTTCGATTTGGTGAACTGAATGATTCGTTCGCGAACTGGATATCCAGACTGCTTTGTTTTGAACTCTCTCTCACAACAGACACGGAAGAGAAGACAATGCTGAATAAAGTCGTCTTTTTTGCTGTTTTTGGACCAAAATGTATTTTCGATGCTACAAAAAATTCTAACTGACCCTCTGATGTCACATGGACTACTTTGATGATGTTTTTCTTACCTCTCTGGACATGGACAGTATACCGTACACACAGCTTCAATGGAGGGACTGAGAGCTCTCGGACTAAATCTAAAATATCTTAAACTGTGTTCCAAGGATAAACGGAGGTCTCACGGGTTTGAAACAACATGAGGGTAAGTTATTAATTACATGCTATCTGGGTGAACTAACCCTTTAAGGACAGACATGGTGGTGAGTAAATGATGACAGAATTTTTATTATTGGATAAAAAAAACGTTCAGCAGCTTTAAGCGCTCCCAACTTAAAAGACATTGGTTTCATCCCATTTTCAAAACCGAGGCCAAGATTACAATGTACTTTGTAAGCTACAGTTCAAATGTTTGTTCAGAAGGGATTGAAAAAAAGAATACCTTTATTTAGCAAGGATGCAGACATTTGTAATGTTGCATGTGACAGAAGACTTGAATATGCCTGTTTGCCATCACAGGAATAAATGAAATATTAAAATATATTTAAACCATAAACAGTTATTTCATTAAATTGTAATCAGATTTCACATTATTAATATTTTATTGTATTTTTTTAAAATAATGGATTTGTTTCATAATGAATAATTCAGTTAAATAAATATTACAAAAAGTATACAAAATAGATCTTACTGACCCCTGACTTTTGAACAGGGGTATATATCCTTTTGAACAGTGGTATATATCCCCCTAATATCCCATTTTGTTCTGCAGACATAATTAAAATGGGACACAAATAGGACAAGTGGATGTTGCACATTTTATTTGGGTGCTGTTCACCTTAATGGCTGCCTGAAGGCTTAGTTGGCTTGAGTGTGTGAAGCCTGGGCACAGCTCCTGTGTCTGGGAGGTTCTCTCTCTGGGAGGGCACTTGGAGAAAGCTTGCACTGTCTGGGATCTTTAGCAGGGATACAGAGACTGTGGTGCAGTGTGTATCTCCAGCAGTCATGGTGTGCTGTGTCTGTATGGGATGTTACCTTGTACTCGATCTGCTCCTGCTCGGAATGAATGTGGAGGGCAAATGGAAAGCCATGGTAGGAAACCAACACATGTCTTTCCTTTTAACTGTGCTGCAGTTCATTATTCATTATTAGATGGTCAGATGGTCAGATTTGTTTGGATGTTTGCGCAAGAATTGTGTAAAAGAAAATGAAAAGGATTTTTTTGTTTTATGATCTGGTTTTATCAAATTATCTGCTGATGTATTCTAAAGGCAAAAGGTGCAAATGTATATTATCACATTGTATTTAGTTTAGACAGCTCTTGTATAAGATGACATGTCTAAACTTTCATAAAGGTGAGTTTAGAGATCTTTGTCTAATTGTTAATGAATACGTAATGGGGACTTTCCCATGAACATGTTCACTTGCTGAAGAGGGATAAACTAAAAGAGTAAATGGGTTGGAAACTGCAGTTTGAATGGAGGTTATGGAGATCATAAGACCAATAAATTGGAGGTCAACAACATATTAAGTGAGTGTTTTGGTCTAGATAATCTTGATTGACCTGAGGTGCTGAGGTCATTAGTAGCCAAGTAAACTGTCTACTGTTCTTCTTCTTAACCAATTGCACCCTGATTTCCTTTCTGATGATCCATCCACAAAAATTTTCCAGGTGACTTTCTTAATGGGAGTGTCAGATTATCCCAGCTGGGCTCCTCAGCAAATGACCTGCAAGGATTTCCCTCATACCTGTGTCTTAACCATGATTTATGGCGTCTCTCTTCATTATTCACTGTTGGGCCAGCTGTGATGAACACTGATAGTATTCTGCCCAAGGCCTTGAGTTCCAAACTCTGACATCATACGTCATCATTTTCCACTCTTGGTGAAACATTTGTTTATAGCTGTAAACCTCCAAACTGAGTTATTATTTATGACCTTCTCACTGGCAGATGCTTTATCTGATATTGATGTCTCAGTCGCTTTCAGTTTTAGATCTTTAGCATTATAGACGTTCAGTTTGATTCAGATTTATTGACATTGTCAATTACTGTACAAAGCCAGTGAAACTGCATCTAACCAGAAGTGTCATTATAAGATAGAATATAAATAAATGATGGTAAACAGTGTAGTGCAGATAGCCAATGGCCTCAGCAAGGATCTGGACACCTTTGGACTCATACGTCATACTTGTAAATGTTTTAAATTAATTGCATAGCAAATTTGAAAAAAACAAGTGACATCTACAAACAATGCTGAAGCTTTTCCCAGAACTAGCTTCACTTTTCAGAGATGTTTTTGTGACTGTTCAACAACAGGTCCCTGGGTCATTTCAGTATATGTATGAAGTTACAGTAGTTTCCCTGGGCTTCACACAGATGTTGTTCACACCTGCTTAAAGGTGTATTTTATTGCAGTTTGACGACCAAAAAAAAAAAAAAAACTTTTAAAGTTATTTTTAAACTTTGTCTCTATAACCTTGCAAAAGTATTTTTGTAAAATGTTTAACCCTTATGCTGTGTTTGGGTCATTTTGATTAGAATTAGTTTTTTTTTCTGAAAAGGGTAGTTCATGTTATCACACTGGACAAAAACCTGCTACCTGCGGGGTATAACTACTTCTCAAAATGTTTTGGAATTTTTTTGTACTTTTTCCCCACTTTGTTACACTTGTGGTGTTCCTGGTCAAAAATGACCGGCCTAAAAAAATATCTTATCAATTGTTAAACTATATCACCAAATACTGGATTCAATCTTTTTGTCAGTGTTTTCTTTCAATAAGGGTAGGTTTTTCTATTTCTTTATGGAACTGATTGATCTCTAGCCTCTTTGTTCCAAACTTATGCACTAATTTGTGGATAATTTTGTGCATTTTAAATAAAATATAAAAAAAATGCACTGTTCATCACACTAGTGAGCTTAAATGTTTAACAAGGAAGTTTGTTTTGAAATGGTTTTATCTTGAACAAAATTACACAGTCACAAAAGTGATCTCTTGTTACGCTTTATTATCACCAAATGTTGGAATCAGTGTTTTTTTTATCAACTTGTAGTCTTTAAATAAGAATAGATTTTCTATCCATTTTTGAAACTGAATTAATTTCTGAACCTAAGAATTACAAGTAAATACTATACGAATTATAGAGTACAAGTAAAATGGAGCAGCATTTTTGGTGTTTAATGTAGAAACTATAGCAATTGAAACCTTTAACATAGAATATGCAGAGCATCTACTCACTTCCTTTCAAACATCCCACTGACTGATCTTCTGAACAAAGTGTAATTGTGTCTTGTAGCATCTGGTTCTGCTCTAACTTCTCTCACAGGAGTTGTTCCAGTGTTCGGTCCAGTTCCAGCCAAAGATGTAACCTGTAGCACTGAGGAGGGTAAAACAATTATTTGGGGAGCTGTGTCACCCTTGAGAGGATCAAGTGTCCCTCTCATCTGAGGCAGCCGCCTTACAGTGTTAAGTGCCTGACTGCTCTTTCTCTGTAGCTTATTGTTAGAGAAAGAGAGAAGGACAGTAGAATGGAGCCTCTGGGTCTCTGAGCTTAGAATCACATGGAGGCCATTGCCTTATCGCAATTGATCATTTTTTCTGCTTTGTGCAATATGCATTTCATTTTTATGGTACCTGATTTGGTGATCATCTGCCACTTGTTTTTGGTTTCGGGTGAAACGGCAAAAAAAGTTGCTCAACTCCATCCTGTCGTGATGTTTTGATGAATAACTGCTTCCACAATCAATAAAAATGTACACCATATGTACCAGCTAAGCAGCACTGAATAGGGTGTAAACAGTTTATGCTGAAATGGATAACAATAAAATGATTTAAATACCCTGAGTGCAACATTTTACCAAGTTATACTGGATTGCAGATGATAAATGAGTATGGCATGGTTTTGCTCTGAAATGTTTAATGGATTATCCCCTTTAGCATTTTGTTAATGTATTTTGTTTGCCATGTGAAAATTTCCCCACAGTCTATCTCTTTGTTCTCTTCCAGAACTCCAGTGTCTCTTCTAAGAATGAAAATCTTCGGAGTGAATGGGACATGTCGGCTAATCCGAACAGAACTGCAAAGCATTCGGTTCGTGGCTTTGTAGTGGTGGACGAGTCTGACCTTCTCACGTCTCCCGCTGTCAGCACACATAGCAGATATAAGGACACCAGTGACAAAAAGATCCAGTCCACCACCTTCAAATCTTCAGAGGAGAACTTAAACACTCAAAAACTGAAAGCAGATTTGGGTGGAGGCCGTCTTGAGCGGCTCCCTTTGAAGCCCTCTGGGGACATTGCTGACCTGGATTCTATTTTAAATTTAAAGACATCAGCTGGTCAGAAGGATCTGGTCAGGCCTACAGTCCATCCTGAGTTAAGCCAGCTGACTGAAGAAGGTTTCTTACTTCCTTCAAAGGGCTTCGAAGTAGATAAAAAGCCTTTGGTCAGTGTTCACTCAAAAAAAGGATATGAATCGCTTGTAGGCAAAGGACAAGCTGACTACAAGCACTCAAGCAAGAAAGGAGTTGCATTTAAACATGGTGATATTATATTAGGCATGGATGGAAGGAGATTCCGGCTCCTCAGTGGACCTCCTGGGCCTGTTGGACCACCAGGGAGAACAGTGAGTTACCACAATTAAATCCTGATTAAATCATGTGCTTTTCCAGGCACATTTTCTTCCAGTAATATTTGCCAAATTGGAATCTGTATCCAAAAACTTGGGGTGAAAAAATTGTTTATATGCATAGTATCATTTAAATACATGCCAGAGAAATAGGGAAAATGTATAGAAATAAGTAATTTGAAATAATTAGTTAATGTAAAAGTTTCATAATTTTACTTATAATTATTCTTTAAGAAATAGTCCATTTGAATGTTCAAAACTATTGGACAAGCAATAAGATGAGCATTGCAACAAATTTCCAGTAACCTAAAATCAGTACTGAAGCCGTTTGCACTGCCTGTGATGATACATTTGCATTGTATGAAACGAAAATGATAGACGTGAAAGTATCATCAGTTTCAGTTGGGAGCAGACTGAAGCCACAGACACATTAGTGAAATTTTGTCAGCAAAAAATGGACCACTGTCAATAGTTTAGTGATGCACAAAGCTCTGCTCACATAGAAGTCACTTTCTAACCAAGGTTTATTCCGTTGGTCAACATGGCAAATTTGCATGAAAAACTTGAACCATATACAAAATTTGTTTGGGGAAAGGTCTCACCCGTCACCAATGGAATATTTTGTAGGAAATATATAGCCACTAAATGCTGTGATTTGACCAATCAGAATCAAGTACGCCAGGATGGAAAACTTCAGCTTTTCACGAAACATTTTTAACTAAAACAAGTAGCTACTATGATGTTAGTAAATATGTCATGTCTTTTGTGATTTACACTAGCTGTTTTCCCCCCTCCTCCTGTCTCCCCTGGAACTGAAAATGTGCCCAGTTTTCAGTTTGCAAAACAGACAGTGTTTGCTGTTTGAGCTAGAAATGGAATACTGAACTGAAATCACATTAAATTGCTTGTCTGAGAACTAATTCTTAATCTTACTATGTATTCAAACTTAATTTGGTCATTGGAAATACGTCATTGCCAAAAGCTGAATGTTATGTAATCTTTACATGTTCAACAGGGTTTAGCCGAGCATTCCTTTAAATATGCTTCACATCTATAACCAAACATTACTACATCTGCCCTTTTCTGAATGATAGCCTTTCACTATGAAACCCAAATATAAGGCTGTAGTGCTGAATGTGCACTTTGCAGAAGGTTAGAGGTTTGGCAGCACTCTCCAAATTGGCATGTCTAAGAGTGTCACATTACGTAACATACATAAGATTAAAAAGGGCATGGACCTATAAATATTAATTGACCTGAGATTCAAAGTCTTCTACTGTATCTTAATTTCCGTGCTAAATTTGAACAAGGAAACCAATCCTCTATAAACTAAGTTTGATGGTTGATGACAGTAGCTTTACACTTTGGTTAAATGCTTTTTATAAATTCCAATATTCTCCAAAAGCCCTCGGTTTAAGACTGCTTTTGTTGTTTGCACAGGGGTGCGCAGGCAAAAGGGGCTATATTGGATACAAGGGTGATAAGGTAAGGAATTTACAATATAATATTCAGTGATTATGGGATTACACTGATTTGTACATGTATTTCACTCCAGGGTTCTCAAGGAGACCAAGGAGCAGATGGGCCAAGAGGCATACCAGGACCTCCAGGTCCACCAGGACTCCCAGTCCTCTACCTCTGGAGGAACACAGAGGAGGATTTGGCTGCATTTAAGGTAGGCCTTACGCCATATTCTGGAGAATCGTCTATCTATCTGTTCAATCTCTTATACCTAAGGCTTCCATACGTGCCATTTTTATGACAAATGTCCTGTCCAGGATTTGTATATTGCCTAAACTATCCTAGTTTTGCTATGTTTTCTTGATTTCATACTTGCTGGAGGTAATGATCGAAAAATAGTTTGACAAATAATGTGCAGGCATTGTACATAATCGTTGTTTGGTCGATTGTCGAAGGTGGGTTCAACTGAGAGCAGTCAAAATGATGCAAATATGCGCACATATTAGGAGTGTTCATTCATTCATTTGACTTGAAGTGGTGCTGCACAGATCGATCGTTGTATGCCATTGAAGTACCATGAGAGCGATATGAAAGCACAAGGAGCCACCTGCTTTCTATTACTCTCATGCATGTCATACAACGATCGGACTGTGGAGCGCAAACAGCCAAAACCTGGATATTTTAGGCAATAGTCCCGTAAAAATGGCATGTATGGTCACACCAGGCTTCACTATTTGTAGTCTAACTAGCCACAGAAATCATGTGCCACAGTTTAAATGAGCTAAATTGGCATAAATTTTAATCTAGATAAATTAGATCATCCTGCCCATCCCTAGCAAACATGAATATATAGCAGTGAGCCACCGCCCTGTGTCTCTCAAACTGCTGAATGACACAGTCTTTCTATGTTCCTGCCAGACCTTGTATTCTCTCTATTCGTGACTCTCTATTTTAGAGCATATATTTAAGTATAATTGTAAAACCTCGGGTTTGACCTCCCTGTAGATTCTCAGAACTCGAAACGGTTGTGAATATCTGCTTATTATGATTGTGTAGCTGAAACTTGGCATTATTTAATGTTGTGTGTGTGTGTGTGTGTGTGTGTGTGTGTACGTGCGTGTGTGGAGAATATCTAAATGTTGTTTTTTCATCATCGTTTGGCAGAATCCTCAAACATGATGGATGAGTTTAGTCCTCCAAAGAGGAGTAATGCTTGTATATTGAGCCATGGGTGGTAGGTGAAGGAGTTGTACCTTTCTTTAAAGAGTGAAACTTTATGCACATTCAAAGACTGTTTTTGTGATTTGTTTTGGGTTGTAACAGTTTTTTCAGCTTTCACAATTTGGAGTACTTTCACTTGAGGGATAATTTGATTCGATTCGATTTGATTCGATTTGATTTATTTATATGAAAAAGTAATAACTGTATGTGAATTTTATTTTAGCACAGTTCATTGTAGACGTTAAGTGCTTCAATATGGAAGGTCAGAATTCATATAGTGTAATGTATAATTTGGCTATTATTTAGGAAAATGAAGTCAATTGTACATATTTTTGGCAACGTCATGTAATTTTTATGAAATAAAGGACGTGTAAATATTTTTTGACCCTTTTCTCATATTTTTTTCCACTAGGATCAGTGATAAAGAAGCCTTTCTGTCTGTTTCATCTCTGATTTATATAATTTGACCCATAGCATATGTAGTGTTTAGATGGATGTGGCTGAATGGGACTGATTCTCTGTGTATTCAGTGGTGATTGGGGATGATTTGTCATTGAAATATTATAAACTGAACATTTACAGACATTGTTTGTGCTGATGGTGCTTTGCTGTTTACCCAGGTTGCACTCTGTAGAATGGTTGCAGTGTTGTGAGGAGGTTTTGACAGATGTTTAGATCCCTCTGTGTTTCAGCGGGACATGTGGAAGGCAAGTGCACTGGGAGGTCCGATTCCCCAACTTCTCTTAAACTCACCTTCACTGGACCAGCAGTGAGCCAAATTCTGCCCTTTTGCCATGAGCATGTGCCAAGACAAATGTTGTACAAAGCGGAGGCAGACTGGCTGATTTAATATCAGTGTGACAGAGACTGTGTGTCTATGTGGGTTTGAGGCCTCCGCTTTTCCAGGCCACACTGCAGAGACAGCGTACACTGTCTCTCAGTTCTTCTCCTCTATTTGAACAGGAGACATGCCTTTCACCACTCCCTAGTTTGTGTTTCTTATAGAGAGGAATTGAAACATACAGGCATTAAGTGTTACAAGAGTTTAGATTGAGGATTTGTTGTTGAACAGTTTTTTTTCTCCTATTAACACCAGTCAAGTACAGAGCTTCCCATCATTTCTCGTAAGCGGTCTGAATTGTATTTATGCATTCATGCATTTGGTGGGTCTGAAACCACTTGATTGTTTGCTCATCTAATATTCATTACATAGTGAATGCCACATGTGGGAGGAAATGAGTCAATTGAGACAGCCTAAACAGTCACAAAACAATAAAATAAATAAATACATTTTTAAAAATGCTTTTAAATAAATAGAAACCATTTTTGGGATTGGGATTTTTGGTAATTTGGCATTTTTTATATTTTCATTTTTCATTTTTGTTTTAGTAACTTTGTTATATGTTTTTGTCATTTTTATTTCTATTTTATTTTTAATTAAAAAAAATTTTCAATTTAAGTGATTTTTGTACTTTGACTTTTTCAGTTAGTTGGCATGGCAATATTTCTAACTTTGTATGTTTATCTTTTCTTTTCGTTTTGTAGAGAACACCTTATTACCAGTTGCTGGCAGCTGGATGGCCCGTAAGTATTTGAAATTAGAATAAATTAGCCAAACGTTAATATAATATATGCACGTGGCTTCTCACTAAACCCTTTTCCTCTGATGTCCTGCAGAGACAGACAGGACACCCTGGACCAATGGGTGAAACAGGGAGACCTGGTTTACCTGTGAGTACACACTTAAACACACAGAACACTTTGTTGCAGGATATGAAAATATTTTACAATGACCACCAACTATTAAAGTTCTATTTATGGTCATTGTGGATCTGTGAATAGTGGTGTTTATTGTAGTATGATTAAATAGTTACAGACAGATTAGATTTGAGTGTCTTTGGTTTGGTACATACAGTACCGTGTTTAATTGTTTTATTCCTGAAGGGGTTGCCTGGAGAACCAGGTCAGACAGGACCACCGGGCCTAAGAGGCGAAATGGTACCTATTTATTACAATTTCTTCATTTTTGTGTTTGTCTGGGTTTTATGTGGGTGTGTGTTTGTAATAGCAGTTCAATGGTATCTTCAACAAAGGTTAAATCATACTATGAGGTACACTACTGTTCAAAAGTTTGGGGTAAATATGATTTTTTTTTAAGTAAGTCTCTTATGCATTCATTTGATGAAAAATGCAGCAAATTCAGTACTATTGTTATTTAAAGTAACTGTTTTCTATTTAATATGTTAAAATGTAATTAATTCCTATGATGGCAAAGCTGAAATTTTAGCATCCAATAGAGAGTTCAAAGGCACAACATTGTAACAATTTAAAAGTATTTACTTTTGATCAGTTTAATGCATCTTTGATAAATAAATTTATTAATAATACATTTCTTTCAAAAGAAAATCTTACTGACCCCAAACCTTTAAAAACTGGTGCAGATTTATGCAAAGTGCCTACAGGATTTAGTTACAAGCAAACATTTTATAATAGGGTGGCATTGGACCAAAGGGTGTTCGAGGCAGAGCAGGGACTCAAGGAAGAGACGGAGAGAAAGGTCCTGATGGGGTGACAGGATCTCCAGGGGTTCCTGGCCTACAGGTGAGACTAAGGTCATGGGACGTCTGCAGTAGTTTTTTGTAATAGTTGTAAAAGTTCAAGTTGGGACACAAGTGTGAATGTGGTAATGTTTTCGGATAGATTATGGTAAAGCTATGAATTTTAGCTGTGGGACATATGAACTTGAATTGCAGAAAACAATATGTTTGTATATTTCTGGTTGTGGCTCAAGGGTCCTCGCGGTTACAAAGGGGACACAGCGCCCCCCGGTGAGAAAGGAGATGAGGTACAGTATGAGGATACATTATATTCTGAAATGCATGACCCTGTAACTGTCTTATACAGGATTATAATATACTTAATATAGTATAAAGCAGTTTTCCTGCCTCCATGAACAGGGTTTTCCTGGTGCTCCTGGCCTCAGAGGAGACAAAGGACAGACTGGCCTGAAGGTAAAGAAAGCCTTCAACCGAAGGATTTATGATGCATTTAATGAATTGAATTAAACATTTATATAGTGCGCTATTGTGTTTTGGTGTACACCCAAAACTCTTTACAATCATGTGTGGGGTCTCTCCTCAACCACCACCAATTGATTTGTATGTACTGTTTATATTTAGAAATGTAACATCTATATTGCCCCCTAGTGAATGAGGAGGGGACACTACCATAAAAAAAGTATTATTTTCTATAGTTATAATGGAATTATTGGTTATGCCTCTGTAATTTATTTATTTATTTATTTTTTTAAATAGGGCTCCAAAGGAGAAATTGGGTTTACTGGCTATTCTGGTCCTCCAGTGAGTAAATCATATTCTTGCACTGCTAATATGAAACATTATTACTAGTAACTGGTGTTAGTATCTTTTCTTATATTGTAGTAAATATTATGCATGAATGGTTTTCTTTTCTTTTCTTTTAAGGGACCGGTTGGTTTACAAGGTGTTCAAGGGATTCCTGGACCACCTGGTCCTAAGGTGATTGATTCAACTGACAATTTATTTGTGTGTGTTTTTACATTGATCTTGACAGTATAAAGAATTTTGTTTTTATAGGGGGATCCAGGACATGATGGAAAGCGTGGTCCTCCAGGGACAGTGGTGAGTCATAAATCTGGAGTCATAAATCATGCCTGAGACACTTGTAAAAGCTTTAAAAAAAAAAAAAAATTGTGCAGATTACTCAAAAAATTCCAACAAATTTTGACATAATTCAACATTGCCACTGCCTAATTTTAAATATTTCTTATATGTATAACTGACTATATCTAACTATAAAGTGGATATTCGTTTATAGCCAAAATGAAAATCCATTTGGGAAAACTGAATTGGGGACAGTAATTACTTCTTATTAAAAAATAATTTTGGTGTTTATGGATATTGCTTAATGATGCTCAGTTATGAGTTTGTGTCTTGCCAGGGCGCACCAGGTGCTACAGGATTGGTTGGTGCACAAGGTGTTAATGGCTCAGAAGTGAGTGATTGCTTACTACAAATTCAGTGATAGTCTACCCCAAAATAAAGATTGTTTTATTGTTTTCCAAACCCATAAGACTCTATACTGTTGAACATAAAAGAAGACTGAACATTGTTTGTAGCCAAACCATTTGGGTTCCCATTGATTTCCATTCTATTTCTTGCCCATACAATGAAAGGCATTGAGAACCAATATTGTTTTCGTTATCAAAATTCTTTGTAATATTTGCCCTTATGTTTAACAGAAGAAAGAAAGTCATATGGGTCAGGAAATGACAAGAGGATGAGTAAATTTTCAAAGAAAGACTTGATTTGGTTATAAACCAAAACACTTTTGCTGTTACAGGGGGACGCTGGCCCTGCTGGCCCTGTGGGGCGGAAAGGTCCTCAGGTATACAACATTGTTTTGTGTCATTGCTTCATGAAATCTGTTCTTAGAGAATGCTCAGAAGTTGAAATGATATAAAACTTGTCCTGACTGTTCCTCCTAGGGGCCTAGAGGGATCGAGGGACACAGGGGTCCACCTGGTGATCCAGGATCACAGGTAAAGTTTATCATGTAGGCTAGCAATACTCCTACTCCCAATGAAGTAGAAAAACATCTAAATATGGGTCTGTTGTGATATTCAATCAAGAGTACGTTTTGTCATGGATGTTTTTTTTATTCCACAGGGTCTTCAAGGTCAGGCTGGTCCACAGGGTCTCAAAGGTGACAGAGTAAGTTTTCAAACTTGTTCTGTGTACATGTAGCATACATACAATTGCATGTGTATTATATGTTTACAAAATGGAAGCCCTAGATTTTTTTTTTGTGTTTGGACAGGGTCCGGAGGGTCCAGCAGGTAACAGAGGGCTACAAGGCATTGAAGGGCCCATGGTGAGTCTGTTTGTCAATACATTCAATGCAATCTAGAGGAAAACATTGATACAATTCCTTATAAACATAAATAGCAGACTTTCAACAACCAATATGGCCTTAAAGTTGCTACTGTGTTCTGACAGGCTGGAAACATGCCTAGTTTATCTATTTTTGGTTTTGTACAGTAGTAAATCAATTTATATATTCTTTTGCTGATGATAATTCAGTTAGGAGTCATTAATTACCATTCATTCATTCATTGATTTAGGGTACAACTGGAGATCCAGGTCTAAAAGGCTTTCCAGGTGTCACAGTAAGATATCTGATTCAAATTTCACCATATGTATGACATTTTAGTTAATATTTGTAAATGGATGTATTTTATCATGTATTACCTCAATAATTAATGACTCTAAATTCAGGGTATTAGGGGACCCGATGGAGAGAAGGGTGACAGAGGACCCAAGGGGAATAAAGTAATCACCAGCACACAATAAATTCAGCATAATACGTTCAAAAAGCTTTAAATGCATAATTGGAGGATTCATGAAATTGCTTGTTTATGATTATACTGTATGTTTTAGGGACTAAAAGGAGCATCAGGGATCATGGGCCCACAGGGTGAAAGGGGCCAGTCAGGCCTTCCCGGTTTCCCTGGTGTCAAAGGTCAGCCAGGTGCTCAAGGTGTCCAGGTATACTTACTTTCAATTCTTTATATACATATATGGCATAATCTTTAGCAAGTGAGATTCAAAATAAGGTTTCATGACGAAATACATTTGTTTTTCTCTCACCCTTTTCCCCCACAGGGTATAAATGGTGAAGTAGGTCCTCAGGGAACACTTGGAAAAGAGGGTCAAAAGGTCAGAGTGCTTTATGACTTTCAGGTGGAACGATCAGACCAAAAGCATTCTTGTAGCTCACCATTTTACATCAATCCACCTGTGATTGGTCGTCTAAAAAAGTGCTGCCCAAAGGCTCTTTCACTGTGTCCTACTAATATATGCACCTAAATCAATGACATCTCTTTCTTTCTTTTTCTTTTTTCTTTTTTGGAAAAAAAGGGCAGCAGGGGTGAACCCGGTGATAATGGAAGAACAGGACTCAGAGGATCCAAAGTAAATTTGCCATTTGTTTTATATAAAAATCTGAAAAATCCTTAGACCAACAGTCTATATATATATATATATATATATATATATATATATATATATATATATATATATATATATATATATATATATATATATATATATATATATATATATATATATATATATATATATAGTTTAAGGAAAAAGTCATATTATTTTGAGAAATATTTATTAATAAAATGTCCAGTTTTAAATTAGGTTTTAAATCCTAAGATATAATTTGTTTTATGTTTTGTTTCATGAATAAGCTAGCTACTTAACATTATGTGTTATGAATGAACGGAATGTAAATGGTCCTGTATCGTTTGATCACATCCACTCACGTTGTTTCTGTATGCTCAGGGTCGATCTGGCCAACACGGTCCCCCTGGTGTACCTGGAATAGTGGTAGGGAAATTGTATTTGAGTAAACTGAGTACAGATTTATTTGGTTCAGGTTTTATTGAATTGATCTTATTAATTTGCTGTTTTTGCAGGGTTTACGAGGTCCAATTGGTGCCGAGGGACCAGAAGGAAAGCCTGGTACACAGGTTCCCATTTCATACATTTAATATCAAGTTATTTTTTGATCAGTGATTGTGATTTATCATATATGAATTATTTGCTTTATCATTACACCAAAAAAAAAAAATATCTAAATAGTGTTGATTTTATGTATCTGTCTTGCAGGGAGTTTCTGGTTCTGTTGGAAGCCCAGGGGATAAAGGACCTAATGTATGTTTCTCATCAACCATTTTATAAGATATATTAGTCAGTTGAGAGCAGATTGCTGCTATAGTAAAAGCGTGTTGTAAAGACTGATAGCAGATGATTATTTAAAAGAGCTATTACCAACATTAGACCTCAGAAGAAGGAGAAACACTTAATACAGGCATGTCGAGGTCAGAAAGATCAGAGACTATTAAACTTTACAAGGTCTTAAACATCCTGTCGGGTTGGTCCTTCTGTCATGGAGGAAAGATCTCTGTTTCAGCATGACAGCAAGAGCCTGAAACATGTTTTGTTAGTGTTAAACTGGTAGACTGAATCATAAGTCTCTATCATGTGTCTGTTTTATATTTTTGTGTACTGTACCCTACAAATTCAATTGTCAGCTTAATTATAGGAAGATGTTTAAATGAATTTCATAACGTCTTCGTATTGCTTTATTGACAGCAGCACATGAGCTGCAAGAGCAAGTGTGTGTAAAACCTGGATATGTTGTAATCCAGTATAATTTAAGAATGATCTAAAGATGATCTTGTGCTTCAGTGGAAGAAAGAACATTTTAATCTAGAAGGAGTTAACAGGGTCAGTGTCACAAATTAGATTAGTAGCCTAGAAATAAGAAGAATTCGAAATATTTGTATTCCTTTTACATCAAATGGTATTCATTGTGGACTTTTTTAGTCATTCATTCATTTCTCTAGTCATATATCATATATCTTCTGTAATATTTGTTATCTAAAGGGCCTGAAGGGGATGATTGGAGAACCAGGAAAACAAGGCCCTCCAGGCTCACAGGTGAGCATAACAACGGGACAAACAAGGACTGTGGAAAAATGAACATTTTACACAGTAGTCAAACTTTGAAAAGCAAACCATCACAGAATTGTGATTTGAATTCAAAAGCATTTTCATTCTTGTTCATTAACATTTGCTGAAAACACAACTGTTCATTACCAATTCATGGTTTTTCGTCTCATTAGGGCTCACCTGGACATCCAGGCCAAGATGGCACTCTAGGCCCTCCTGGTGAGAAGGTAAGTCTTTCAAAGCATTGTATTGCTGTAATAATGTAATTAATGCATAGTTTTCACATATATCACCAGTGTGTGTGTTTGTTATCAGGGTTTCACTGGAAAACCAGGCATTGCAGGTGCTCAAGGGCCTGTAGGCATGTATGTAAGTGGCACTATCCCGCATAAACCAGTCTAGACTGAAATGAAAATTCATGATCGGCTTGTAGCAGCGATTTGATTCTATATGCTGTTTTCTTGCTCTCAGGGTTATCCAGGAGCCACAGGCATTCGTGGACAGCCAGGTCACATTGGAGAGAGGGTTAGAACTTTCTGCTGTAAATATTTTACTATGAATTTTTTTCTGGATGTCGCATTACATATATTGTGTGAATGTGCATCTGCAGGGTGAACCTGGCATCAGGGGTCCTCTGGGTCCACCAGGGCAAAGAGGTCCACCAGTAAGTTGATCTGAATGTCATCTGCTAATTATCATTAATGTTATGACATTTTAGTCATTTCTTCTCTAAAACAATTGTTACCTTGTTAACACCTTTAAAGGGTTTACGAGGCCCGTCTGGTGAGGGGGGCCCACGTGGACCACCGGTGAAGTAACTTCTACATTCATAGAGCTAAATATTGCAATAGCACTGCTTTTTTAAATTCAGAAAGGGTATTAATAATGTTTTCAAAATTTTTTTAGGGTCGCCAAGGGGAAGCAGGACCTGCTGGCTTGCGAGGACTGCCTGTATGCGGCCTTCAGTTTGAATTATACATTTAGATTTAGTAGTCGAAAGTAGTGAAAGTATAATAAGTGATTTTAAATGTATATTATATAATGTCATTTTAAATAGTATGTGTATTTTGTATTGAAATGCACATATAATAATTTCTATGTATTTTATATTAATTGTGAAATAGCCTGAATGCTGATGAACATTATGCTTTTTATGCAGTCAGCACTGTTGAATATCAAAAGATCATCACGTTTAAGGAATTGTTGTTCATTACATGTTGTACACAACACGTTGTGTTTGTGTGCCTGTGTGTCAATTCAGGGGCCCCCAGGACTGCCAGGGATTGAAGGAGTAGCTGGAAAGCCGGGCCCCCCAGGGAGCCAGGGGCCTCGGGGGCCACAGGGAAAACAAGGACCAATTGGATTGCCAGTGAGTGGGTACCCCTCACTTCGATTATGACATTTTTAGGATAGTTTTCAAATAATTTAAAGAGAAAGTTACAATCTGAGATTCTGATCATATTCTGCTGTTCTTCAGGGTTCACCGGGAACAAGTGGAATGGTTGGTCAAGCAGGAGAGAAAGGAGGGCAGGTATTGTAAGCATTTCAGTTTTCTAAAGCTGTTACATAAAACAGGATTCAGCATTTGATTTATAATGCTCTTCTTTAGGGAATGCCAGGACATTCAGGTGACCCTGGATCCATTGGATTGGATGGACCACAGGTTGGTTCATTTCAATTCATTCAGAATGAACTGCTGTTAGGAGGCATCCTGTTTGAGTTTCCTGAATCAAATTCTACTTTTCTTGGGCAGCATACCAAAAATGAAAGCAACTTGATCTCTGGTTTAGTATGTTTTTAACAAAGGCATGAGAATATTTTGATATAAGGAACATAGCAAGTGCTATGAGATGCTATGAGACAACAAGTGCTAGAGATCTTGTTTTAGCTTGTTTTAGCATACAGTTTATTCGCTGTTTCTACTGTAGGGCTATCCTGGTCCAGTTGGTTTTGAGGGACCAACAGGGCTAAAAGGAGAACATGTAAGTGTTGGTACTGATTTAAATGTATCTATCAAAACCACAAAATATGTCAGCTTACACTCCAGGATTTTTCCAATTTAAATGATTTAACGAGGGTATTTGATTTTAGGGATCACCTGGACCCATTGGGAAGCCTGGTCCAAATGGCCATCAGGGAGAACAGGGACCTCAGGGCTCTCAGGGAATGCAGGGCGCACCAGGACCACGTGGCAAAGAGGTCAGTTACAGTGATTACATGAGGCTTCAAGTCTCATCAAGCCTTACTATGCTAAATTTGTGTCCATTAAGAGTTTTTTTTAACAAGCAAATGATTTTATTTAGCAAGGACTTCAAAAGTGACAGAAAAATATTTCACAAAAATATTAAGCAGCACAACTGTTTTTTGTAACACTGATAATAATAAGAAATGTTAGACACAGACTGGAGTAATGGCTGCTGAAAATCCAGCTTTCCATCAGAAGAATAAATTATGTTTTAAAATAGATTGAAATAGAAAACAATAATTTTTTAATTGTAATTATTTTACAGTTTAAATTTTTTTTTTTTTCTTTTTTTTTATCAAATGAATACATCCCTGCCCTGGTGAACATAAGAGAGTTCTTTTTTAAAAAAAATCTTACTTATGCCAAACAGTAGTGCTTATATCTTAAACATCTGTGTTATTTTAAAATGCATTACAATAAATTATAATGAATATGACTTTTTCACATATAGGGAGGTATTGGACCTCCAGGTGAAATTGGTGATCCTGGGCCTAAAGGACAAAAGGTAAAATAACTGCACAATACTAAGTAATATTTCATTAGATGAGCTGCAAAGGTCTATGCTATGAACAGTTTCTACACAAAGTGAAGTAACTGTATTCTTATTCAAACAGGGTGCCCCTGGACATCGAGGATTCTCTGGACAACAAGGCCCATCTGGATTTCTGGGGGACAGAGGAGCGAGAGGACTGAAGGGGAATAAAGGCTACATTGGACCACAAGTTAGTGATCTTGCTGAGCAAAACCCATTTCTGTTGGACAGACCAACCTAACTTCTGTACACTGTAAATACGTCATAAAATAATGATTGTCTCTTCACAAGGGTCAGAATGGATTGATGGGAAAGCCTGGTCCATCAGGTTTGATGGGTCTAGAGGTAGGATTTTTATAGAAGATGGACCTAAATCAACTTATGTGATTGTAGTTTTTGGAGTCGTCGGTTGGTTGAGTTTGTAAGTTGGCTTTCAATGCAGGGTTTGATAGGCCTTCGGGGACCACCAGGAGCAAATGGTTTACCAGGCCCAAAGGTATTGCTTCAAGTTTCTTTCATCAAGTTTCCTTGTAATAGATCAGGATTACTCTTATGCATTTCTTAATGTAACAGACCTACTCTTTGTTTCATAAGGGGGAAACTGGATCACCTGGGGCACCTGGCCATCCAGGAGATCAAGGCAATCGGGTAAAATCAATGATTGTTTTCCATGGGACAACAGTTTGGGTAAAATAACATTAGAATTGTGAACTGGGAACAAGACGAGATGCTGCATTTCTCTCACTGCCCTTTTTTGCATATATATTGGCTGCTATATAAGATTACAGGAACTGAGGAAACCTCTCAATGTCAAATTAAAGTCATTATGTTTTTGTTTCATCTACAGGGAATAGCTGGGCAGAGAGGCTTACAAGGGGTTATGGGGAAGGCAGGACCTCAGGTTAGTACGGCTAGCCATTTCAAGGTAAATCCCGGTTACAGTGCTAGATTTTCAGTGGATAAATAATACTGATATTGCAGGGAGCCGTGGGTCCCAGAGGCCCCGAGGGCTTATTGGGTCCAAAGGGTATGCCGGGACAAGAGGGACCTAAAGGTGAACCAGGAAGACAAGGACCTCCAGGACAAATGGTGAGGCTCTAAATTAAAGAAGAATTTTTATAACGAGCATCTAAAATCTGCTTGATGTCAGCTGATGATTGTCTCTTGTCTAGGGACCACCGGGCCTTCCTGGTAACAAAGGACCCTCTGCATTACCAGGAAATGAGGTAGAGTTTCAACATAATATCGTCCAAACTTATTAACATATTATGTTAAATAGCAATATATGCATCTTCTTTGCATGTGATCAAAATTCTGAAATGTATTTATTAATTTAATTGCATTGTGCTGTTATTTCCAGGGACTTCCAGGGGAAATGGGACCTGATGGCCCTGTTGGCCCACCAGGGCCACAAGTCAGTATTTGTGTGATCTATCATCAAGAAAAATTCTGTAATGATTCAGCAACTAAATGATGATATTCTTTCACCACCTGAAGACTGGGAATGATGTATCATTTTTGTTTTATTATGTACTGTATTATTAATGTTTTAGGGTCCAACTGGCAAATCTGGGCCTCAGGGAAGGGATGGACCGAAAGGTCAGAAGGTCAGAGTGATCGAAATCAGTTTATTCATCATATGTTTGGATTAGATTTGCAATCTGATATCATAACATTCACTTACTCCTTCTCTAGTTGCTCTGTTAATTTCTGAAAATATTACAACTAATCACTGTAACAATCAGTCTTACTGTATATACTATACATTTCACATTTTTCAGGGAAATGATGGTCTGGATGGACCTCCTGGAAAACCAGGGCATGCTGGGAAGAGAGTAAGTACAGTGTCAAGGTTTTTTAAATTAATTTATTATTTTTTCAGCATTAACAGAACAGTTTTAATTATTCTTTGACTGTTAGGGGAAAAAGGGAAAAGCTGGTCAGAGGGGTCTCAGAGGATCTAGAGGGGAGAAGGTACTCATTTATTAATTAGTCATTTTTAAATGCTACTTAACCTGGAAAGATATGATCTTCATCACAAATAACTGCATAAGCAGCTTTTTTGTTATGTGTAACAGGGCCAACAGGGAGCAATGGGAAATATTGGACCTCCTGGCAGACCAGGACAATATGTAAATGAATACATATGGTTAATGTACAGATGATATATATGATGATAAGACAATGAGAATATTCACCAGTGGTCTACATTTATTGTTTCAGGGTTTACCAGGTATTCGAGGCGAGAAAGGAAAGAGCGGCAAAAAGGGCTTTGAGGTTTGGGGCTTTAAAAGAAATGTCATATTAGATCTGACAAAACTGAGAACCTTGAGGCTTACTCTTCTTTCTGTCTATAGGGAGAGAAAGGGGAACTTGGGCCACTTGGTCCTCCAGGGGGAGATGGACTGAAGGTACCTTCATTCATCTTAATCAAATGCTAAAAGAAACTGAAAAGACTCAAGGCATATGTTAATATTTTGTGTGCATAAATACTGAAATTGTTAGTTATAGTGTCTGACTTTTAATTATTGGATTATTTCAGGGGGAGCAGGGCCTAACCGGGGAAAAGGGGAGACAGGGGCTGAAGGGAGAGCAGGTGATATACAGTATTTAGATGTGCATGTAAATGTACAATGAGATTGTTGGTATGTAGAATATAGAATCCTTTCTGCCTCTTTTTAGGGGGATATTGGCCCGACCGGTAAAAGAGGGACCCCAGGTCTACCAGGGATGCCGGTAAGTTATTGCCACACTGCATTAAATAAAAATAAAGTATTTTCCAAATAATTGCCTGTTTTTTTCTAGACTATTATAACCCAAATTGTTTAAATTGGTCATTTAAAATGTCTTATTTTTAAACTCTACTGTTTAAATTCTTGGTGTCAGTAAGATTTATTTTTAAAGCTTTTAAAAGAAAACTCCAGATTGTTGTATTTATTTAAAAAAAAAATCAGTAAAAAGCATAATATTATAAAATCATTTTACAAAATAAAATGTACTATTCTAGTGATGACAAAGCTAATTTTTAAACCGTCATTACTCTCATCTTATGAGTCACATGATATTCAGAAATATTTCCAATATGTAGATTTGGTGCTCAAGAAACATTTCTTCTTAATGTTATCAATGTTGAAACCAGTTTTGCGGCTTGATATTTTTATGAAAACCGTGATGCCTTTTTTTCTCCAGGATTGTTTGATGAATAAAACCTTCAAATGAACAGCTTTAAATTGAAATAAAAATTTTGTGCAACAATATAAATATCAAAAATCTATTTAACGCATCCTTGCTGAAAGTATGCATTAATTTATAAACAAAAACAAAAAAAGACCGCAGTGTATATTTAGAATAAAGTTAATATTTCAAGATTAAATTATGTTAAATGTATTCTGAATTATTAAATGCTCAGATCCAAGAAAAAATCACTTTGAGGTCAGTAGCATTAGACACTTTTGTACACAAATGATACTCACGTTAGCTACTCACTGTGTCCATTTCTTCACTCCACAGGGCCTGTTTGGAGAAAAGGTTTGGAACAAACATTTAAACACAGGATTAAATACACATTCTTCTCTTATCTAGTTTACTTTTGCAGTTAACATTTGTCAATAATGAAATGTTATTTATTCAGGGTTTAAAAGGATATCCAGGACTTACTGGTCTAAAAGGAAAGCGTGGACCTCCTGTGAGTTTGACAGTATTGACAGACACCTAAGTGATATATGAAAAACATGAGTCATGACATTAATGTATGAGCTGTTCTAACTGTACCTGTGTTTATTTTAGGGTCCACCAGGTCTTCCAGGTCCACCGGGCTTGTCTCTGAACCTAACACTGACTCAGCTAAAAGTAAGCAGCTGATAAGTGATTTTAGAATATTTCAAATGTTTTTGCTCAGAATCCATTCATTGCATAATATATTTAATGAGGTGTTAAGTTAATCGCGGTGTGACAATGCTTTTTATATTTCCTACACAAATTAGGACCTCATGTACCTCTCTGACAAGTCCAACTATCCACTTATTAAGACTCTGCTGGACTCCCTTCAACAAGACCTGCGATTCTTCATAGATCCTCCAGATGGCACTAAAGAGCATCCAGCCACCACCTGCTTAGAGTTGATGCTCAGTCACCCCAACTTTACCAGTGGTCAGACTCATTCTCATGAATGTTATTGTTCATTTGTAGACCTAACTGTATTATTCTGCTCTGTGTGAATCATTATACTTACTATTGTTGTTGTTGTCTCAGGAATGTATTATATCGACCCAAATCAGGGCAGTCCTGCTGATGCTTTGCTGGTATATTGTAACTTCGGAGCAGGTGGACAAACATGTTTGCCACCCCTGCAGCCAAAGGTAAGTACATATTTCCTCGGCATCTGATAGGATCGCCATATGTGGAGAAAAAAAAAAGTGTGATAAAATAGCTTAAATGCATCCTGAAACTTTCAGTACTCAAATCTCACGGCTTTTCAAAAGTTTGGAGTAGGTGAGAAGTAGTAAAAACAGTAATATTGTGAAATATTATTACAGTTTTAAAATAAGTGTTATCTATATTACTATAGATAAAAATATTATTTATTTTTGTGATGGCAAAGCTGAATTTGGATCTTCAGTGTCGCATGCATATCGGTGTTAAAAACAGTTTTTTCAGGATCTATTGTTGAATATAACGTTCTAATGAACAACGCTTATTTAAAATAGAAAACCTGTACTGTCTTTACTGTCACTTGTGATCACTTTAATGCATCCTTGTTGATATAAAAGTATTAATTTCTTTAAAAAAGAAATCTTACTGACTTCACAGTTTTAAGCTTTGTGTTAAGTGAATATTCATCTGATAATGAGACGCCTCTCTGCTTCAGATCCCCATGAAATCTTGGCTCAAAGACACCATGCCAGACTCATTTACATGGCTGAGCACTATAGATGGTGGCTTTCAGGTATGTTGTTGCTCAGAACCCACTAAATCCTGCCACCGTGCATTTCCCACCTGAGAAAGTCATTGTCGTCTTTTTAGTTTGATTACATGGAAACTGGCGTGGTACAAATGAGATTCCTACGACTCAACAGCAAGTTTGTGAAGCAGAACATCACTTTTTCATGCCAGCCAAACAGCCACCAGGGCTCCAATGAAAGAGACATTAAGTTCCTCGCAGATTCAAGAAGACAGAGCTTTCTGGGAACATTACTGGATTGTGAAGTAAGATAACTATATCTAAATGATAACAGATTGCATTGTTGTCGGTTTAATTTTCTTATGTCCCCTTTCTGTCTGTGTTTAGCCTGTAGGGTCACCTGATACAGGTCCTCGAGAGTCCGTGTTCCAGTTTGAGACCGAAGACCTGGAGCTTTTACCAGTCAGAGATCTGGCTTTATTTGACCACAGTGACACAACAGAACCGTTTGAGTTTACTGTAGGACAAGTCTGCTTCAGCTAAAACACACAAACACATTTGAGGACTTGCTGATCTGTTGTGCAGAGCCCTTACTGATAGCTCTCTGCTGAGACAAGAATCAGAACCAAGAACCATAAGCAAAAATCAGGACGTTACTCTACTGTTCTCCATCTGCTGTGGGAATGGAGGTTCCTAATGAAGTTTTCACCTCGAGTTTACAGTGTACCTTCCGTACAATAAACTGATTTGTTGTCCATTGGCAACAGCAATCTCATGAGGGGATGTAATATATTGTTTACAATGCTTGTTTTCTGTTAAATAACTGATTATTTATGTAATGTCAGGATGTTACTCGTCATATTTTAAGAGCAGTTCACTTCCACAAACCATGATTTCCTCAAAAAAGCCCTTTGATTCAGGTTTTGTTGCACCTTATTACAAAGAGCACTGTGATATACATTACATGGCCAAAAATGTCTGAACAGTTTAACACCAAGGTGTGCATGATGAACGTATAATATTAAAACCTTTGGCATTAATAGGTAGTTCATCCACTCTATACTGCTGTTCCAGCTTCTGTTCTTCTTGGAAGGCTTTTAAACATATGCAGAGATTTGCTGTCACGTTTGGCCATGTGATGTATGTGGCACTCAAATCTGATACTATTTAAACAATGTGCCTTGAACATAAAATATACTGGGCACTGCTTGTGAAGACTAATAACATGAATTAATTAGTATAAGAATATTTTGGTCAGACAGTTGCTGTTGGACCATTGTTTATG
Organism: Carassius auratus; assembly: GCF_003368295.1. NCBI lineage: Eukaryota > Metazoa > Chordata > Actinopteri > Cypriniformes > Cyprinidae > Carassius > Carassius auratus. The sequence continues at coordinate 14,233,100 of NC_039272.1, read as the reverse complement.
GTGGATCTAATGGAATTCACTATACATTAATTAACACATTATGATGATTGTTTCTGAATAATACATTGTTTTTCTTGTGTGCAAATAGCAAAAAGAGTCCTGTTAAAAATAATGACAATTTAACTCATTGTAAAAGTAGCTCATTGCAATCTGTTTTTATAACAAACTTATTTTATGCAAAAGTGTGTTTTATTGTTGGGTATGTTATGGTTGCCTTAGTAAAAACCAAAAGAAGTCCTCAAGGGTTTGTGTTCTTTCAGGTTACTGTTTGCATTTAAAATGCCTTCAGTATGAATTATAATAACAGCAAGGAATTTTTTCTGTTTTTTAAAGTTGGGAAGTGCACGTTAATATCTTCAGGAATCAGGTCACTGTTAATGGTAAAACTTAAGTATTGTAAATATTACTTTGCCAAAGAAACCCCCAGATAAAACATTTAAAAACTTAATATAAAAATATTAAATAATTATATAAATTACAGTTCAAAACTTGATCTGTAAGATTTATATATATATATATATATATATATATATATATATATATATATATATGAAATTTTATTATAATAAAAATTTTCAAATGTATTTTTTTACTCTGATGGCAAAGCTGAATTTTAAGTCTTCTGCATAACATAATCCTTGAGAAATAATTTTAATATGCTTTTTGGCGCTCAAGAAACATCTCTTATCACTGCTGACATTGTGCTGCTCAATATTTTTGTGGAAATAACAGTGACATTTTTTTTCTGGATTATTGCAATAAACAATGTAACTATATAAAACTCACTTTTGATCAACTGATCGATTTAATTAATCTTTGCAGTATAAATGTCATTTATTTATTTTTTACAAAGAAATCTAATATTTAAAATGGCTAAGCGCGTTTTAGTCTACCACGTTCATTTATTATACTCTAATTACAATTTCAGTGCAGAATTGTGTATTATAAACCTGTAGGCTTGTGTGGTGAATAACAGATGGGCCAAACCATGAGTTTCTAGCTTTCTCTTGATTGGTCCCAGTTTGTGGCGCATCTGGCGCCCTCTAGAGGGTTATTTTGGAAAAGCCACAAGTTGCCTTGTGTACAACACGCCTCCTCCTTACAGCTGGCATGTATTCGTCTCCAGGAAATCGCTTGTTTCGAGAAAAAATGGCTGCAATATGCTACATTTAATCCTTAAGTATTTTCAGACGCGTCGCTGGGAAAGTCGCATGTTGAAGAGTCGAATGGGGTTTCTGTGAGTGTGAGTGATCGCTGGTGAGCTCAAGGCCCTTCAGTGATGCCTCGGACCGTCGTGAGATCCTGAGCCGATCAGAGCTCGAGGAGCTCCGCTTCACACAGCTGAACGCTCGACGTACTTCAGGATGTCCGATCTCTGCGCTTAATCCTGCGTGAACATAAACGTCAGAGAAAATTAACCCAGAATGAGTTTTTATTATTTACTAAATGAAGAAACTAGTCGGTTTTTGTACTAAATAAAATGGAAATAGTTTTAAGGGTTCTTTAATAATGTAAAGAAATCAGTTTCAGTCAGTTTTGTAGTCCGTGAGAAAGCGTTTTCTGACAGTAGACAACCGAGAACAGGTTCTGAAAAGATTAATTTGTACAATATGCCGAAGCCAATTTATTTCCTTCATATTCGTTTTCTCTGCCGCTTTGGAGGGACATCGTAAAATACTCATTCGCGTGCTGAAGTGGACTGGTATGAATCGGTTCTTTTGAATGAATCAAGTCGAAGTGGTTGTAGAATAAATAATGAATCGGTCTACGATTTAAATATTATTCTTGTTTGGTTAGATTTTTTTTATCGTGATATAGTTTGATAATTGGATTGGTTGGACGATATCGGTCTTTTGAAATCAATTTTTAAAAGGGTCTCATCAGTTAACGAGCAGCAGCTTTAGACTTGATCTGTGAAATAAACTTTTACAGTGTATTTTTATGTTAATCAAAATACATCATAATTATTTATGCCTTCGACGTCTTTAAACTGAAAATGTAAAACATAAAAAATGGTTCTCTGTGTTTGTGTTGTAAGTACTGCCAGCTGCCCACGCAGCTACAGTCAGGACTGGCGGTGTCTTAACGCCTATGTGAACTGCCTAACTAGACAGCACTTTTGAACATCATGGTCAACCCAGAAATGTCGTACAGGTAGACCGCTCTGTAGGTTTTTAGACAAAGTTTGTTCTCTCTCTCTCTCTGTGTAAACAGAAACCTGGCCACTGAGTTTATGCACAGTCTGGAGAGAGACAGTGAATCATGCTGCCTCCATCAAGAAGGGATTTTGTGTCTCTGACTCTCAGCGAAAGTGGCAGCTACACCGACAGCAAGCAGTGGCACCGGCAGTCCTGCTGGAGAGTGAGTTTAATATTCAACAATCTTTCTTTTCTTAACATTGTGCTTTATCCAATAGTTTGAAAGCCCATCTGTAGGGTAATCTGATTGTTTTGCCCAATATTTCATTACATAAATGTGATAATACAATCATTATGGCTTTGTTACCAGAAATGGAAACAGCTGTCCAGATTGCAGCGCAGCTTGATCTTGTTTACACTCATGCTGCTGTTCATTTGTGGAATTGCCACATCTCCCACTCTCATAGGGCACTGGAGAGGTAAGATGCTATAAAAACAATTGAAAATGCGCTTCCAAACTGTCTTGTTGAAAAATAAAAAAACAAGAGTAATGCATAAAAAAATTGTAATATGGCCTCTTTAAAGTTGAGATGTAACGAAAGTAGAAGAGCTTTTCTGATGCATAGCCAATTGAAATAGTTGGTTAGAATGAAGCATATCTGATTGTTTGCTTTCAGGTATATCAGATCAGTAACATGTTTACAAAGCAGACTCATGCCTTCAGACTCTATACCTTTTCTGTGTTTATGTTTCTCAGATGGTGTGGTAGGAGAGAACGGGTACGATGGAAAACAGCCATCTAAGTCCATTCTTCCTGAGCCGCCCTCTGAGGTTAGTCCGACTTATGTTTCTTGCTTTCTTGCTTTTTGGATGGCCTCTTTTTATGAGTAACCTTATAACTCAAGGTTACAGGCTGTGCTTTTTGCTGCTATTTGAGGTTCGTTTTTTTCTGAAAAACAGAAAAAGGAGTACCGTAGACGTGGACCGCCTGTCTTGCAGAACCGTTTGCAAACCAAAACAAATGTTTCGGGTCAGTTGGGAGTAGAAACCCAGGGACTGGACCTGAAAAATGAAAATAAAGGATCTGAAGGAGGAAAGCCAATCATTAGGTTTGTTGTTTAATGTCATCTGTAGTGAAATACCTTATAAATGCAAAAGCTTGTGCATTTTGCGAGATAATGAGCTTGTATAGAAGACTTTATAATCTTAATGATTTGTTTATTATTATTATTATTATTTATTTCTCACGTGTGTAGTTGGCATGGAGCTATGGTGGCAGAAGAACAGACATTTGATACTGACACCAAAGACACAGAAATCCAAGACGACCCAGCTTCATTAGCACATGGTTTGTTATTTTGTCAGCTACACTCATTTGATATTAAACCGGATAAGTTGCTCAATCTATAAACACTTTCTAAATATAAACCCATTTTATGCAGCTGATCTGCCAAATGCATTTGTTTCTTTTTATGGATTGCGCTAAAGCAGCTGTTTCCTGTGTTTCTGTTTCTTTCAGCTGAGAGCAGGCTGGAGGCTGTGAGAGAAGCTTTTCGACATGCCTGGAAGGGTTACAAGGACTTTGCTTGGGGTCACGATGAGCTAAAACCAATCTCTAAATCATATGGAGAGTGGTTTGGGCTTGGGCTGACCCTAATTGATGCTCTGGACACCATGTGGATCTTGGGTCTCAAAGAGGGTAATTAGGTCTGCTAGAGAAAATACATTACTGAGTCCAAAACAGACTTTTCTTGTGGGGACAAAAATCCAGTCCAAGTCACAAGAAATGATATAACTTTTCATTGTATAATTTCAAATCTATTACATTTTTTAGAAAAAGTGTAATATATAGTTGATATATTTTTGGTGGACAAAACAGATCAGCCCTAAACTTACAGCCTTGGTTGAACCCACCTTACTATGTCAGGCTGGTTGAGATGTTCAAAGAAACAAAGCAATTCTAGCATCACAGAATCACCATTTTCACACTTTTCTGGGAAGATGACTTAATATTGATATGTTAAGAAAAATTATGTTGTAACAGAAAAATGATCTGCTATCTTTTATGGTGTGTAATGTGGTTTCTTATTGACAGAGTTTGCAGAGGCCAGGGAATGGGTGGCCAGAGAGCTCTCCTTCGATAAGAACGTGGATGTTAATCTGTTCGAGAGCACCATTCGTATACTGGGTGGCCTTCTGAGTACTTACCATCTGACTGGAGACTCCTTGTTCCTGGAGAAAGCCGTAAGAAGGATATGGTTTTAAAAAGCATTTAAAAGTTTTTCTTTATCCTGTTACTGTGTTCTGGTGATTTTATCACATGACTCATTTTCAGAAAGATATTGGCTCCAGACTGATGCCTGCCTTCAACACTGCCTCAAAAATCCCCTATTCGGATGTGAATATTGGGAAGGGGACGGCTCATCCTCCGCAGTGGACTTCAGACAGTACCGTAGCTGAGGTCACTAGCATTCAGCTAGAATTCAGAGAGCTCAGTCGACTTACCGGAGACCCCAAATACAAGGTCAAGACAACGGACAGTCTTTCTCAGTTAAGACCCGAACACTCCTTTAAGCAATTCTGTTCTCATAGCAACAGGTGGTTACTTTTCTTCCGTTTCGTTCTGTAGCTGGCTGTAATGGAGGTGATGAAGCAGGTGCACAAATTGGATGGGAAGCAAGATGGGTTGGTGCCAATGTTTATCAATACCAACAATGGCCTGTTCACCCATCAGGGCATTTACACACTGGGTGCCAGGGCTGACAGCTACTATGAGTACCTGCTGAAGCAGTGGATACAAGGAGGCAAGACTGAGAACGAGTGAGTAGTGTCTCTATACGTTTCAACTTTCAACAGTTAATACCAAAATTTCAGCTGTGGTATGATGACAGCCTGTAGTGCGAATACGAACTCAAAAATGAGTGACTGTTAACCTTATACATATACAGGTTCAAAGATTTATGTGCTCCCATTTTTTTTTTTCAGATTGTTGGATGATTACTTGCTGTCTGTGGAAGGTGTGAAGAAGAACCTCCTGAAGAAGTCTACTCCTTCCGGCCTTACATTTGTTGGAGAGCTCTCCCATGGCTACTTCAGTCCCAAAATGGTATCCTAGTTCTCAAAGAAAAACAAGCCCTCAGGCCCAGCAGAATCAAATAGCTCATGTAGCACCTTTTTTCTTCAAGGACCACTTGGTTTGTTTCCTGCCTGGCACACTTGCACTGGGGACACATTTCGGCCTTCCTGCGGATCACATGGAGCTGGCAAAACAGCTGATGGAGACTTGCTACCAGATGTATGCCCAGATGGAGACCGGTCTGAGCCCGGAGATAGCTCATTTCAACATGCATGAGGGCAGCACACAGGATGTAGATGTGAAGGTGAGCTCAGGAAGAGCTTTCAGTTGGCGGCTGGGAAACAGACGTTTGTTTGTGAAATGAAATGGTCTTTTTGATCTCGTAATGTCCTACAGATTGCAGACCGACACAACCTTCTGCGGCCAGAGACTGTAGAGAGCCTCTTCTACATGTACAGAATCACTAAGGATAAGAAGTACCAGCAGTGGGGCTGGGAGATCCTTCAGAACTTCAATAAGCACACAAGGGTATGTGAGCGAGACGAGTACACTGTCACTTTGAAATGTTTTAGAACATGCAAAACTGTGGAAGGTGCATGTTTTGCATGTTTTCCATTGTAAATGGTATGTGAGATTCAAATGAGTGCATAAACAATCATAGTGTGTTGAAAAGAGTTTTCAGATGGTGTACAGTTTCTGGTGTGTTTTTTAAGTTTGTGCTTTTGCATGATTTTCTCACAATGTCGTCCACAGTCCCATTGCTCAACAGTTTAATTATTTATACTACTGTTCAAAAGTTTTGAGATCAGTACCTTTTTTATTAAATTGCGTTTTAATTAATATTTTTTAGCAAAAATTAACCAAGTTAATCAAAAGTAACAGTAAATACATTTCTAATGTTACAAAAGGTATTTCAAATTCTGTTCTTTCAAACTTTTTTATTGATACAAAAATCTAGAAACAATTGTGGTTGAAATCATGGTTTAAAAAAAAAAAAATTTTTTAAAAAAAATTTTTATCATTGAAAATAAGTTATGTTCTTAAGCACATATCAGCATAATAGAATGATTTCTGAAGGACCATGGCATGGCGATTTCTGAAGACCGGAGCAATGTCTGCTGAAAATTCAGTGTTGCATCAGGAATAAGTTACATTATAAAATAAAAATTAATAATAAAAAACAGTTTTACCTGTACTTTTGATCAAATGTATCCTTGGTGAGCATAAGAAACGTTTGTAAAAAACATTTTACAAATCTTACCATTTGTTCTTTTTTTTTCAGGCATGAAACCTTTTGAAATGAATAAAATATTAAAAGGACATGGGAAGTTTAATTCAGCAAATCTTTGTCTAGCTGTGCTCAGTTGTAAAGTGTTTCTTTCTCTAATACTAATGTGAATGTCATCTCTAAAGTTAGTTAAAGTAGAAGCAGAAATCCTTATCCATTCATCTTTGGTCAGAAAATGTGCAATTGAATGCTGGAATACTGTAAGAAAAATGTGTTCCTCATGACTGTGTTTCAAGATTGTTTTTCAAACTGGCCCAAAGCCCAACTTTGGTGCTCTGTCAGAACGAGACTCGTGATATAATTTCTTCTCATATTTCTTGGTTTATTCAAACATTGTCTCGCTCCATTTGCAAATGTACTTGCACTTTCTCTCGCTGCTTTTCTGAACTTCAACAGTTGATTGTTACCAAACAACCTGCAGTACAGACTCGCGTGTTCCTCTCCCCACAGGTTCCCACCGGAGGTTATACTTCCATAAACAATGTCCGTGACCCAGCCAATCCCAACCCTCGAGACAAGATGGAGAGCTTCTTCCTGGGTGAGACACTCAAATACTTCTACCTGCTGTTTTCTAATGACCCCAACCTTATCAGCTTAGACAAGTACATCTTCAACACCGAGGCCCATCCTCTGCCCATATGGCCACAAGCAGAGTGAAGGACCCAAAAGCACACGTGCAGAACCAAACACACCTCTCTCAGGGCCATGAACACATTCGATATCCAAACTGCCATCTTTTTGTACACTCTTTGTAATTGAAAGCCACTTACTGGTAAAAATAAATAAATTTAAACAGCCATGACAGCAACTAGTAATAGTACTAGTAAGAGTTTATGAATTTTTTTTACTGTATTTATGCTATTGTTATGCTGTCGATCAGCTAGGTTGCTGAATTAGCCCATTGCAGTCTCTCAGCCTAAGCACACGGACAAAAATGTTCATACTGTGAAACCTTATGGGGACTGCAAGCACTTTATAGTGTGTCTTCTTATAATGAAAGAATTACTGTTTGTGTCATGGGGATTTAGGGGGTCTTTGATGGTCTATTTAGCTTTGCAAAAAAACCTTTTCCTTACATCATAAGTTTTATTTGTTTCCCAGAGCTTATATCATCTATGTGAACATTTAATACATTCTGTGTAATTATCAGGCAGCATTGTATGATTTTATCTTATCTCGTGATCAAGCACATGCAAGGGGAAATGTTTGTGTTTTTATGAATTATTTCCTATATTTCTTTCATTTTGTGTTTAAAACCCCAACCTCACTGTGAGGGATTTGTAAAATGTCTTTCCTGTGAATAGGCGAAATGAACTTATTTATTTTTTTATTTTTTGTTTGGTGTTGTTGAGCTTGGTGTTCGTTACAGGGTTTATTATTTTTATATATACATATATTAAATGTATTTTTCTGACATTAAAACTCACTAGCAGGTGGACCATTATAATTATTTAGTTGCCTTTTTTTGTGTGTGTGAGTGTTTTCAGTCAGAATTATGTATTTTAATAGAGCGATAATCAAGCACAATGTTTTTAAGGGATTATATTATGGCAGTTTTCACTCTTTCAGGGGACCTATATCAGATGTGATTGTGTCAGTAGTATTTTTATGCGTGAATGATGAAGAACTTCATGGTATTGGTAGATTATTTTGTCAAATATGAAAAATTGGATTGTTTTCTTGGGGTGGTTTTCTTAGAACTTTAAAGAATCTTCAAATTCCCAAGTGTAAAAGTGTAAAGAAAAGCTGAATGTTGGCTATTAATTTTTCGCTACTTTTTACAGATCAGTTTGTGGGCCTGAGCTTAAATAGAATAGATGTTGCTGTTTACACATATTATAAATGTACTATGTGCATTGTATTTGAAAAGATTGGTTGAATATTACATTTCACTGTGCAGAATCTTATATTAATATCCAGTTTTTTGTGGGTAGTATGTACATTAAAACCACTGCAGATGTTCATCAAGGGCTGAGCATTAACCGGTTTGTTGTCGTCGTGGTATAGTGAGGAGTTCTGTTCCGCGTGTGCCTTTACATACAAAGCAATGACAAATGTTGTCTATTTTCAATCCAGAGAATCAAGTTTTTATGAGAATTCAGTCTATTTTAAACATCTCATTCCTGTTGTGAAGCGATCTACAATTTGTTTTATGTGAATAAATACTTTTGAGATCATTTATAATACAGTGTGGACGTGTTAAATCGACTTGCTATCTGTATTCTCATTGCGTGAGAAACTGAAGACCGCTAGACTTAGTTGAGCTTGTGTATCTCACAGATTTCAAATTAAGGGCTTTTCATGTCTCATTATTAGATGCCTCATGCATATTGACGAATCAACATTTTGAATCATTCATACACCAAAGATGTGACATGAACTTATAAAAAAATATTGTAAAACGGGTGTGATGAGACAAGTGATATGTGGTACAGCTAGACATATTCCTTTTAATGAAACATAAGAGTGAGTTTGTACATGTTTCTTTTCCCTTTCTTTTTATTGACGTTCATATTTCTTAAATGTAGCTTTTTAATGTCCATTTCTGTGGAAAATAAATGGTTTTAATCAATATTTTACAATGCAAATAAAAAATTGTACAGAAAAATGAATCATGCTGACTCCTTCATTGCTGCCTCCACCCACTGAGCAATGATTTCAGACTCCTTCTTCCGAGCCACAACCACAGACTCCGGATCGTTAGGGTTGGACTCCCTGAGCGGGGAGAAACACCCCAAACAAACAGAATGATCAGATGACAAAGCCAAATGACATGCATTTTATAGTCTTCATTTCACACGCAAGTTCTGAAAATGTGCACCTCAAATCCAGATGATGAGCTCCCTCTGGTATGTTGATGGCAATCAGTGATGGACTGAGTGACTTCCTGATCTGCAGGTGAAAATAATTCCATCATTTCACAGAGAAGCACAACAAAACACTTTTTCCGTAAACCTCAACAGCAACCAATAACAAGGGAATTACTAAAGTGAATTATTCAGATCATCATTTTTAGCAAGGAAAAAAAAGGTTTAAAGTAAAACTGTCTTACCCCTCCATTAGCCCAAGGATCAAGATCACCATTGGAAAATATGATATTGCTTGCGGTGGAGAGATCTAGAAGACAAAATTCAAATGGATGCAACACTGAGAATTTCATTGCAAGCATCCAATGAATATTAAAAGGACCAAAGACTAGCAGAACCTGATGTATATAATCATGAGGTAAAACCTTTAAAAAAAAAAGAGGCACAGTTTGGTAGATACAGCTTACCATCGCCCCAGAACTGGGTCTTCAGCCACCCTTGACGTGGGATCACCCCCCATCTCTTCGAGCAATACTGTTCTCTCTGCTGCTCGGTGAATGTCATAGGCGGGAACATATCTGTAACGTTGTTACTCTCAAAGCACATCTCGATCTCAGTGCAGGCCTAAAAACAAATACTTTTTTTTTTATATACAATTGCAAGTGAAAGAAATGTCTGTTCATACTATAATGACCCTAATACATCAGATTAAACTTTTAAAAGTTACAGAAGTAATTTAACATGCATTTCTAAAAAGCAGTGTCAAGTATTTGGACTGAAGAACTTTGGAAACTGGAGACGATTTAGAATTTCTGGTTCCATCGTCCTGAAGTCAGTGGTCTTTTTGGAATATTTTTATTTGTGGTTACTGGCAACTGAAAAGTATAATGTCTTGTAAAAGGTGGTTGCTAACACTTAGCTAAGAGGTTTTCAGAAATATTATATGTCATCAAGTGCTCTTGCAATCTTTTCCAATTATTGTTTGTTTAGAGTCTACGTTTAGCTTTTCACTTGTGATGGTTGTTTTTAGACTTCAAAAATCATAAATGATCATTTAACGTTTATCTTGATTAACAAATTGTGTAAGAATCAAACTTTTGTTGGAAGGTTTTTTTTTTCTCCAATAATCCAAAAGTCAATGGAAAAATCATTTTGAAAACAGGGCGATACAAACTTCTGTGTTGGCCTATAAAATGACGTCATCTCTGCAGCCTCCAAATACATTTGTGTTAAAATCTAATATCCAGGGTTTAGAGAGAACTAATCAATGTACCTGGTAATCCCATGCATAGCTGTTAAAGCCAAGGCCACAGCCAGTGGGATCTGCACACTCCACATAGAGACTGTAGAGGTCATAACATGTGAGCTGGCCAGTGGAATTATACACAATACCTGTGGGGCGGCATAGCATTAATGCAGAAACCATTTGAGCCTTGCCAGTACCAAAGGGATTTAAAAAAGAAACAGAAAATGAAATCTGCGCAAAGCTGCTGTCATTTACCAACAGTATCTCGGAGTGCCGACATGAGATCAGTGCCATTCAGCATGGTTCCACATGCCACCTGTAAAAGTAAAAAGCACTGTGACTTATCTTTGAGACACACAATCAAACCGCTTCAGTTCCAACTGCAGGAACTGCACTGCTAAGCAACTTTAAATGGAACCAGATGGGCTGGAATGGTTTCATTTGCTGTATGCATCAGAAAAACATTTGATTAACATCATTAGGTTTTGCATTAAGCACTGAAGTATTTCGGTGAAAAGCTTTTTATTTATTTTTTGGCTATCCCCTTTCCATTTGGTGATGAATATTCATGCTAGTGACAAGTCCAATACCTTCACTGGGAAGGCTGGCATGCTGCCCATGAAATGAGTGCTGTAGGGATAATCCAACATGGCCATCATGGTGAATGCGTTACGTAAGAATCCGTTCAGCTGATGAATGTCCTCTGGGGTGGAGGGAGTTTTACACAGGGAGAAGGCAGACTGGATGCGTCTGTAGTCTAAATGAAGCATAAATGGGAAAATATGGAGAATGAAATGCATTTTTAAGAACAGCATGCACAGATTGAACAGATTGATCCATTCTGAGTGAATGACAATGGATACCTTTCAGTTGTGCCAATGTGTTGAGCTTCTGGAAAGCTCCTTGCACGGCATCTCTGCAGGCAGGCTTAAACTTCTCAAAATCCTGAATAAACAAATCAATATTATGCTGATACAAAATCATAAAGGCATGCTTTAAAACAAAAGAAAGGGATTCAATATGAACATACAGCAGTAACATCCTGGAAAAACTGTCTAGAGTCTCCAAGGCCTGCGGTGGACAGAATAGGAGCACTAGCAGCTAACGCCCCTGTCACAATATTCGGGTACCTTATCCTCATGTAAACGCTTAACATTCCTCCATAGCTGAAAAACAGACATAACATACACTACCAATTACAAAAATGAGAATAAGGATTATATATCAAAATGTCATATTCCTGTGATGGTAAAACTGAATTTTCAGCAGCCATTAGTCCAGTATTCAGTGTCACATGTTGCTCAATTAACATTTCTTAATGTCAATGTTGAAAACAGTTTTTACTTATTTTTTTATTTTTGTGAAATCCTTGGTATGCTTTTGGGAACATTTGAACATTTTGGGGGGAAAAAATAATACAAAAAGAAAATACTTTATTTAGCAAATATGCATAACATTTATCCAAAGTAAGAGTAAAAAATATTTAGTGTCCCAATAGATTTCAATTTCATATAAATGCTGTGCTTTTGAACTTTGTATTCAAAGAATGCATCATGGTGTCCACAAAAATATTAAGCAAAATATTTTTTTAAAGATCATGTGACACTGAAAACTGGAGTAATGGCTGCTGAAAATCTAGCTTTGCCATCACAGGGTTTTACATTTTAAATACTAAACAGAAAATGTTATGTTTAAATATGTTAAATTATAAAAATATTTCACCAATATACAGTACAGGCAGTTTTTGTTTTTTATTTTTGTTATTATTCTATTTGTTTAGCTTGATAATAATAGAATAATATTATGTTAAAAGTACGGATATATACACACATATATACATATACACACACACACACACACACATATACACACACATCAGAAGATGATATGTTTCTCATCAAAATAAAAAGCTCACTGAGAACCCACCTTCCACCAAAGACGATGACTGGACATTTCTGAGCTCCCAGTTCCTTCTTCAGCTCTGTGATCATGACTGCATAGTCAGCCAGGGCCTGCTCCACCGTCAACAGCCCCACCGCAGGGATATTAAATGAATCCTTCCCAAATGGAAGAGATTTTCCATAGTACCTCTAGAGTTTAAAGCAAAGCTTAAGATTAGTAGACAGTTATAGACTGTATGACTGCATAAACCTGACCTCAAAGACTGAGTGAACGGTCCCAACTTGTCTAACTTCCTCCATGATCATATGATTCAACAGTTACATGAAAATCTTACATGCTCAGCAAATATCACCAAGGCTCCCTGCACTGCTGCCAGCTCTGTGATGAACCCTGAATTCTGTGCAAACTCCCATATGTCCCCTTCATTCCCAGTGTAGAAGAAAATAGGTCCATTGCCTTTCTTCCAGTACTGATCTACAACACACACAATGCACTCACTCAGTATGGATATAATTGAAAAAAGATCATAAAAGTTCTAACAGATGATAGTGTGGTAGATTATCATCACCTGTAATAAGGTAGCGCTGATCATATGTGCCATTGCCAAGGCTGTTGTAATTGAAGTGGTCTAAAATTTGTTTAAAATACTTTTCCTTGAAATCAGGAGCAAGGTCTCTGTGAGATGAGATGGCTTCATTGTTAAGCTTTTCCTTCTAAAAAAGAAAACGCCCCCAAGAGGGAAATAAAAAAAAACATTCCAAAGAGGACAAAAGAACGGAGAGATTTGTAAGAAAACAACTGAAACAGTTAGCAATACACTGTCATAAATCAACAGACAAATATAGAAGAACTGAAGAACAGAACTTGCCACAGATAAACGTGTCTCGGTTTTTCCACCGAAGATCAGCAACATGAATCCCAGGAAAAGCCCATTAGCAGCCATTCTCACAGAGACCCCAGACATCAAGCCTGAAATCTAGCAAAGTTTCATGAATTAATCACAAGGTTATTGACTGTCATGTGATCATGTCAGCTGTCATGTGACCTGTGCCATTGTTTACGAGTCGTCTATAAACGTTACAGACAAGCGCTTATCGCCAACTGGGTCAAGAGTACGGTGCTTATGTTAAAGGTTGTCAAATTTCTAAGCAATGATTAGCAGCTTCGCAGTCAGTTAAACAATAACGTAGCCAATAGTTTCAAAATAAAAGTCAATTTCAACGAGGTTCCAAGAAACATTTCAAAGTAAAAGTCTTCATGGATTAAAATAACTTTTCTTGTAATTTCTACGATGTACGCAAGGGTTTTCCTCGTTCTTCTACTGGAAAAAATTGGGCTTAGACGGAAAGCATCTTCACATATGTATTTATTTATTTATTTATTTTCAAAAGACCTTGTGGAAAAAAAAAAAAAATCTAAATCCGAGAAAATACCAAAATTATTTTCGATTTCGGACGTCGTGGGAGCTCAACCTCCCCGGACTGTAACCATCTCTCTCTCTCCAAAAAGGCTGCCCTAATTCTTCACAATGCGAAAAACATGATCTAAATTTTTTATATCTGTTATCAGCAAGAGAAGTGGAAACTGCAAATGTGATCCATAATAGACAGAGTTGTTTAATAATGACGTCAACAGTCCAGTCCTAAATGTGGTAATGATGGAGATTAGGATTTGTTCACTAATTTGTTCAGTGACCATTTCTGCAGTGGTCGTTACTAACCAGAAGGTGGCGACACGTGTCTTGTGTGTGTTATAATGAGGAAGTCTTTGGATCATTCACATTTGTAAGCATGCAAACAAATGATTTTTTTTTTTTTTTAAGTTTCATTCACAACCCCCGATTCGTTCAGAAAGGAAGCACCACTACTACTGGTAATAAACAAGAAGGAGAAGAACACAGGCTTCAAAATGTTTGCAACACATATAACAAAACTTAATGTATTACACATGAACGAAGTGATGTAGGTTATTTTTTTAGTAATTTACATTTTCTTTTTTTTTCTTTTTTATTGTCTTCTGGGTATAGACTAACCATCGATATTTGCAGCTTTTTTATTTAGGCCTATAAATACTGTAAGAACGGAGGAGCCCTTGATGGGTTGTTTACCAAACATCTGTAGCGCCATCTGCTGTACATATAGTTAAATTAGATTAGATTTGCTCTCTTGGATATTTCACTTGTATCTCAGATAGTTTATCATGTGTCAACATATATCTTAAGATATCCAAATCTGGACAAATGTGCTACAAATGTGTAAAAAAAAAAAAAACTGCACAATGTATCTCAGTTTCCATTTTTGTTTGTTTGTTTTTAGGATACTGTAAATTAAATGTAATTATAACCTTATTTGGGATAAATCTAATCTTGTTAAGTAAAAATAGTAATATAGTAATGCTGGAATTTCTTCCCTCCAGGCTTTTTTGTGACTGTTTCCCTATTAAAATAAACATCAGGTAATAACTAAGTGCTTCCTGGTTGTGTAACTCTTGTCCAGTCAACCTTAAGTTTCTGTCCTTAGTGTGATGTATATGTTATTGTGTAAGTGTGCACATTGTCTTTCTTAAATTTCCTTACACAACACATTTTTGTTTAAGTGAGCCATTGTGTACGTGCCCTACTTGCTGCTCAACAAGTCTCTGTGTCTCTCTTCTGGGAATGTGGGACTTCCTGAAGGCATGGCAAGTGGGAGGAACCACAGCTGTGTTTCACACTACAAAAATCACTTCCCTGTGAGTTCACTAAGAACTCTGGCTTACACCTGTTCAACGCTCATATTCATGATTGATCACTTCTAGAAAGCAGTCAAAGTTCCTGACTTATCTCTGTCAGTTTCTGAGCAGTGGTAAGTGTCAGTCATTGTACTACTGTAGTATTAGGTTTTGCTTTTATGGTTTGATTTTCTTACAAAAACCTGCATAGCTCATAGTTTCACCTGTATTTGCGGGCAGCTGTCACATTCAATCTTTTTGTTCTTAGTGTTGTTAGCAAGCAAAATATTGGTGTTTTCTCAGTACATCTTGGTATAGAGCTATTCTAAAATATCAGTTGATTATTTTTTATTTTGTTCTAGAGGGCCATGCTGTACATAGAGTTGATCAAGCTGTGGGACGAGGCTGTGAGAGCAATAGACAGCCGGGACTGGCAGGGTGCTCTCACTAAACTCAACCAGATCACTGAACACAACTGTCGCACTATGTTTGTGGTTGCTTCGACACACATTGCCCTGGGTCAGGTGGAATCGGCCATCAAGGTACAATCATAAATGTTACGCTTTATGTTGCAATTTAGCATTGTCTTTGGTGGTTAAACTATTTTAGAAAAATTGACAAAATACGATTATCCTTGTGCCATCCTAAAATGTAAAAGGCAGCTGTGTGTTTGAATGTATAAAGTCCTAATTTGCACTGTGAAAATGATTATTATAAATGTAGACAATAGTATTCTAACTCTAATATTGTCATATCAATTTATCTTAATAGACCTACTTTTTATTTTAATATCAATTTATTTGTTATTTATGAGTTTACAGATTTAGAAATTAGAATTATGTTTCTTTTTAAAAAGTTGTTGAGGAAGTTAATTAAATATCTTGTTTTTTAAATGTATTTTATGTATTTTATTTATTTTAGATTATGTATTTTATCTTTAATAATATATTTGTATTTTCCCCACAAATAAATTTTAAATACAATTATTATTATTATTATATAATGATATAATTTATCCATGGTTCCCCAGTGCTGCCTTGTGGCCCCCTGGGGGCCCCCTTTACCCAATTTGAAAACCCTTTGCTTAGTTAATAATTTAGGCATTTCAAGGTAGTTAAAAAACAGAAATCGGAAACATAAACTGTAATTTTTATGTGTTTGTTAGATAAAAACGAGATGTTTTTTGAGATGACTTTGACGGTGTCAAATAATGTCTTTTAGGCTCTCGACCAGGTAATCGCAAAGGATTCATGTCTTGCTGTGGGATTTTTTCAGAGGTCTGCCGTTCATATGATGGCAAATAGGTGAGGATACTGTCTCTCTAAGAATGAGCAGACTAGTCCGTCTGGTACGCTACAGCGTGATGCAACACAAACATCTCAAACATTGACTTCTTTTGTTTAAAGTTGATGTCCTGGACAGCTGTTTTACTTTGATCTGACACTACCTCTTTGTTCTCTTGCTCTCTCCCTGTCACATTCTCTTTATATTTCTGTCTGTGTCACTTTTTCTTAACACCAGGCTGGAGGAGGCATTGGCTGATTGTATATGGGCGCAGAAATTCATGAGGGAAAACCCTGTTATTGACTACAAACAGCTGGGTCTTCGCTTTAAATTGTACACCTGGCAGGTCAGAACATAAGCATATTTTTCTTTGTATGTGCAAAAAAAGTTCAACCAAAACCATATATAAAAGTATGATTGTTTGAATTTATTGCACATTTTTTTCTATCTAGCTTAGTGTCAGCTCTGCCATTAAACATGAACGTTGATGGGGTTCACCTGCTCAGATATCCGTCACAAGGCCTCTTTGAGGGCTGAGTGAAAAAGCTCCATGGTTATGCAATGTCAAATGCCAGGGTGAAAGAAGATAAGACATATCCAGCATTCCTCAGTTGTCAGGTTAAGCTCAGGTTAGCCTGAACAGATTTCTGAACAGACAACCTTTCTATTCCTCAAAAGCCTATTAGCTGAAAAATAGAAACGTTTGCTTTTTAGAAATTTCACAGAGCCAAAGAGCTAAATTTGCACCACTAGTCCATTGTTAGAAATGAGGAATATGTACTATAGGTATGGTTTATGTGATTTCCTTTAATAGAGGTGACGGAATAATGAGTCCTGTTCAAGGAAATGAATTACTTTACAGTTTCCCAAGAGTGCAGTTAAAACTATAATGTTACTTTAGATGTGTATACACACACACACACACACACACACACACAAGGCTGTATTAATTTGATAAAAAAAGATACAGTGAAATCAGTAATATTGTGAAATGTTATTATAATTTAAAATGTAAAATAACTGGTTAGTGTCCTATGATCCTTAAGAAATCATTCTAATATGCTGATTTGCTGCTCAAAAAACATTCATTATCACAGTGACAAACAGTTGTGATGTTTAATATTTTGGTGGAACTTGATCATTTAAAAAAAAAAAATCATTGAACAGAGAGTAATCTAAAAATCTTTTATAACATTTTAAATGTATTTACTGTCTCGATTTTATGCATACTGTACTTGCTAAATAAAAGTTTTTGTTTTTGTTTTTTTTAACTGAATTTTGTAATGAACAGTGTGTACAACTTGTGTGGGGTTTTTTTCACTCGTAGGTCCTTTATAATGCAGCAGCCGTCCACTCTAGACTGCAGCAATGGGACAAAGCCAGGGAAATTCTGACGGCGGCCTCAGAGGAGAGAGGAGCGGGCCGGAGCAACTTGATAGACATAGCTCTAGAGGCTATTTCTGTAAGACCTATGTTATCATTTTATTAAGAAAATGCTAAGAGGACACGGAAAAGTTTTTTTCTCTCTTAGTGCAAGAGATCCCTGCTACATTATGATTGCTCTTTTACTGATAATGGATCACTGAACGCAGTAGATTGTGATGATTTCAGCAGCCTGTGTTTTTTTCGCTGACAACACTAAACTGAAATGTCCATTTAATTCCCAGAGGAGAGAGGTTTTGGAGCCTCTCTTGGTTCCTGAGGGTGAAGTGTTCCGTCCCAGGAAACAGGAGGTAGACCAGCTTAAACCGAGGGACTTCTTGGGTGAAGCTAAGGTGACTCGCATCTTCGCACTGTACAGTTGCTTTAAAAGCTGTTTGGAAATTAACTATAAGATGCAAAATCCAATATTATTAAAGCATAAGACATTCAAACACAAAAGAAGTGATACAGTTGAAAACTGGAAAAACCCAATGTGCCCAAAGTCAAATATTACAAACAAACACATGGAATGGCATGTATGCAGAACATTAAAAATGCAAATGTTTCCTGTTTCAAGTAACATGCTCTAAGTCAGTGGCTCAACCAATATTTGTAACGTTATCTTGAGCAGGTCATCACTTCTTTGATTCCAAATGATGACTTCAGAGGTTTTGATCCTCTCAGACCACAGGTACAGTTACTACCTGATATACTACACCTGTCAAATTTTGGTTTTTGGTTTCTAACTAGACATTATGTATGTCTCTGCAGAAACCAGGGTACTATGAGCCAAAGGTAGAAGATGGCCAGTAAGTATTCAATATACAGGAAATATAAAGACCAGCTTAATACACAGATATAATATATTGTACTATGCTAAATTTAAGCACAAAGTATTCCTAATTAAGCTGAATATGTTATTCCTGCATAGGGACTCTCGTTACATGATAACGAAGAGTGCATATGTGGCAAAAGGGGCAGGGGAGCTGACGGTGCCTGCAGGAGCAGAAGTGTTTTTGTACAGTGATGATGACAAGGACGGACTGGCAGTCGTCATTTATGATGGAAAGGTGGGATGCTCTTTCTTTGTAGAGTATGATGGACTGTTACAGAGGATTTGGTGGCACATTGAATGTTTTTCAACTTTATAGTCTCGTTTTTTTATTATTATTCTGACATTCACAAAAGCAGTTGAAGTGGCATCATCAATATGATTTATGATATTAAACATTTGACAGAATATAGATTAATGACTTGGATATTTCTCTTTGTTAACTTTACAAATATCAGAAAGGTCTGGTTCCAAAGTTCCTGCTTGAACCCATGGGCAAGAAAAACAAGGGGAAAACCAAGCGAATTGTAAGTGTCCCTTTGTTTGTTTGTTTTTTAACTTCCTTATATGAACTCTTTCATTTGCCACAAAGTGTGTTTTATTTTATTTTTTTATAGTGTCTTGGTATTTGCCAAGTCTTACCCAGCTTTTCTCTTATTCAGTATGTTGAGCTTTATGAAAGAAGACAGTTTTAAAAGCTTTTTAATTCTAGTCTAAAAATGTGCTTACACACTTTATAAACCACAGAGATTTGGCAAAGACTGCGCTTTGCCTCAGCACACAATTACTTTTAGTAGCTTTGTGAAGAAAAGAAAAGCAATCATGAAAATAAAAAGGGTTTTAAAGTTTACAGCCTCATGTTACCAATTCTGACAGATATGTGATGATTAATTGAGCAAAAAATGGATCTACGTTTCCTTGCTTGGCATACTGGATTAGCAGTGACCTTATTCTATAGTCTCTGATGGTCTAAATCTGAATTAAAGTCCCATATTTATTGATTTTTTCTTTATATTTCTTTGAAGGAACTTGCCAATGGCATCCCACTTCCACCAGCCCTAAAACCCCCAAATCGACCACAAGCTCCATCTCAACGTTCTTTAGGTACAGAAAATAATTCAGATAAAACAGACACATTTAAACTGAAACTGTTAATGTCTTAAGTTTTTGTGTGTGTGTGTGTGTGTGTTTTCTTTTATTTCATAAATATATATTATCATAAAAAACTAAAGATGATATCATCTGTAAACTTTCTCTTTTATAATATTTGATAGATGTCATTATTAAAATTGCACTGGCATTGTTTAAATACTGCACATGCTCCAGCATGTTTGCGTGATGCCCTTATGTGCAGTTTATGTGCATTTCCTGTCTCTCCTTTAACTGTTCTAAAAATAAAAAGCAGAAATGACTGTACTGTTATTGTGGAGAATGTACTGTAAGTTTCGTCCTCTCTCCTGTAGAGTTGCAGCCCTCCTATGCCGCTGCTACCCACACAACTCCTCCTACAACCGGCAACTCCACCCGCGTCCCTACACAGCAGGTGAGTAACGAAACACACTTGAAAATGATGAAAGAATGCTGACCTTGTGGCAGGGCAAAGCAGTGATCCCTTTAGAATGGAAACTCCAGCGTTTTATTTTACCCACACAATCTGTTTTTGCCAGTCAGTTTATCTTTATTTATTCAGTTCAAGTTTTGTTCAACAATCAGAGATATTACTGAATATTAAGCGACTTTAAAACAATAAACTTAAATTACTAAAAATGATTTGTTCATTGAATGAAAGGACACAGATTTGTGGTCTATCAGCGTGGTTTGAAAGACATGGTTTATCAACAGATGTGTGCGTAAGAAGTTTCATGTAAAGTGTCTACCAGCTTATCCTTATATGTAGGATGTGTGTAAATATAAGGACAAAATATGATAACATTTCATGACTATGCACGGTTGATAAATAAGACCCCAGGTCTATTCACATATTTGGCTGCATCCTCTGTGCTTATATCTTAATATATTTCTGCAAATTTATTTTATCTCCTTGTCCAATTTGTCAAGCCTGAAAGCCAGCATTTCTGACAGTATCATGTACTGAAGATGGAAATAGAAGCAGAGCATGATTAATGCAGTGGCCGTCATGGTTGATCTTTTGTGTGAGACGAGATCTTTTGAATGAGTTTTGTGACTCAGACATGAAGTGGAGTGGAGTGTTGAGGCAGCAGGCCTTTGATTTGGCCTGATTCAGTCAGGAATACACCCAAGGGAGCAAAAGAAAGCTGATAAAAATTTGAAAAGGGGACTATTTGAGGCCACTGTCTGGCAGGGAAACCTCATTACCTTGTGACAAAACTTATATCTGTATATGCAAATAACTTTTGCAAATGTAATATGGAAAAGTAGTATTTGAAATTGAAATTTCAAGTTCTTGTATTGTATTGTAACTTCATATTCACTTGGCTTACACCTTCCAGTGAACTGATCATATGTAGCTCTGTTATCTTAGCTTTAACCTCAGATGTGCCCCCCCCCCCCCCCAACCCCAATTTCTCAGGCTCAAACTTCACCTCAGGAGTCTGGATCAGTCATAGTCAAGGTGCACTATTCATATACCATGGCTCTGAGAGTCCCTTTAGAAACTTCTTTCCTGGATCTGCAAGACAAAATCACTGAAAAATTAGGACAGCCTCCAATGAACGTTCGCCTCAGGTAATATTGCAGACCTGCAGTCTACTTGACCTGCTTTTAGTTGCCATAAATTCCCAGCTTTAAAGTATGTTAGAACTCTGGTCACATTTTTTCATTATACAAACCCCCACACCCTTACATCTCTAACGCATACCACTACTTCCTCTCACAGACACAGAAGGAATGGCACCAGAGCACTAACACCACTAAATGGTGATGATAGACTGGATAGCCTGGAAGATGTGGCTGAATACGGATGTGCCCAGATTTGGTGCCAGGTAAACAAATTGCCATTTTTGACTAATTACCATCAGTGACTTACAGGGATCGTTCACCCAAAAATGAAAATTGTCATCATTTATTCACCCTTATGTCATTCCAAATCTGTTTTGTATACGTTTCTTTTTTGTGTTAAGCTCAAAAGAAGACATTATGAAGAATTTTGAAGAATCAAACAGTTGTTGGTTCCCATTGACTTTTATACTGTAGTAGGTCAAGAAATACTATGGAAGTCAGTGGGCACCATTGACTGTTTGATAACCAGCATTCTTCTAAATATCTTATTTTGTGTTCATCATAAGAAAGAAATTCATACAGCTTTGCAAAGTCATGAGGGTAAGACAATGATGACAAATTGTTCATTTTTGGGTCTACTATCCCATTAATATACATTTTGTACCACTGCTGTCAACAAACAGAACTGCAAAATTCTAGTTTGGTTAGCTTATCTTGCCAAAATGTTCTGCCAGTGATAGAGCTAGTGCTTGCACAATCACAGTGTTTTCAACATTTGAGGAAATCAATGTATAACCTTAAACCTTTTATTAAACTCCATGAACTTTGATCTATTATGAATCTATTATGCAATTTTTTATATGGTGGCAACCTTTTTTTTTTCATCTTGTCCCAAGAACGAGGAACCTCTGGCCAACAGGGCCATTCTCTATCAGATGGTGGCACTGTATGACTACAGTGCACAAGGCCCAGAGGATTTAGAATTCAGTGAAGGCGACACAATTGACATTCTGAGTGAAGGTACATAAACATATGGGTATCTTTTTGTTATTCATTTTGTTTTTCATTTTGTTATTAATGTTACACACAAGTGATGGGTTAAGACAAGTATTTTTTTTTCCATTTTGCAGTGAATGATGAGTGGTTAGAAGGACACATTGCTGGAAATATCGGCATCTTCCCTCGAAGTTTTGCTTATCGGGATACAGACCACATCAGTGGGGCATCAACAGATTGACACAGCCTCTAAACATCAACAGTGGCTGTATTAGCCTTCAGTGAATAAGAACTTTCTCATGTGCATCGACAGTCTTGAGGGGCCCATCTGTTAAAAATGATTATTTATCTCCATGCCAAAATTTGTCTGTGCCTAACTGCTGTCTCAATGAACATGATCATAATAACTTTTGAGCATACATTTTAAAATTTGAAATCAAAACAATTCCTACTCTCTCTCTCTCTCTCTCTCTCTCTCTCTCTCTCTCTCTCTCTCTCTCTCTCTCTCTCTCTCTCTCTCTCTCTCTCTCTCTCTCTCTCTATATATATATATATATATATATATATATATATATGTATGTTTTTTTACTTAATGAGATTACAGCGGTATTTAAGTGCTTTTAACTGGAACATCCATATTCTGTCTAAATTAGATGCCAACTGGAAACTCTTGGCTTGTCTTACAGAGTGAGTTCATTTAATATTAATAGAAAAGTGAGAATTTCAGGTACTATTTGAGATCACAAAACAGGGCGGCTAGAGGCCAAATCCAAAGTTTTAAATAGTGCTCCATGGGATGCCATTTTTAGTTTACATCATTGCCACCCACCTCTTCTTAACCTGCAGCTGACATTGGTATCTATCATATACAAAATGAACAGCAGAGCAATGCAGCAAAAAGAGATGATTTAACTTGCATCACACCCATACAATACACAGCGCTGGCAGATTTTATTTCCGACTTGGTCAGATGTCACAAAATGGCTTTTAAATCAGCCCTGTCCTGTAGTGAGAGCTGAATACACCTCAGCGAGGTATCTGTAATGCAGTGTTTAATGGCGTGGTGTGCTCTGTCAGACTGGGCACTGGGGCATGGCACTGCAGCATACGATCACTCTGCTCTTTTATATTGCTGTAATTATGTGGTTGGCAGAGCCCAGCTTGATGCACATTTCCCTCAATTCCCATTAAACATTCTGCTATTAATCAAAACTGTACTGCATTCTGACCCAACGTTTACCGATCAGTTCTTCCCCTCCTACCTTCTGTCCTTGGATTTTTATTTGTCAAAGAGTGAAATTCGGCGTCATGTTTATGAGCTGTTCTAAATGGTGTTGTGTAAGTGTCAGGGAGTTATACAGTTTAACATGTTTCAGCTTCAAAACAAGCTTCTGTCAGTTGTAACATAACTGTATTTGGGTCTTTGTGTAGCCTATTTGATAGTCTTGACTGCACAACATATCATAAAAGTTAGTTGTTTATTCTGTACGTCACTTACTCTGTACTCAAAAGGTGATGTGGGACTCCTTATCAAGAAAGCAGACTGCAGAAAACAGCCAACTATGATGGTGCAGGGGGAAATCTGGAGACTTAATTTTAAGCCAAGAGAACAGGAGTTACTCAAATTAGGTTAAACCAACCCAACCACACAGCTTCATTAAATCACTCTCACAAACACGCACACACACAAACGGAGAAAGAATGGACAAGGGAAGATATTTGGTATTTTAGCACTTAATTGAATTACTGGCATTCATTTTGGAGCACTTTTGAGTGTGTATGTGTGCTTTTGGTAAGTGAGTCATAGTTGTGCGTGACTTACAGCTGAAGTGAATTCACTTCTACAGTGCATAAAGATCAATGAGCATCTCTATTGTCTCATTTAGGCCCATTAATTGTTCATTAATTTCTGCCACAATGTGCTGATGCCAAGAGCGGTAATTGCAAATTAGCAATGAATTAGACTCTTTTGCTGCAATGTCACCATCTTAAAGGGCTGTAAATCAGTGGGTTGGACACCTGGTAGAACGAAGAAAGTTCAGTTGAGAGGGTCTATAGATGTTTAGTCTCATTTTCTACAGAGGCTGTTGTCATTTATTTTAATGTTTAGTACATGTTCACGTTTATTTTATTACGCTGCACTCTGTTTCGTTTAATTTGTATTATTGATATTTTTAATTATTTGATTTAACACCTATGTATACAGTCTCCCTGGAAACACAAATGCACTTTGTTGCTGTGGGGCCAGTAAAACACACTACATTAAAAACTGGTTTAGGTCTCTGCAGAAACGGATGAGGTTACAGCCTTAATGCTAAATACAGCCTTAAAGGGAGCAACAGTCTGTCCATATGAGTTTATTAATAGCCCTGAGTGAGACTATTGGTGAACTGTAGGTTGTGGATGTCTGCTGACAGGCCTTTCTAATTCCTCTTTATGAGCTTAGAGGATGACACGGGTGTTTTAACTGAGCTTTCACAGCAGCTGAAATCCACAGACTGGCCTAAAACCTTGCTGGTTGTCTTTTAAGCACATTAGACAGCCTACATAAAAAGGATAATTATAATTGTTTAAAACAATTCATGGACTGCCATCAATGTGCAGTATGGATTATGCAGATTTTTTTTAGCAGCCTCTGTGAGAGTCGGGTTCTCGCAACACTAACCTGATTTGAGCAGAGCTGTGTTTTAGATGTGATATTACTCTCTTTTCCCAGGCAGACACAAGAGATAAGAGAGCTTCAGGTTTAAAGTGTACTCTCAAATGAAGCACACACACATAAATGCGTCCAAACACTGACCTCGTTTTGTAAATCTGTTCAAAACAGCTTTCACTGCCCTGTCTTAACTTACGATAAGAAATCAGCTGTAAGATTGAAATGTAAGGGCCTTTAGAATTTCATCTGCACTGAGATATTTCTTTTTAAAGTGTTCCAGAGGAAAATGTCAATCATAATCAGGTTTGGTTGTCATTACTGAAAAATTTATTTAGGTCACTACTATTCTGGAAGTTTTTCTGTGTTTAATGGCTCTCTGGAACACTTGATTCCGATTGGTCAGTTGTGGCTTTGCTAGGTCAGATATTTTTGATCTCTAAATGGGATGTTCCACCATTGCCATACTGGCACAATTTTTATGTTTCATTGCAGATTGATAAATTAATCTTTTTTAAATTAAATATTAAATCATAAATATGTTGCAGTGTTCGTCTTCCCAGCTTCTAACACAAGAACTTCTTGCTAACGTTACAATTAAATTATGAAATGTTTTCTGAGCTTTAAAACGTCCAATTTGTCTTTGTAATGGGAGAGTTCTTTTTTATTATTTCACAGTCACAGACATTATGGAAATTGTATTTTTGACGACCACGAATGTCCAACCAAAATGTTTCAAATGTATTCTATAAACAATGTAAATAATACAAATAGAAACTTTGCGGTAAAGTTTTAAGAAATGTATATGAGACCAGTTAACTCTGAATGAACATTCTATCAACGTTACTGAAAGAATTATCACGTTAGAGAACCTTGACAGAATGTTATCCAACGTTCTAAGAACGTCTAAGCCAGACTATTTTTCTGAGCAGAATCTATAAGCGCTAATCTACAAGATAATGATTTATTACAAATCAAATCAACATTTCATGGGGCATGACAGCCTGAGCCAGACATAATGTTATCGCCCTATCTTTGTTTATTTTTTAATAATGACATGCTGAATGTTCATTATCCATTAAAATAAATAAACAAATAAATAATTAAAACAAATAAATACATAACATTTAGATGATCTGCCTATGGCACATTCGTGTAAAGTTGAAAGCAGGCGGCTGTGGTTTTGACTGTGTTTCCCTTTGAGAACTTTTACGTTAAGTGCGCAAAGCTCTTTGGAAACGATTTATTTTCAATTGATTAACGTCAGTAGCCCGGTGGGCCTTGAACATTAAAAATAGCTCACGCACAGGAAAAATGTGGTTTAGTTTGTCCAAATGTGTTCCTCACAGTTGTTTGTTCCTAAGCAACAGAGGCGCCTCGCGCGTGCGTCATTTCCTTCAGAGCGCCGTTTCGGTATCTCACTACGGACTCAGTAGTAGCGACAAGAAATCCAAGCGAGCCACACTGACCAGACGCGCTGCTCTTCTGAGCGCAGCTTCCAAACTTTAAACGTTCTTTCTGTGTTTTTGTTTCTTTCTCGGAGCCGGACGCGTCTCTCCGCCCGTTTCTCATCGCACAGTGAGTTACCAAAAGGATTTAAGTCACTATAACGGATGTCAAATCCTCGCAGGACTTAATTCGGGTTTGTTGTTTGCCTTTGGGAGAACAGTGTTTCCACTGTGTACTTTTTCCACTGTTCAAAGTGATTATTAAACTAATTTAATTAATAATCTAAAGTTTCGAAACTACATTGCACTAGTTATTCTGCGTTGTTATTTTGAAGACTCAACTCAGCATGGCTGGGTACAGGTTTAACGCACGAATCGCGGTGCGCTTCCGTTTTTAGCAAGAGTCCGTGACCCTGCTCTGTTCCTAATGCCTGATGTGAAATCCCTCTGTGGTTCTGAGGTGTCCGAGAATGAGCACGGATTTGGAGTGCGCTTCTCTCAAGTCGGGCGCGAACTCCCTAGGCTCCGGTGGCCGCGCGCTTTCCGTTAACGTCAAGAAGTTGCACAACGCGCTCAACGTGCTGCTCAACGACTTCGAAAGGGAGCAGTTCATCCACTGTCTCAACGTTTACCACGCCAAGCGCAATGTCTTCGATCTCGTGCAGACTCTCAAAATCATTCTCAACACACCCAACAAGCGCCAACTCTTACCCATGCTGCGCCTGGTCATACCCCGCTCAGACCAGCTGCTGTTCGACCAGTACACATCGGAAGGGCTTTATCTGAAGACGGATCTGCTGGCAGCCAGTGTTAAGCACGAGTGCTCGGAAGACCTCAGCAGCACGAACGCTCATGCTGGAGCATCCTCCGTGCATTTTCTGCACGAGTCCGAGCAGGCCGGTCCCAGTCACGGATCTGTGCACCAGGCTCTGGTTTTCAGCACCGCGGCTGAGGGGACAGCGCCAGCGCTGATGCAGGAAGCGCCTGATGAAATCCGCCAAGTTACGCTGAAAAGGAGCAAGAGCCACGAAGGCCTAGGATTCAGCATACGGGGTGGGTCAGAGCATGGAGTTGGCATCTATGTGTCTTTGGTGGAGCCGGGATCATCCGCTGAGAGAGAGGGGCTCAGAGTTGGAGACCAGATCATGCAAGTCAATAACATGGTGTTTGACCGAGTCACTCATGGAGAGGCAGTCAAGGTGATTTGTGATCTCTGTGTTAGTGTGTGTGAGTGAACGTGTTGATTTATTTATTCTTTTTTTTTTTTTTTTTTTTTTTTTTTTTGCAGTGTTTTAAACAGTTCATGTTGTGAGAAATGAAAGACATTTTTTGGGGTTCATCAGACTGACGAACTAATGGAAACTTGAAGAAAACTTATAGGAATCTTATCAAAAGGGCAGCTTTCAGATAAGGTTACTGCAAAAACTCTTTAAGTAAACCCATTATAAGAGACGAGTTTTAATGAACTTCAGTTGCAATTTTGGTCTTTTACCATTTCTGACTGTTCTTTTAATCAAGCAAAAACTTTCCCTGTGAAAACCAAAATGGGACACACTAAAAATAAATAAAGATATGTATACCAACTAAAATAATAATAGTATTAAAAAACATTAAGGATTTGACTTTTTTTTAAATCATTTATTAATTTCCGATAATTTAGTTTTTTAACTTCAACAAAGCAAAATCTAAATTTCTACTTTGCTGGGTACACATACTTCTGGTTGGAAATCACTGCTTTACAGGGATCTGTCAGTGTGGCAGTGTGAAGAACCCCAGTTGGTCTTTTCATTTTTACATTGTTGACTCTAGTTTTTTGTACCAAACAACCCCATTTGATTTGGTTGGTTTGGTTTGTTTTATTTATTTTATATAGCACTACTAAAATAATCCCAAGGGTTACCCACAGTGCTTTACATAAAAGCATTAAAAAATAAAAAATAAAAACACCATCACACACATATTGACCAAACTAACAATCACAAATAACCTATATAATTTAACTCACATAAGCTGCTACTTCAGAGTGGGCTTTCAGAAGTTTCTTAAACATTGACAGAGATTTAGCAGATCTGATATGTACCAGCAACTCTTGGCCCCATTACTGCAAAGGCCCTGTCGCCTTTTTAATAATGAATTGTCCTAGGCACTACCAGAAGTTTAACGTTTTCTGAGCACAAGGATCTAGGGGAGTTATAAGTTATCAAGAGGTTTGTGAGGTACAGAGGTACCTGGTTGTTTAATGATTTATGTACAAAAATGTAATTCTTATATTTAATTCTAAAACAAACAGGGAGACAGCGCAAATTTGCAAATACTGAAGAAGTAGAATCATATTTCTTTACCCTTTTTAGAAGCCTCACTCCCACGCATTCTGAACTGATTGTAATTGAGCCAATGATGCAGCAGAGATGCCCCTGTACAGTGAGTTACAAAAATCAAATGTATGAATAATTCTTTCGAAGTCAGCATTTGACAATTATTTTTTAAAGTTGAAAGAAAAAACTTTACCAAAAGCACATACCACAGAATTGATTTGTTTTTCCATTTTTAAATTATCATCGACTTGAAAACCTAAATCTATGTTCTAAAATATGGTGCCAGTAGGCTTAAATCTAACAGTGATTTAGTAGAATCTTTTGGCTGGCCAAAAACAATAACCTCAGCCTTCAATTAACATTAAAACATTTTTTGCCATCCAATTTTTTATATTGTTCAAACACACTGAGAGCGAGTCAAGAGATTTCGTTGGGTGTTTTAGTGGCATTTAGAATTGAGTATCTTCGGCATAGCTTCATGCTTACTAAATATGCTACATAAGGACAGCAGATATAAGGAAAACAGTGTAGGAGAAGAATTGATCCCTGTGGGACCCCCCATGGAAACAATCTTTTCCAAGAGATTGAATCTCCATAATTAACTGAGAAATATCTGTCACTTAAAAAAGTGCTTTCCCCCTCCCTCCACTCATCCTGTAAAGTCCTTTACCAGTGTCACAGCCCTGCAGAAAAATCTTTGGCCAGAGTCCCAGTCAGAGTTAGTGGCTTTAGCAGGGCTAAAATCAATCTTTAAATTATTTATTTATTTTGCCCACTTGATTACAGAGTACTGTGCACTAGCTTTTGGCCTTAACCCCAACCTGGACCTTGGCAGCATGGCTAAACTCTTCACATGGTCCTAATCCTGGCCTTTAAAAAAAACACATTTGCTATGACTCCCTGTGTGTGTCCAAAGGTTATTTCAGGAAATTGGATAATTGATTCAAAACACCCCATTAGATCTGCGGTGCTGGTCTCAGGCATTGTGAAAAGAATTGGAAATACTGGTGTTTTATCAACTGTAACGTCCATTTAGAAATTTGCCTGTGGTAGAATCTATTATCATCTCTAATTTTAGTTCTAGATTTGAGAGTTAAATCATAGGTTACATAACAATTGAAGCTGGTATAGTTTGCAGAAGAAGAGCACTGACAGGCAGCCACCTCACTCTAACTTTCCTCTCCTCTTTGCTTGCTCACTCTCTCTCTCTCTCTGACTATTTGTGTGGGCAGGCTCATTCTGTATATATATATATATTTTCAAGCGTTCACATTAGACTGCTGAGGGAAGTGCGGCGTTCTTTTGTATCGTCTTTGCTTTGTTGTACTGCCTGTCTTACTCATGTCGCAGTCTTGTTTGCCTGTCAGAATTGAATCCACAAACTAAAAAAAGCACAGAGAAAATAACAATGTGAGTCAAATCGTTGCATGGAAGCTCAGTCCTGTATCAGCTACACTTGGCTTGGCACTATTCAGACAGTTTTTGCTTTCTGTCAATCACACCAGCAGTATCAAGTATAGCTGTTTAATTACATTAATATTGTAGTTTATATAGCTGAAGTTCAGGGCCTGACGTCTGTTTGTGAAGCTTTATTGTGTGAAGCTTGATTGCAGGTTCCATATGGAGGGATTAAAAGTGATTGACCATGTTTTTCTCAAAGTGCCAGTCTGTAAGCATTTCTAAATAAAGATGTTTGAGGTGAGAATTGGCCGTCTCACATTGCCTGCCAAGTTTACTATGAAGCCTAGGTGTGAATTGATCTGATTTGACAGTATCAGAGTTGTTAACATGATATCTTATGGAAGATGACATGGCCTTTAGCTTTGAGGCAAGCTTGTCCATGGTACATTTTATTCTGGACAAGAACAACTCACTGGACTGACCTACAAATTGACCAACCAGGATTGTCATATTTTATTTACACAAAAAAAAAAAAAAAAAAAAAAAAATAGGATCTGAGCAATACAAAAACTACCCAAACATTGGGTTGTTACATTTGACCCAGGAGCTGGGTAACACAAAAACTACCCAAACACTGAAAAAATAACCCAAAAATATTACCAGAAAGACTCAACCCAGCATTTGGGTTAAAAAAATAACACCGGCTTTTTTAGAGTGTAAAATTCAACATTATTGAACCACTCTTTGTGCAATATGAGTATGGGGGAAAATTAAAGTGCTTGCAGGATTTTTTAGTTACATGTATATGTATAAAATGTATTTTATAAAAAGACCATATATATTTATAAACCTCGCTTTAAAAGGTTCACAGTTTAAGTTTACAGTTGTGACATACAATGTCATAACATTTTGATCTGAACAAAATATTACACCTGCTTAATATCAATGAAACATAAAGTTCTTGTAGGATTCCTAAAGAAAACAAAACAACTGTAAAACAATAAAATAAAAACAAATGTTTAACATTCTGAGAACCTTTTAACTTGGATTTCACAGGTTTTTTCAGTTTGTATTAATCACTGAGACTGCGACGTTAGCACTGCCCCCAACTGGACAAAACACCCCCACTACGAGAGAAAGCTGCAGCCGCGAAGTGCTCTTCACATAGGATGCGGCACATGGTGGAACCGAAGTACCACCCGTGCCATGGTCCCCGGGGCGGACATTACTGCAAACTATATTAACGCTAACGATAGTGGTGTACCATAATGCTAGTATTTCCTGTCACTGTTTAAGTTAAGATGTGAAGACTGCTGTCTAGCAGTTGGGATATGAACTCAAAACTAATCAACTGCTATGAATCTTGCATGATTTTTTATATATTTTTAAAAGATATTTATATTCCGTTTTTGAGATATATACAGTATCGCAAAAAAAAATATTGTGATACATGTATTGATATTTTCCTACAACTCAACTCAACTCAACTTTTAAAAACCACTCTGGGCACCAAAGTGCTCTGCATGAAAGAGTAAATCAAAAACAAACACATGCAATCCATATAAATACAAATTACAACACATAATTAAAAGCCAAAGAAAATAAATATGTTTTTAACATCCTTTGAAAAGACTCTAGAGTAGGAAATATTTTTTAAGGCAGGGGAAGCTCATTCCTTAGTCTAGGGGCAACAACGGCAAAGGCTCTATCTCCTCTGCATTTCAAGCGTGATTGAGGAATTATCAGGCACAGTTGATCCTTAGAGCGAAGAGATCTCAAAGGTTGATGTAGACAAATTAAATCATGGAGAGATTCAAAAACATAACAACACTCTACATTGAATTCTGTATCGAATCGGGAACCAATGTAGTGAAATCAGAACAGGAGTAATATGGTCTCTCTTTTTGGTACCAGTTAAAAGTCTAGCAGCTGAGTTCTAAACCAGCTGTAGGCGAGAGAGAGAAGGACTCACACCCAGATACAAAGCATCACAATAGTCCTGACTAGAAGACTCAAAGGCATAAACAACCATCTCCAAATCACAGAAATAGAGGATAGACTTCAACTTGGCTAAATATCTAAGATAAAATAAACTATTTTTATCAACAACATTAATTTGGTGATCAAATTTAAGCTCCGAGTAAAAAAAAGCCAAGAATTTTTTTTTCCCAGGGAGCAATAACAGATTTTCATTAGAATCTATGCCACATCCTTTCTGACCAAAAACAATAAAATCTGATTTGTCCTCATTCAATTAGAGGAAGTTGCTTGCCAACCAACACTTCACATCAGCCAAACAGTTATACAAATACTCAAGAGAAGATAGCTCCCCATATTTTTAAGGTAAATAAATTTGAGAATCCTCAGCATTCAGATGGTCAGTTATACCGTGCCAAAAAAATTTCCCAATGGAAGCAAATAAAGGGAAAATAAAAGGGGGCCCATAATTAAGCCCTGAGGAACACCCCTAGAAAAAAATTCATATTATGAAATTAAAACGATGCAAATATTACAAAATAAGTCACGTGAGAGGAGGCACTGCCTCCATCATGATATGATTGGATATGACTACATATGTGTGTGTCTATATATATATGAGGGGGGGGGGGGCAAATGTTTGCATGATTAATGAGGATAGGTCACCCATTCAGTTGATAAATTAACTAGTTAAAGATGTAAAGGAAACTGAACTATTATAGTATTAATTAAAATTAAACTGACTCTAACAAGCAATCTCTTTCTTTCTATACGTTTCTATATGCGTATTAACACAACTCAGCAGCAAATGAAGACTGAAGCCATGATGTGGTTTTCCAAAAAACATACTTCAAAATGAGTTTATAACAAAAAATAAATGAAGTCACAAAAATCACTATTTACACAGCTCACTTATATTATACTGCCCATTTACAACATTACTTACTTATATTACATTGTTCACTTACATTACAATGGTTTCTTGCATTACTCACTTTATCTGCGCTGAGGTAAAGTTCGCCAGGATGTCCATAAAGTTGAACTGACAACTGAATTTAAGGTGGCGTAGCTGTCCCCATCTCATTCTTTTGTTTTGTTTTTTTTGTTTGTTCCTTTTTCACATTTAATAAAAGCAGATTTTTATTTTTTTTCGTTGTTAATATTCAAAATAGTTTTTAAATATTATTGGATGTCACTGTTCCCACCAATCTTTGCACAAGTTAAGGTTACACACGATGACGAAAGCACGTTAGTGCGAGCCCTCCCGGAACTCATAGAGATTGCATTGCAGTGCCCACAGTTAGAAAAAAATTATCTTTGAATGGAAGTCAATGAGAGCAGTCGGGGAGCTTTTAAGTCTGACAGAAATAGCCAAAAAAGGTGCGGTACTAGACAAAAGAGATTTGACGCTGATTGGACTAATTAGAGGCAAAACAAACAAAAAAAACGGTCTAGAAAAGTGAAAGCTAGCATAACACTGTGGTTGAATGTGAAAGAAAAAAATCCCTCCCTTTCACATTTTGGTGGTGCGTCGCCCAATCGCCCTAATGGAGAAACCGCCCCTGTATGTTTATATATACATACACACACAACCATTTTGTCAAGTCAAAATCAAACTTCACATGGCATGAAAAAATTATCTGAGATTTGTGACCACTGATCAGTTCACCGAGCTCAAATGACTGATGTTCCAAAAATTATTTTATTATGAAAAAGAACAGCTGAACACGAGTCCATAAATAAAATATATAATTGTTTAAATAAAAAATATATATATATATATATATATATATTTACAATTATTACTGCTTTGATTTATTGTTTTGAAATAAATGTAAAATGTTTAAAACACTAAACTGATAAGATTCATTCTTTAACCAAGAAAATATGACTTAGACATGTATTCACATTTATTAATAATAATAATTATATCTATCTATCTATCTATCTATCTATCTATATATATATATATATATATATATATATATATATATATATATATATATATATATATATATATATATATATATTAGGGGTGTAACGATACGCGTATTCGTATTGAACCGTTCGGTACGACGCTTTCGGTTCGGTACGCGGTACGCATTATGTATACCGAACGGTTCGTTGGAGTAATTAATTATATTTGAAAAAAAAAAAAAAAGAGAGAGAAAGAAATATAATGATATGCGTTCAACAAGGTAGCCCAATAACCCAAACAACGTAACAGGCAACGCCCCTGACACTCCCGAAGAAGAAAAAAACACCATCTTATATGTTTATGTTAGGCTACTCAGCAGGCGCTCGCTCACTCAGTACGCGCTGAAGGCTCGTTGCAAAATAGCCAATGCGTTTAACAGACTAGAAATGAGAAGATCCTCCAATAACCAACAGGTCTGGTGTTTGGGTGCACTTTGGATTCCCTTTAAGCTATAATGGTGATGGCAAGAGAGTGGTGGATAAAAAAACAACGGTATGTCGCATCTGCAACATGACAGGGTACACCAGCGGGATTACAAAAAAAAACAAAAAAAAAACAGCGGGAATATCTGGGATATATGCGTCAGTACTATCTGGGAAAAGACGAAAAAAAGGAGAAACATGCACGCAGAAAACTATCCCTGCAGCATTTAGACACTATAGCTTACAGGGAATCCAACCCAAACACCAGACCTGTTGGTTATTTTAGGATCTTATATTTCTGGTCTGTTAAATGCATTAGACATTTTGCAACGAGCCTTCAGCGCGTGCTGAGTGAGCGAGCGCCTTAGGGGCCGTTCACATATCGCTCCTAAAAACGCATGGAAAACGCTAAGCGCGTCTTTCTCCTGAGGCGTCTGTCTTTGCTAAGCAACAATGACGTGCTCTCTCCATGAGACGCGGAAATTTCAGCGAAGGATAAATGGATTTGCAGCTCTAAAAATCGCTTGCAGTAGCTCTGCTACTGAATTTATTTCAAAATTGCAATCCATATACAACTATGATCAGCTGTTCCTTCATCTTGGCTGAGCTCTCAACGTTGTTACGGGAAAGGATGAAGCTGATTGGTTGGTTCTTGTCACATGACCCGCGGTGCGCTTGCGGCATTCTGAAAAGTTGAGATGTTTTTACATTTTGCTGTATCTAAAACGTATCGAACCGAACCGAACCGAACCGTGACATCAGTGTATCGTATCGAACCGAACCGTGAATTTTGTGAACCGTTACACCCCTAATATATATATATACATACATACATACAGACAGTTACACAAGGATATTTTGTTTATGTGCCTGAAAAAACTTTGATATCTTCTTGATGACACAAACCTTGGTCAAATTCAGTCACCAGTTATTCCTCTTTTCACTGTGACCATTGATTAGTTCTTATGTACTAATTGTTCCAGCCTGACAAGACTAATCACTATTCTACATTGTAAAATCCTTTTTTATATGAATTCCAGCAGTTCTTCTAGCATCATTGGTCTTCGTTAATTGCCGTAGTTCCTGTTTGCGTGCTAAGCTAATAGGGGTGTTCAGAGCCACTCCTGTTGGGATTCCTGCTCTCGTTTATTAATTGGATCCATTCTTCTTCCCATTAGGACCTGAATAATTCATAAAAGCCGTTAATTAAGCAGACAGTGTTTAAGCCAGAAACACACTCAAAGCTGCCTCTGCCGTGAGCTTTGATTATTTCTGACAGAGAGTTTGGCGTGTGATGAGGTGCATCAATGGGTGGGTAACAATAAATCGAAGCACCAGGATTTCATTTATTTAATCGCTACGTGAACTGACATTTCACATACTCCAGTTTAGTGTGATTACTATTATAGCCTAGCAAAATCACTCTCAAATCCTGTTCAGTCATCTAAATCTGCAAAACTAAAGCTTTGCTCATTGTTTTTAAAGTGATCTGCTGAATAACAGGGGATTTGACAAAGAAGTACAGCAGGCAAAGTCACATCGTCTGCTCTCTCTGTCAGAGTCTCACCCCTATTGACCTGCCAGTCTTAAGTAATTATTCTCAATGACAAATTATGCCAGCAATGCAAATAATGGCGACACAGCTGTTTGTACTATTCTGTATTTCAAGTCTTGATTTGATCCCCTATATTTATCTCTTTAAGTAGAATTATCATTAATAACTCAGAGTTCCCTAGTTATGTGAATAGCTAATAACAACCCCCATCCCATTCCCAGCACACAGTAAGCACAAAACAGTGTGCACTCCACATCTGATGGCTCTGGAACAAACAGAGCTCAATGGCACTGTTATTTTCACCACCATGATGCACATTGACCATTTTATAATGTATAGAGGGAAAGTCAGAGTCAGAGATAATGCTGTGGGGAGAGAGTTTGTGGTTATGTAAGTGTCAGAATAATGAAAAGCTGATTTGTTTTCCGACCACTGGGGATCATCAAAGACAGAATGGGTCGGTGAAAGATAAGATGGTTCAATTTATCAAAGCAAGAGAGATGGTTTTTTATCATAGCTTGGAGCAAGAGAGGGAGAGGGAGCAAAACTGAGAGGGGAGGGGCAGAGGTTGATGGGAATGGAGTTTTACACAGTCCATCTGCCGCACTGTCATGGAGATTTTAAAAGGCCAAACGGATGCCGGAGGAACCAATAGATGTAGAGTCAATTAGAGACTTCTTTTCCCTTCAGTTTTAGCTGAGAGGCTTCTAGAAAGAGAATAGTGTAGACCAACCATGATGTTGCAAAGTGCTTTTCCTTCTTGACAAAAATTCAGATGAGACCTACCGCAAGTATGAATAAAAAACTTCTTTCTAATGCAAGACCTTGTATGAACATTAAAGTGCCCCTATTATGGATTTTTGAAAATGACCTTTTTTGCAGTGTGTAACTAATGTGTGCTCTGATAAAAGGAAAAAGTGTATAAAGTTATTGTCTCTCAAAAGAAAGAGTAACTCTGAATTATTGAAACGAGTCGTTTTTAAAATGAATCCCAAGCCATTTCATGTTACATTTATATTTAGTCATTTAGCAGACGCTTTTATCCAAATGAGGATATCAACGTGAAACATTAGCATATTGCCCGTCCATTCGTTGGTCTTTTTGCATTGGTCTGAATGAATATGCTAATTCATTCTTTTGCAACTAGGTAAAATAGTGTTTTCCCCGGTAACGCTGTACACAAAGCAGCGCTGCGCTCACAAACGCTGCTTTATCAGACATTGCAGGCATGATGAAATGAAAATGAGACCAATCGGACCAATCACCGCAGATTAGCGTCACGCAAAGGAGGGGTTTGGAAAAATTAATCATTGAGCGAATCATTTGGGAGTCATTGAGCAAGTAAGGTAAAAAATAAATTCATATTATAAGACAATGAAAGTGTTTTTTGACCTTGCATGCATGTCAACCTATTGTCGGGGGACTCCCAAAACCAAAATATGAACGCTTCATTACCTATAATAGGGGCTTTAAAGCTTTACAGTCTGATTATTCTACATTATTTACCAAGACGTGCTTGATTTATGGTTCCACTGGAAAATGGTAAAAAATGTACTGTAAAAAAATCCAACTTGAAAAAAAGCAACCTTACTTATATACATGTGCATGTTTTTGTTCAAAATCTGTCCAAATGTTGTCCAATCTGAGTCTTTTGAACATACAGTTTTAGAAAGAGCAATGTTTTCAAGTTCCAAGCATGCTTTACCGCTTGACCTAATTATGTGGCAACATAAAAATTATTATTGCTTTTCATTTTACTGGTTTATTTGCTGTTTATTTATGTTGTTTCTTGCTAGTTAGCTGGTAACATGGCTCAGAGTTCATATTTTTACTGAATTAGTAATTGTTGATCTGACTGGTTTTGAGATTTGTGTGTAAAATTATATATGCATCTCAATTGCACCTTTGGGATTTTATATATATTTTTTTCATATAGGGGTAATATGTTTGTCTCTAGTTTTAATAAAAAAATTCAAAATCAAACATGATGAAAGAATAAGGTTTGTATTTTTAAGTTCTTTCGAAGAACAAAAGTTTTAAATTGTTTGCGTTGTTTGACTGTAATAGGTTGCCTTATTTTTAGTTAGGTCAGTTTAAGGTGTTTCTTTTTTTACAATGTTGATAACACAGTAGTGAGTCTGAATCTGCACAAGGGGAATTTAACTTGTACTTTATAATTACCTTAGGGTATGAACGTTTGTGGTTTGTGGTCATAGATTGCCTGTGCACACACCTCTGGCCTTCCTGCTGGGCTTGAATGAACTAGATGATTTCTTGTTTGTAGGGTTCTGTGCCCTGTCTCTTCTTCTGCCTCCTATTATCCCTGGTGAATGACTACATCTCACCCTGTCGCACTTTGCACTCATTTAGAATACAAATTCACTCATACCAAAAACCTTGTTTTTCATTGTTCTGTCATGAATTTTAAAAAAAAGTTTTGGCCATTAATTGGCTCACAGAGGTGCATATTATTTCTTAACAGATGATCAATAATGATTGTCAAATGATGTGTCAAAGATTATGGCTTGGTATGAACTGATTTTTTTGAGGAGTTAGACCACAAAATGGCAAGTTTTTTTTAAAACTAGTGTCTACATCAAAATTTTAAGATAATATTGATTTTGTTTAATAATTTAAGACACTGCATAAATCCCATTCTACCATTTGTGTTATGGTAGTGGAAAATAGTAATAATGCTAAAGGAGGAGGTGTGTCCAAAAATGTGCCTGGTAGTGTAAATGTCGGTTATTTCATTAGTGCTTTACAAAGTTGTGTAATTAAAACTGTGGGTGTTTTTGAATGGCTGACTGGGTTGTTGTGAAGAGAGAGGCATTAATCATCTTCACTGATGAGCTGTTTTGCTCTTTGTATAAAGCTTTAGCTACCAGAACAATCTGAAATGCTGTGAAATGAAGCACTGCAACCAGCTACTGTTCGACCTCTGTCATGACACTTGGCTGCCAGTTTAAATTTCTTTCGGTTTATGTTTGCTTCACTTTGATCTCCTTCTATTCAAGCCCAAAAAACAGCAATTACCACAGTGGGGACAGGGGTTTCGTACTGATGAGTTGGTAAACTTGTCTACTATTGTTGCTGCCTGCTGGCCTTGACAGATATTAGATCAATCTTGCAGCACGGAGATGTCCGATTCAAGATATCAGAACGTGTTTTACTGCTGCCCTTGGAGGTGACATATACTCCATCTGTACTAAGTGCCTGGCTGTGCATATGCTGCATTTACTGTGCTGAATCATGTCAGTGAATCAACAGTGAAGCACAGCAGTGCCTGAGAGTTCTGTTAATACAAAAAAAAACATTTGCTGCAGAGCTGTGTGGTCATGTGTTATATGCAGTGTGAATGTACAACAACTGAGAGACAGAGAAAGTTTGTGTTAGGCAGTGATTAAGTAGACTTAAGTGCTTAAGTGGATTTAGCTTTAGTTAAATATTCTTTTAAGAATTTTGTATGTATCCTACTGGCAGTAAAATTTGTATCTGAGAGCATGGATTTAAAGCCTTCTTTCCTGTGCTAACCAAGGGGGTCTTACAATAACTTGCAGAGAGAGAGAGCCATTTCCATTCATATTTCGAATATTTCCATTAGTCATATTGGCAGTTTTTTATTTTATTTTATTCTGCAAGAATATATTGTTACTTTTATAGCTATCAATATAGAAACCTTGTTATTGTTAGCATAATAGTGTAGCTATGCCATCTAGCAGCATGCTAAGGGAGTGATGCTAACTTGCTAATTTCTGACAACTATTGTGCTGTTTCTCATTCTTGAGATGATGAATAGTTCATGAGTCATGAATATTTTGGTGTTTTACTCCCAGAGGAGACCAGTATTTACTAAAGGTTTTTTTTTATATTTTTTTTTCTGTTTTATTTTAGAAAGAACTAAATTATCAGACAAGGACACATTCATGTGATAAAACATTTATTATGTTACAAAAATTCCTTTGTTTAATTATCGGAGTATCCTGAAAATAAAACCATCACAGTTTCCCCCAAAATAATAAGCAGCTAAACAATTTTCAACACTGATAGTAAGAAATGTTTCTTGAGCACCAGATCAGCATATTAGACTGATTTCTGAAGGATCATGTGATCAAAGACTGGAGTAAGGGTTGGTAAAAATTCAGATTTGCCATCACAGAAATAATTACATTTTTTAAATATTTGAATCAAATTAAAATAATTTTCCCTTTTTTTAAGTTTTAGTCATCCCTGTTAACTTTTAGAGGGCACATATGACAGTATATATCTAAAAAGCAATAATTCACTGTCAAAGTGTTGAGTTTAGAGTGCGAGAAATGCTGAAAAATTATGAATCCTAAAGAAAAGCATAGGAGAGCGATGAGCTTTTCATCTAGGGCATCTTTTTTTAATCTATATTTTTTTTCTGTTATTCTTCTTATTTGGAGGCCATGCCATTTTTCTCCAGTGCTGTTATGTGACCGTGTACTGAACACATCTAAAATCAAAATTTATGCTGACGGTAATAGGTGCTATCGGTATTTTAATGGAGTGTGCGTCTTTTATTTGCTTGTCTTCACACTACGGTGCCACAGTTAATGGAACGATAAACAAGCAAATTAAAATACTGGCAACCCAGGTGACTCAAATGCTCTGTGATCCTCAGATCTCTTTTAAAGAGTGAGGAGAGTTGGATATAAACCAATCTCTCCCGTTTCCAGACAGTAAATACGTTGCTTTGTGTTATAAGCTCTTTTTGGGCATGTTTGCAACTTTTTGTATTTATCAGCAGCTGAAAATGAACATACTGTATGCAGTAAACCTTCTCTGCAAACAGAGATAACATGTTTATATTTATCTCACCTACCTTTGCTGCCTTCAAACTTTTCAAGTGAGATAATTTCGTGCCTCGCTTGAGGCATACGCTCTTGACCTTTTCTTTTATGAATGGGTCATGAAATTTGAAAAGTCTTCTGCCCTTCCTTGTACACCATATGAGTCTTCCATCCAGATTTACAGAGAATGAGTAACATATCAAGGCTTGACAAGTGAGCTGAGGTACAGAAATGAAACTGAGAGGAAGGAATGAAAAGCATGAGCTTGATTCATCACATAAGGCAGAATGTTTTAAGATTTGTGCTTTTATGGCAGGTTTAGTGCCCTGATGTCCCTAAAGATCTTAATGTAAGATATTTAGCATCATCAG
The DNA here is from genome assembly GCF_003368295.1 of Carassius auratus. NCBI lineage: Eukaryota > Metazoa > Chordata > Actinopteri > Cypriniformes > Cyprinidae > Carassius > Carassius auratus. The sequence goes on along the minus strand of NC_039272.1, from coordinate 14,191,766 downwards.
TGTGTTTTAGCGATAAGCTAAATCTGACAGAGGGAAGGCTGAGAAGTATGTTCAAAAAAGTTTCTCATGTTAAAAGAGTGAAGGTTGTCTTTTCTTGACATTTTTTTTTTAAGTGGTGTGCTTCAGACCTACTTTTTCTTTTTACTGTTTAATGGTGTTTCTAGGTCTGAAGTCTTCAGGGGGTAGTGCACATATTGCGAGGCTTTTACGGGCTGTTCCGAAACTGTCCACAGATCCCTGTGGTTTAGGACACTGAAACTGCGACAGAAAATATTGTGTTTAATTATTAATCCTCGTAAAACTGGATTACACTGCTTTTTATGGTATCTCTTTACACTTCAATTTGAAAAGTCACCTACAAGATTCGAGGTGTTTCATTTTTATTTGCAGTATGTACAGTATTATGGGATACCTGTACAGTTGTGCTATATTAACAGCCAGGTTGTAGATTCCATTAATTTGCAGTTGTGATGATTAATATGCAGAATGAGAGCAGAATAAGCTCAGATAAAGCCCAGAGGACAGGCCACATCTGTAGTCAAATCTCCTAGTCATCATCATTTTTGGAAAATGTAATATCACTAATGAGATCCCTTCAACATTTCAATTATTTTTAAAAAATTTAACTTATACTTTGTTTTCTTTTTGCTTTGTACAATTTATTGTATATTATCATCTCACACAGCATGGATCAGCATTTTCTATAAAGTATTTAAATTATAAAAATACATATCTGATATGATTATTATATAATTAGCATCGAATTAGCATAGAAACAAAGAAAAATGATTGCTCAACCAGAAGTTAGGTGGCGATATGAGTCAAGTATGCAAATGGCCTTTGAACAGAAGAAGAAGAAAGTAGTATGGCACACTTTTTCCATGCGTCCGTTTTCATAGTGACTCAAAGATTCATTGCTCTGTTGAGAATGTCTTGCGTGTTAACCAGTGCCCGGTTGCATAAAGCACCTTAAGTTTGTCCCTTAAGTATGAGACTTAAGGCATGACTTCCCCTTACCTAAGGGAATGATTTAAGAGTGTTACATATAATCTCTTAAACACTTTCCATAGCAAAGGGGAATAGTTACAGTAAGTGTTTCACGAGGGCAACCTAGGTTTTGCCATTAAAAAAATTGGCATGGTCATGTTATTTATTAATGCAGATAGTGGTGTTAGTTTTCACAGAAAACAATATAACATGGATAAGGAAAACAAAAAAGAAAACCAAACATAAAAGAGAAGGACCAGACGAGATGGAAACTCAAATTGATAATTTACTCAAAGCTGAAAATTCTTAAAATCATTTACTCACCCTCGTGTCAGTTCAAACCCATAAGACTTCTATTCATCTTTGGGCAACAAATAAATATCATTTATGTCCATGTAGAGGTTTTCAGATACCAGTGTGAATAAATATATATTTAAATGCAAAGAGACAAGATAGTCTATGCATGACGTTTTATTCGTATCCAAAATGATGTTAGCCTTAAGATGCTAAACTCTCCTTCAGTGTCTGTTTCATTCATACTCGAAGCCGGAGGGCGATCTCGCTCTGAAAGTCCAAACCAGATTCATAGAAGTAGCCTATCTTATAAGCTGAACAAAAAGCAGAAGCGTAAACACAATAAACTCACGATTGCAACAATATATGGTTTATGTGTGTTTTTCAGGTCATATCCAGGTAATATGTAGGGAAATACAGGAATAAAATATTATGTTCAACATATAAAGTGGCCGATCATGACTTGTAGAAGAATTTTGTTTAACACTTAAAGTGACATTTTCCAACCCTTATGTTATACTTAGGAAAATGACAGTGAAGGGGCTTTATGCAACATTTAAAGGGATAATCCACCCCAAATTGAAAATTTTGTCATTAATCACTTACCCCCCATGTTGTTCCAAAGTTATGAATACAATTTGGTAGACTGAAATTTGTGTGTATTGATGTATATATTATATACTTATTATGACTGTGAATTTTGTTTGATCAAAATAAACAGTAAATGGACGTCAATTTAAAAAAGATACCTTTTAGGTCAATAAAGGTGCAGTTACAGAATTGGCCAGCAGGGGAAAACATGCAATGCTAACTAGTCAAACCTTGTCCCTTTTGATTGTAACCTTTCCACTATTTTAATTTTAAAAATCATTTTACTGTCAGCTTTCAGTGTTTGCAACTGTGGCATCAGATTTGCATTGGTTAGAATGAGAAAGCAGACCCATCCGTGTTAAAGGCTGTGAGGTCATCGCCGACTCTGTCACTACTCATTATATCCAGGTCAGCACATGGTCTCAGTTGGCGTCTGGTCGGATAGGAGCAGGGAATAGGATTGTTACACATTCTTATCGGAAGAGGGCTATGTCTGCTGAGGCTCAGCACAGAAATGTCAGGTGTGTCCTTTGCTTCTGTGATGAAGAGACACTGGCTTATGGTTTATTCACTAAAGCTCTGTCAGACGCCCTCATTTTCACACTCACTCTCTTTCCTTTCTGCTTATGTCTCCCTCTTTTTTGTTTTTTGAGTGTTACTTTCTTGCTGCAGCTTGAAAAATTTGTTTAAACAGGTGTTTTGGCTCAGGTGTTTTATTTTATTAAAGTTTTACTGACAAAAACACATTATTCCACATTCTGCTCAATGTCCTAAAAACAAATGTGCCAACCGAATGCTATGAAAACATACAGTGCATAACAATTTATTAGACAATTTATTTTGTCATAAGACAAATATTAAATACAAATATTTTAGAATTTTTTTAAAAAAAGTCTTATTATATAAAAATCTTATTGTAATAATAAGATAAAAGCGATAAATAATTTTTAATTTTTAATTTTTATTTTCAATATTTTTTTTGGACAAAAGCATCTGCTTAATGAATAAATGTAAATGTAAATAAATAACAAAAAATAACAAAAATGGCCTCCTTTGCCTTTGATAACAGCTCAAGTGCTTGCTGGCATTATGTACTTTTTGACTAAATGGGTATCTGAATAAAAAATCACTGTAAAGCACTTGACAATTTTGTTCTGCCTTTCTTTCTCAGATAACAGCAATAATTATATTATGGCATTAAAAATAGCTTATACTCTTACTAAAAAGCTTACGTATATTGGAGGTCTAACCAATACAGAAAGCGAAAAAATTATTTTAGTAATACTGTTAGTTAAGAGCAGCAGTGGCACAACACTTACATTGGTTAAAAACCTTACATGAATTTGTTTTAATAAATTTAATTGTAGGCTATATAGTGAATATAGTTTAAATCTCTAGATAAAAATTTTAACAATAAAGATAATAAAGACCAATAAAATCACAGTAATGCTCTGCAGGAACACGCGTCACGTGCACTTTATTTCTTTATCCTGTAAAAGCATATGATATTTATATTCTGACAATTACACGCTGCTTTCCCTTCACAGTTCCTACTCTCATTTTAAAGCTTAAACAACCCATATTTCAGCACACTGACCAAAGTTTAAAAGGTTCCCTTAAAGGAATCTCAGTCTGATTCTTTTCTTCTAGGTTGGGGGAAGTCAATCCAAAGAGCTTGTGATCGTGATTACTATCATGGATTTACATGTGATGGTCATACTGTGTATCTCTTTGACCATCAATCTTGATTACTTGCCCAAATTCCCTTTCCGAATTGCAATTGTCAATAATTGTCCTTTTGTTCTAATGTTGAAAGCTGTTCAAGCTGATCGTTAATGAACTTGCTTCTGTCTTGTGGAACTAGGATTTGATTTACAACATCCTGTTGTCTTGAGCCTTTCTGTGAAATTCTCTGAAATGTCAATATTGTTTGGGATTGTATGGTCCTTCAGAAATCATTCCAGTTTAGTGTTTTTCTTATTATTATCAGCACTGAAAACAGTTGTGCTGCTTAACATTGTTCCAGAAATCTTTTTATTTTCTGGCATACTTTCATTAAAAAAGTTTTTTCAAATGTCCTCTGCATGTCCATCTTGGTAACTATATCTAGTTATGCAAACACTCTAATCTACTTGAATGGGGAAACACTGAAATATCCAAAATTGTTTGTCAAGATCATGTTCCGCTTCCATAAATTGGGAATAAAATTTAAACACAATTTGATATTGTATAATGTGCTGCTTTAGCAGTATTGTCACCTTACTTCAGCTAATAATGCTTATTCCTATTCTAGAGTAAACAAACTTTACCAAACTTTTCTCAGCTGTCAGACAGTACTTCCATTCCTACAGTCTCCATATTGAGCATTGCTTTTCTTATTTAGCTGTAAGCCAGACTACTACAGCTGCCATATTTAGCACTCCTTTATTATATTCTATTTCATTTATATTCGAGTAGTCTTCTCCTAGTTCGATGTTTGAGGTTTGATGAAATGATGAATCTCTTTGACATCTGAAAAGCCTGTCATTTTAGAAAGTACATTTTGAACCCTCTTACTCTTACTCTTTCTTAAGATAGAATAACGTGACTCATCTGCTGTACATCCACACAGCACTGAGTCGCTCTCCTATTCCATCTCTCTTACTCAATGGCTGTAAACTCCCCACATACTGTCGGTTATGTAAGAGATCTGTTCAGCAGCTCTGCTAGCTGTCCGTGCTGTTGTTTTTGCACACTGAGGTGTTGTTATGTAGCTGACCACATTTGGTCAAGTGCTCCATTCAGAGGCTGCAGATGAAACGCTCCAAGCGGTTTCACAGGTTTGGTGCTCGTATTTTTAGCCTCCTGCCTACCTTTGCTTAAAAGTGTTTGTGAGTGCAGTTTTAAACCAGGACACACATGCCATTGTTCATAATTCATGCAGCAACAGCGGCACCAGAAAAAGCAACACTGAATGTGTTGTTCTGCTCCAATTAAACATTTATGTTAATCTATGTAGATCCATGTTAATGACCAACATGGGTGCTTTGTGAGCGAGCCAGAGGGATTTCATTCACTTGCGTGTCTCTGTCTGCTCATACATTTATGTCAGTGAATGCTTTGATCTTGATTGAGATGCTTTCTGAAGATCAATGTTTCATATATGTCTCTAATTGTTCTTACTCATGATCATTTGAAGTCAAGCTTCTCCGAGGTGAATCAGTGGCTACTTTTCATATTCTCTCTGTAGCACTGACTCAAGTAACCCTGTCTTTCTATACCCATCGTTCTCTTTATTATTTTTCTTCATGTCCTCCTCTGTCTGCTTTGAGGAAGCCAAAACACAGAGTTGCAAATACTGTTGGAAATACTCCTAAGTGGTTTGATCCAACCTTTCCAAGGGACTTCAAAATCTGGTGTCTGTCTGAACCTCCTGCTCAGTGCAGTCTGTATCTGCAGTCACACTGAAAAAACAACTCTCAGCCCCACTGAGACCTCCAGCTCTGTCTCTATAAAGCATATTAAATGTCAGAGATGGATGTCTGTAGACTTTTCTATGTGGAGATGAGAGCAGTACAGGGAGGTGGTGGGACTGATTTACATGACTTGAGGCAATTCACAAGAGACCTGCTCTAGAGTCAGTAAGAGCTTTTATTGGACTTGTTTGGCTCTTGCAGGCCATGGACGCAGAAACACTTCTACAGTAGGTCAAATCACTGTGCAGTCTTGAGGAGGAGAATCACAGCTGCCACACACACACACACACACACACACACACACACACACACATATATATATATATATATATATATATATATATATTTATTTACTATTTACAAGTTTTTTTTTTAAAGTGAACTGATGTTCAGCTTTTCTTTTTAATGGTCAACTTATTTTCGAGTCATCACCATAAAAGCCCTGTAGACACTGTCACAGACATGAATACATCTTTCATTACAGCAAGCTGAATGCTCACTGACACAGACATCACGTTTTCACGCCATTTAGATTTTTATTTCGACATGACACATAGCAGTTTTATATCTAATTGGGTGAGTTGTTTACTTACTTAATATTTAGTCAATAATGCCATAATTTTCTTCATTCAGGCTGAGAGCTCACACGAAAACAAGAGGCGAGATTTATCGCATGAATCCAATCATTTCCAATCAAAACCGATCATATCAAATCAAATCATATAATATAATAGGATTAGTCCAATGAATCGTTCGGTTTCATAATGCGTACCGAACCGAAAGCCTCGTACCAAACGGTTCAATATGAATTATTGAGTGAAGTGAGTGAAGTGAGTGAAAGTGACATTCAGCAAAGTATGGTGACCCATACTCAGAATTCGTGCTCTGCATTTAACCCATCCGAAGTGCACACATACAGAGCAGTGAACACACACATACACTGTGAACACACACCCGGAGCAGTGGGCAGCCATTTATGCTGCGGCGCCTGGGGAGCAGTTGGGGGTTCGATGCCTTGCTCAAGGGCACCTAAGTCGTGGTATTGAAGGTGGAGAGAGCACTATACATGCACTCCCCCCACCCACGATTCCTGTCGGCTCAAGACTCGAACTCACAACCCTTTGATTGCGAGTCCGACTCTCTAACCATTAGGCCACGACTTCCCAAATTGTTATGTTATTGTATTATTACTCCAAATATATACAGTTTACATACATACATTTATTATTTACATCATATATTTATGATATTTATCATAGTTACATTAGATAAATTACATTAATTGGGACAAAATTTTATACTTCTATGTGTATAAGAAGAAAGAGAAATAACTTTGAGAGAGAGACAATCCTTTATTTATTGATTTCCTCTTCACTCCTCTTCTTGTTCCCTCCTTTCTTGTCCTCATTCATCTGTTTTCCCTTCACAGGTATTGAAAGGCTCTAAGAAGCTCTCCATGTCGGTCTGTTCTATGGGACGGATCCCAGGTGGTTACGTGACCAATCACGTGTACACATGGGTGGACCCTCAGGGCCGCAGTGTGTCCCCACCACCAGACTTGCTGGAGCAGCATGGCTCAGGAGGAAGACATTTGGAAATCCAGCAACTTGGCCATACACACATTCGACACGAGGGTGCTGAGAAGAAGGTGAGTCTAAATAACCGCTCATGTTGACAGATTGAGTGGAATGTAAGCAATTTTAAATTCAGGGTGATGCTGTAAAGTACTAAACATCTGTGGCTTTTCTCTCTACATGCTTTGTCACTCAGTTTATTCATATTTAAAATGACAGCTCTAACGAGTGTAGAAATTATTGTAATGCCTCAGTGATTCCTCTCTGCTAACTGCAAACCAGCTCTGCTGGGCTTTTTTTCTCTGTAGGTGCATTAACACACACATACATTCATCAACTTTCCCTGCTATGCCCTCTCACACCTTCATCCCATATTCTGCGTCTTCAGCTAAAAACACCCAATGGACAGCAGTCACCAGTCACAACACTGCCAACAGGGTCTGAAAACTCCTAAACAGTTGCCACTAAATGTACTAAATACAACATCTGTCAATGACTCACAAATTAAAAAATGTATCATCAGAGGTTTATATTGCATATCTAAAGTTTCCATTCCATATGGAAGATTTTTTTGGCCATGTGATATTACATATGTAGAGACAAATCACAGCTAATTAAAAACAGCTAAATAATCATATAATTAGAGAGATATATTGTATGTATATTTAATAATAATATTAAAGGGGATCCAATTATGCTCTTTTACAAAGTCTTGATTTTTTTTTGGGGGTGTACTACTGAAAACACTGCCTCACACTGGCCCGACAGTAGAAAAGACCCGAAAAAACACTTAGCTCTTCACTAATTAGCACACAAAATACCATTGGTAGGCTTCATATTTTTACAGTAGCGCCTCCCAGAAAAAGGTGGATAAACCATGCTCTACTCTCAAAAGAGTAGCGATGTTTCGTTATGCTTTCAGTTTCGTTTGCCGTTTGATGTTTTTCATATGCAACAGAAATGGCAAAGCTTATGAGTTGAACAATAAGGTGGTAGTGCCAGTGCGATCGCACACAAAATGTATTCACACAGGCAGAAAAAATGGTCACAGTCTGGAGCCCTGAACATACATATTAACATACATAATTAATTAGGTGCATGCTTAAGAACTGTGTTAAAATGACCAGCAAGGTAGAAAACATCTGCTGCAAGAAAATTTAAAAGGACGAGAGTGGAAAAAAAAATTCTTCGACATTGCGAAAACTTGATGCTACAGCAGCATTTTATCATCGTCATCTTGTCTGATGCACTCAACCAAGCGTTCTTCTAGCCACGACCTCGTCCCTCCCCACCCCCCAACCATTTAAATTTCTATAGGTGGGAATTATTTTTATTAAATTCTAATGGGCCGCTTTGTGACATCAGAAAACCCAGAAAACAACACTGTAGTCCAAACAAGCTGTTTGTTGTAGTTATTGAAAAGGGATTTTTTCAAATGAAATATCTCCCTTTGGAGTGGACTTTGAGATTTGTAACTTTGTAGATCTGTTTTATGTCCAGTCCAAACATACACACTACACACTGACTGAAATTCAAAGGTGAAAAAGCATAATAGGACCATTTCAAATAATGATATTTGTAAAAAAAAAAATGCTAAATACGTTTCTCTTAATTCACTTATAACTGACAGTTGTGGACCTTATTTTGGACCTTAAAGGTACAATTTGTAAGATATTTGCAGTAAAATATCAAAAAAACCACTAAGCTAGTGTTATATAGTTTGTCCAACTGATTACTAACAATATCTCTAATGTTTTCAACGACTTGTAAATTATGAGAAAATTTCCATTCTAAACAGTGACACGGGGCAGTGCAGTCGCCTGTCAATGACATGAGTTACCCTTTGTTACCGCCTTTACTGACGTAGAAACCACATGAAAACAGTGTCGTGGACAAATGCGGAAGTAGTGTCTAGCGTCCAGCAAACCACTAGCTTGCTTCAAGCAGTTCCTTATTTACTTCTTCTTGCACGTTTTATGGTGGATTGTGTCACTTATTTATGGAACATAATTACTGTTCACCATCTGCTGCTGGTTCTGTCAACAAGGACAGCTCCTGTAAATTTGTGTTTTACTCAACAGGTGAGTTGTTTTGATTCGTATCTTTACAGAAAACGTATGGTATTATAACGACCAACAAGATTAGTATTATGGGACATACACTGATCCATAGTCTGATCGCGCCTTTTGATTTGACTTTGTATGTAATCTACTCGCGCAAATCATTGAACTCGCGTTTGAAAATTATGACATCAAGCACAACATTTATAAAAACTTTACTTCCTCTGTTAAATCCTTGATTTATATTTCCGTCTGATTGATGGCCGTCAGTGGTTGGGTAGAAGACAACAAATCCCATCATCCCACACTCCTTCACAACTTCATCAAACCACACAATTGTTATTGTTTTGGTAGTGCGCCCTCGAATGGCAGATCCTACAACCTGTACCTTTAAAGGGATAGTTTACCTATTTTTTTCATCACGTACTCACTCTCACATTGTTTCAAACCTGTATGAGTTTCTTTCTTATGTTGAACATAAGAGAAGATATTTTAAAGAATGCTGGTAATCAAACAGTTGATGGTCCCCACTGACTTCTGTGGTATTTATTTCCCCTATGGAAGTCAATGGGCACACCAACTGTTTGGTTTTTCAAAATTCTTCAAAATATCTTATTTTGTCTTAAACATAAGAAAGAAACCTATACAGGTTTGGAATGACATGAGGGTGAGTGAATGATTACTAAATTTTCTTTTTTTGGAGACCTATTCCTTCATCTGCCTATAAAACCACATGCAAAACCTATAATGCCATAAATGCAGACAGAGATTTTAACTCATAATAACTGTCTAAACTCCAGACAATGGTTAATTCAACAACAAAAACTGTTTGTTTCTCAAGTTTGATTATGGATGATACAAGGTAGCCCTAATTACAAGCACTGACAGTGATCTATTTGTTTTGGATGGAGGCAGTGGAGCATGTTAGCTGCAGAGATTCTTTAGCAGGGCTCTGTGCTGTTTTGGTTCAGATGTGGGGCTGCTGAAAGAGTGTTTCAGGCACGCTTTGGGGCCGGCTTACCTGAAATGCTCTCTATGTCAATGTGATTGATATGAACCATTTGAACTATCATCTGAGTTAAGATGAACTAGCCAAATCCATATTACACATTTATCACACTATGTGTAATGCATGAGGAATGAATAAGGATGTTTGTGTACTGAATTGTCTACACATGCACATTTGTGTTTACAATTGTGAGATGTACATGCCTCTGTCAGAGGTCAGAAAGTGGCTGCTTCATTAGGCTACAAACAGACACAGAATGTACCATCATTGATAGTCTGAATAATGCTCAAGAGAATCATATCTGGATTCTGGGAATCTGTGCATTGTTTTAGTATGAAACGATGTAAGACAAATGAGAACTGATGAAACATAATTACCTCAAACCCACATTCAAGCCCGTAGAGAGGTTATAAACACCGCTTTAATTGATTTGTTGGTAAATGTTCATCAGGGTTTAGATGCCGCAGTGGTTGGTTGTGCTGAATTCCAGACTTGAATCTTATTGGTATTTCATTCAGGTCGAATGTCACTAGAATCCTGGTGGGTGGGTGAGTCAATTTATAGTCACCTCCAATTCATTGCCTCAGCATTTTCCTTTAGTTATGGGGCGTCCATAACTGATGAGCAAAATGAAGTGTGCAACTCAACTAGGGGGTAAATATTCCACCTGCTAGCTGATAGTCTACTGTGTCATACGTGTTCAATTACAGTTCTGGATATCTGCTACTTTGAAGCTGTGCCTGTAAAATGTGCAGCAGTCTATCTATATTTAGTATGTACTCGAAATTATTGCAATATGCAGTCATTGTAAGAGGAGTCTGTTCAATCCACTTATGTGACAGGTTTAAATTCTTTTTTACATTGTATGAAGGTCACATTAAAGTACCACAACATACAATTTGTCAAATTATGCATAATGTGTAAAAATATTATTTAATTCTGTCAAATTAGTGCTCTGAATTTTACCCATCCAAAGTGCACACACACATTCACACACAAAGTGCTGTTAAACACAGTGCCCCATAAATGACATATTTATGGTGTCTAACGTTAATGAAACTAATAAATGTATCCAATTAAAATAGATTACAGAAGGAAAAAAAAGTGAAGAAAAAATATTTAAATTAGACATATAGTCTAAATTGAATATCGAATGAAACTGAATTGAATTGAAAGAGTGCAAAGCTGAGTTTGGAATCTAAGATGAATCTAGAAATATGTAGATGTGATTTATGCATTGAATTCGACACAAACTCCTGCATTATCGGCAGGTTTTGAAACACTTGTGGCAGACGTCACAGCTGTTTTTCCTCTCATTTGTATAAAGTTGAACTTTTTGACCCTTTCTTGGCTGTCAATCCCAAAGTTTCCCCAGGGAGCCTATTGCTCAGCTAGAGAATGTATTGGACGTGTACTGTTAGATTGCTTTAGGAGTTGTGCTGGTGTGAAGACTTGTTAGTGAATACATAAACAAGTGAGATGAGCAGGATAAAATACAAATGTGTGTGCTCTCTCCCTAGGTGAATATCTCACTGGATGATGGGCGATCTCTTGGTTTGATGATCCGTGGAGGTGCTGAGTATGCTCTGGGCATTTATATCACCGGAGTGGACCGAGGGTCTGCTGCAGAGTACAGCGGACTAAAGGTAAAGTATCTTGAGTCACAATTGAAGAAACTAATCAGGCATATATTAGACTATCTGAGAGCCTACTTTGACTTTACTACAATTATTTATGCCTCGACTCGGATGTGAGTCGATTGCTTGAGACAAGTTCTTATTTCAGTCTAAATCTTTTTTGGATGGGAGCAGTGTGCAGTGAGTTGCTAATAAGGTTTCTAGAAGTCATCAGTCAATCAGAGATTCAGTCAGTCAGTGATTCATCAATAATGATTTCATTGAAAACAGCTCATTTACTGGGTGCAAAATTGACATGCCACCTGACATCTGACAGGAAAGTTAATCATGTTTGAAAATGCAAGTCATTGTGTTTTGACTGGAAGTATTCTTCATCTGTTCGCTTAAAACAAACACAAATTGTTTCAGACATGTTGACATCTGATTTTTTTTTTTTTTTTTTTGTAAAGCCGCAAGTGGCCAAAAGTGTTCAACATGACTGCATTTAGTGTGTCTAGTTAAATTTATGGTGTGAGTATATTGGTAGAGGTGGCCTCTGCCAAACAGGAAGAGGTAGAAACAAAGCAACACTAAATCCAAAGCTGGCCGCATAAAAGATTGAGCGAGCTCTTAACATTTTGGCATCAGTCCATGGACAGAAAGATGAAAGATGTTTCCTCTTTCTCCATTCATCCGGAGAATGGGCAGGGTAGGCTTTTTGGAAAATATCACAAGCCTGAGTCTTCATCATAGCATCAGTCTGCTTTAATCTGTAGAAATGAATTGTTTTGTTCATAATAATACACTTTTTGTTTTTTTATTGTGTTTATTTTTCATGATATTACCAGTCTTCTTCCTCAGTCTCTGTCTCTCTTTGTAACCTTATGTGCTTGAGTTATTCATTGATTGGGCTTCAGCAACTACCTCTGGCCCACCAGATACAGATAAATATTTTACGTTACCTTTTTGGTAATTCAGCTCCGTGCTTCTGCATGTCCACAACCATTCATTTGTATTCTTGCTGCTTTGCTGCATGGGGAAAATATTAACAAAAGGGTTGATTTGTAATCGTCTCATGTCAGGGCTGGTGTTTACTTGGGCTGGTGATAAAAAGTCAGACATCTCTTATCATAATTTGGCAGGATAGTGTGACAACACAATATTGAGACGGTTTTGTAGAATGTATGCTGGATCAGGATGGCAGTGTTAGAAAATCTGGTGCATCTGCACTGAAATGACAAAAATCCCTCATCTGAACACAGAAATTGTGAACATTTTGGAAAGGGAGGACAGATGGTTAGCCTAGGAAACGCATCTAAAGACCAACAGAGTCAAGGTTTGGTTTGGTAGAATTGCTGTTTGGTGTTAGCTGCAGCTTTGGTAGTACAGTTGATGCTGCGGCCACACCATTTGGCTGCAGAGAGCATCTTTTCTCCATTAATAGCAATTATATAAATTGATAATTCATTGTATTATAGGGCTGGTAAATGTTTTACCAGTGCCCAATTTCTTTTGAAGTGCTCTTAATAGCTAAAAATTGATTGGTGGTGATGTTTTACTTATCCGCTGTCTCCAACTTCACAGCTCAGGATAGTTGCAAGTGGTTTGGACTGTATTCTTGTTGTACCATTAGCTGATTGTGACATTTTTTGTCACTGTTGCTTTATTGCTAGAGCAGAGTTTTTAAAATCAGGTCTGTGGACCCCCAGATAGCGTGTTATTATTATTATTATCAGTAGTAGTAGTATATATCTTACTATTGTCATTATGGTTTTATTCTGCTTTCATGATCAGTGCAGTATAAATTCCAGCTTATTTTATTTTGTAAGCATATTGTTTATCTTTATAATATTGAATAATAGCATTATATTTTACTGTCTATTTTATTATTTGTACACAGTATAAACGGCTATATATGAAATATATTGGTATATGCTATGTGTACTGGATACCAATCTATACCATGCGTTGCTGTTTTTTTATTGTAACAAGTAGAGGGGAGGCACCTCATTCGACACTGGAAACATAACATTTATGCAACACTTTTATCTGAAGCTACTTGCATTGCATTCAGTATATACATGTAACATGTAGTACATGCTGTGCCACAACTTTAATAGATCTATCTACTTAAAAGAAGGTCTACCTTGCAGACAGCAGACAGTGAGGTAGGAGAACATTGGTTATTATACGACTTAAGGTCAAATCCACTTTTATGCTGATATTGTCCACTTACACAAAAAGAGTTCTTGCATAACCTGCACATACAAAAAGCCTTGCATATACACCTGCACTTACACTATACCACATGCTGTGAATGTTACTAAAATTTCTACCTCAATATTGCAGCTTTCCCAGAAATTACTGGGAAAAGGTCCCACTTTTTGTCCATTTAATTGCATATTGTAATTATCAGCCCCCAAAATTACTTTCCTTATGATAGATTTGAACCTTACCATATTATAAGAACACATAAATCTACTTAGCTCAACATTGTTCTGTTGGACAAACAACTGTTGCAGTACTGCTCTAATGGAGAGCGGTGGTTGCAATGAGGAGATGAAAGATTGACTGCTTGCTTTTTTGGAGAGGCTTTTCATTTTGCTCTCTCTATAATTGTTTTGGTTTTAGTGCTTCTTCAATGAAGCCCTCATCATTGGACCAGAGGTTCAACTCAAGAACTCTGTCTAAAACTCTCTTTCTTATAGACACTTGAAGCAGAACTAAATAAGCAATGAAAGGATGCTAGACACACTTACCATGAATGATATGCTTAATTAAAATTTCAAAAGCTGTGAGAACCAGAGGCAAATGTTTTCTTGTGTCTTGATAAAAAGATTTATTGGACAAGTATGTTAACCTAAGTGGAATTCATGTGACTTGCAGTACAGTGACGATCCATATATATTTTACTGTTTGAAAAAAATATATATTTAGCATTATATTACAAAGGCAACATGTTGTTTTTAAAATGTAAATAATACAATTTTATATTTTCTCTGTACTGAAGCAAATGCCATTGTTTTCTTTTATTTTGTCACTGTCCTGAAGGAAAATAATTACTTATATTGACAGCACATCTTTTTTACCCTCTTTTAAAGAGATGTTTACAGTTGTTGCTAAATGTTTTAGTGGAACCATGATACTTTTTTTTTCAGGATTATTTGATGATTAGAAATTACAGAACAGCATTTGTTTGAAATAGAATATTTTTTTTTATTTTTTTAATGCATCCTTGCTTTTATATGTGCCATTGCCTATCATGTGTGTGTGTGTGTGTGTACAAGTTGAGTACAAAGCAGTGTTCCTTAGTCCAACAAAGTTTTGGATCCTCCTACTAGCTCTTTTTTTAGTTAGAGCTTCTGGCAAAATTCCTGGCCTTTGAACTTATTCCATAATTCCTTTCGTCTGAACAGCATTTCCCTTCAAGCATCCACCCCCACTATTTCCCAAAAACCCTTTCCCTGTCTGCTGAACTCAGAGCCATGCAGATTAAACTTTCAGCTGCGCTGGAGGTAAAACTGACTGATGGCTTGGCATCTGTCCCATCTGCGTAGCTCAACACTGGGCCTAATTAATGTCCGTTCCCCTCTGAGATGAGATGGGCTCACCTGGATCTGTGGCGGACATCCGTCAGACACATTTATCTGTGCCTCACCACTGCCGGTGTCTGGTGAAACTCTAGCTGACAGATGGATGTGCGAGGCCCGAGCAGTGTGTTTGTATATTTAAGAGGGGGCCTGAAGCCTGCCTGCGGTTTAATAACTTTGTCTGAGTCTTTTATATTTGTTTCATTTAGACCCACCTGGAGAACACAAAGAGATAGCCAGAGGCGACTGAGCATGGAAATAGAGCTACAAAATGAGCGTATATTAGTCATGTCTATAGTCCAACATAGTTATTGCTCCTTAAGGTGTTTCAAGTCTTAATTTGGGACAGGTCCATACTCTCTAAATAACTCACACATAAAAATCCCATTTGTGTATAGGGTTTTTGCTAGAGTACATAAAGGAGGATGAAGCAAGATTAAGCTTGTTTGATTTTTATGGACACATGGTTGCTTTATAATATTATATAACGCATAGACAGGCTCTGGAAAAATGTCTGAATTGTTGCATTTTCTGAGACATTTTTGTAATTGCATCCTACTTATTTAATGCAATTGTCAGATGATGTAGCAGATTTATAATCATTATATACATTTTAATTATTTTCTATTCTTTTTGTGTTTTAAAAAGTTTTTATGCTTTATTTTATAAGAAGTGTGACTGTTTAATGTTTGGTTATATATGTAGTCTCTAAAAATTCTATTTAAAAGCAGAACTTGATGGCATAAGATTTATTATTAATAATTATTGTTATTATTATTAAACATTATTATTGTTATTTTTTACATTTAATTTGGCTTAAATGTCTAAATACATTTTAATGCACACAGGGTGTGTATAGTTAACACTCCATTGCACTCTTGTCATATTTTAGTGTTTTTAAACATCTGAGTCCATTCTGGTAATGCATACGAAATGCATATCTCACTGTGTTTATTTGAATGTTTTGCCCTCTCAGCTGTTTAGCAATACTGCATTTGCTTTCATACATTTGTGTGCTACATGTTTAATGTTAGTGTTGATTGTCCCCAAAGGATTAATAAAGGATATATTCATGTAGAGGGCTATTAGAGGAGAGTGGGATGGAGGGATGAAAGAGTGGTGGAGAAAATGGTGTAATGGTGCAGAGGGTGGAGGAGTAGTCAGGAAAGATGCAGAGCGCAGCAGAGCATTGAAGAGTGTCATAAAGGTGAAGAAAGGTTGGTAGAAGAATGCCAGTGGTTTCCCTTCTGCGAGTAAATGAAGGATCCTTGAGTTCCTGCAGCTTTAAATCACGCTCTCTCGCACTCCCTCTCTCCCTCTGTCTTTCTTTCACTGTTCCTCTCTCTCTACAACGGTGAGTTATAGTGCGTTCTGGCTGCTGACTCCACTGCATGAAGAACGTTTGCACAGAGAGGAAGAAACAGACACACGTCGATAACTAATCTCTCTTTATTATTTCTCCTTTGCTGAGGAGAACAAAAGGAGGAATGGAAAAGGTTTGGTTTGCAGCAGTGATGGAAGAACTGTTGGGAAAAACAAAAATCATGTTATATCAATAGTTACTTTTTTTTTCAGTGAAAGGAACAGGAATATCCAAGTTTTTTTTTTTTTAAGGATGGTCTAAAAGCGGTAAAACCTCCTCTTCAATTTGAACACTGATCTACAGTCTGCAGTTTCCTCCTCACTGTAAAAAAATCCTGGGCCTTTTTGTTTGGATCATTTCATAGTACATCCATCCATCATTTAGAATTTGTCTTGCTTAGACAAAAGCTGGCAGGGTATTTATTTTATAGACTAGATGAAAAAAGTCAGGATGAGTTTTAAGATATCGCAACCTTGAAATACATGAAATATGCAGTAATATATGCATAATAGACTTTTGATGTTTGCAAGGACTTGAGGGTAAGAAAATAATGATAATGTAAACTGTCCCCTTAATGGATTCATGACATGAGATATTAAGATGCGAGATGATTTAGACACAGTAAAACAACAGTGTTAAAGTCACTGATTGTTGTCCCACTGAGCTGAACTGCTCAGAGAGTTTTTCATGAGTTATGTTCATTATATTGATTTGCAGAACACACTAATATTCAGCTATGGCTGAGTAGGTTTAATGAGAACAGATTGAGCTCTTTATTTGTAGCTTGTAACTGAATAATTTCCAGTGAATGGTCTTCTTTCTCTTCATTGTCTACTCCCTCACTTCCTGTCAGTCTGTTACTGAGGAAATTTGGAAACAGGACAGATGATATTCATAGCTGTCTATCTGCCACACTTTGCAAAAGCTCTGGCAATACAGATTAAATGATTTTATGTACAAATCACACTGAAGGGACAGCTTGTTCATCAGTTATCAGCCGTAATTGATATCTGCACGTGTAAATTAGCTTGCAGCTCTTTCAAACAGGTTATTGTGGTTCATGGGCCCTGTGCCAGTGTGCCAGGCATTGTTGCATTTCATTTTGTCTCATTTGGAGTGTCTCTCTGTCTCCATCTTTGTAGGTAGGGGATCAGATTCTGGAGGTCAATGGACGTAGCTTCCGGAGCATTTCTCATGACGAGGCTGTGCAGATCTTGAAGAATTCCCGCCACATGCTGATGACTATAAAGGACGTGGGGCGGCTGCCTCATGCACGGACTGTGGTGGATGAGACCAAATGGATTCCCAGTGCACAGATCGCTGAGAGCTCGGCCAATAGCAACACTCAGAGGTAATGCTTTTCTTTTTTGAGCTCAGGTTCTTAGTTGTGATTCATTTAATGCTTGTCATTCATACACCACCAAAATGGAATTTTAACAGCAAGTAGATTTGCTGTCGGGCTGTTTGGGCTGAAAAAGTGCCACGTTTTGACAGAGCCACACTTTATGTACAATATGAACTTTTTCAGACGTTTCTCCCAAAATTTTCATACAAGAAATAAATGGCAGGAAGACAAACATATTGTACATGAGACAATTGTTGACATACAATGAGAGTACAGAGCTATAACATTAATGTTGATGGCACTGAACAGATACTGTAATCTGCTTTTGTAAGAATTGTAATAAAAATGTAAAAATGAGTTATATTGTTAAAAGCTCTTCTGCAACTTTAAAAGGGATATGTGAGGTTACTTGATTTTCTCAGAAATTTACCCATTTAATCTTGTGGTGTTCTAGGAAGAACAATTTAGATATCCAAAAGAATGGGATTTGTTTTTTTTTTGTTAGTTTTTTTGCTTATATATGCCAAAACCTCGATTAGCTTTCTTTCACCTTCTTTTTGTTAGAAATGTAATTATGTTTTTTTTTTCTTGCTTTCATATATGTAACTGCACTATTGTTGTATTACTGTTATATTTTGTTACATTTCAATAAACAGACTGTTCAGAAAAATTTTTAATGAAGTGCTGTAATATACAGTATGCTTGGTGGAAAAAGATCTTAATTTGTGACTGCATGTCAGATGGTAAAATAACAATCAATGAGACCATTGCTGAAATCTGCCTTAAGAATCACTCATTTTGATAGGTGATTATAAAATAAAATAATCAGATCTAAAACCTTATGTAATTTGTGACCCTGGACCACAAAACCAGTCTTAAGTCGCTGGGGTATATTTGTAGCAATAGCCCAAAATACATTATATGGTTCATAATTATAGATTTTTCTTTTATGGCAAGAATCATTAGGCTATTAAGTAAATATCATGTTCCATGAAGATATTTTGTAAATTTCCTACTGTAAATATATTTAAACTTCATTTTTTATTAGTAATATACATTGCTAAGAGCTTCATTTGGACAACTTCGTTTGGCGATTTTTCTTAATATTTTTTTTTTTTTTTTCCAGATTCCAGATATTCAAATAGTTGTATCTCAGCCCAATACTGTCCTATCCTAACAAACCATACATCAATTGAAAACTTATTTATTTGGCTTTCAAATGATGTATAAATCTCAATTTCAAAAAAATTGACTTTTATGAATGGTTTTGTGGTCCAGGGTCACATTTCGACATTTATTTGGAAAAATTAATTCATTTCTTTTCATTACTGTAATAGCTCCACTTTATTCAATATTTCAGCTTTTCTCTGAAATTCAACTGTGGTCTCACTCTTTTACTAAATTATTTTCAGGTCAGTGAATCTAGTCATACAGATAGTGGGTTTGAAAGAGAGTGTCTAAAAATAACAGTGTGGCGATTTTAAAGCTAGATGCAGATGCTATTGTTAGATGATGTGCCTTATAAGCAGTGATGGTTGAAATATATGTATGACATGCTAGATGGATGACAGTAGCACTATGACTCACAGCAGGGATCTCGTCTCTCCCTGCTTTCTCAATGGCCCAAATGGAAATGGGCAGATTGGGATCTCTGGAGGGTGTGCTCATTTCTAAAGTGCTCCCCTGGATATCCGGCAAGGTGCCTTTTAGTTCCATGCTTCATTAGTCTTGACTTCTAAGATGCATTTTGATTACTTTCTTTTGTATCCACTATATAAGTAAGTCAGTCTTCCAACAAGAGCACACTGTAGATATGGAAATCAAATATTAAGTAAGGCACGTATGTATAGGCAGTATATGTATATGCCAATTGCAAAATAAACCCATTCAGAGTTACAGGGCTTGTTGACTATCCTTTTTGATTCACAATATATAACCAATTAGCAATTATTTTGTTGGAATGAAAAGAGAAACCAAGGAATGATATGAGAGATGTGAAAGTATGGCGCTATAGACAATGGTTAAATATCTGACTACTTAATGACTCTTGGAGATTGACTGATCAGAAACAAGTATTGCAGAGGATCTTGTCATAATAAAAGTTGTTAGTTTATGCACTATTCATTTTATCCATTCCATTTTACTAAACAAAATCTCTGTCTCTCCTAACAGTGTTCTGCCTGTTGATGTCGGAGCAGGAAGTTCAGTAAAGGTAGGGTACAAAAAAGAGATATACAAACCCGTTTGAATTGTTCACATTTAATTTAAGCATCCAGGGTTAATGTTCTATTTAATATGCCATTTTATGGTTTTCCTTCCAAATAACGAGCTGAGAAATAAGAATACAAAAAGCTGATATTAAAGGAGTCATATGACATCGCTAAAAAGAACATTATTTTGTGTATAATGTACAGTGCTTTTTCTCCTTTATGCCCCGCCTTTCTGAAATGCATCAATTGTTCTGAAAAGCGAGGTGTGCTCTGATTGGCCAGCTATACAGTGCATTGTGATTGGCTCAATTCCTCAAGCATGTGACGGAAATGTTACACTCCTTAATACTGTGGTGCCGTCTCCCAGCAGGACGAGACTCATTCCAGCTGCTCTGCTCGTGTAGCAGAACCTGACTTTACCAAGTGAGACATGTTCCTGGGACAACATCTTTGTTGTCCCTAGAACAACATTGTGATTAACCAATCAGATTTGAAGAAGCAGTTTATAGATTTTGTGAAGTTTATGCTTAAAATCATTGTGTGGTGCTTATACATCAGTGTCATTCATCTATCATTTCCTCTGATTTTAGGGATTACTCATGGTTAAGGTTAGGTTTAGGTGTAGGGATATGGTCAAGAATATATTTTTGGAGTAAAATGTTGTTCCAGGGTCAACAAAATATGTTGACCTAGGAACACATCTAACTCAGCAAAATCAGGACATGCGCTAGTGCACATCCCATCATCGGTTTTCTTTAGCAGATCAGTCAATGTACTGTTAGGAGTAACTGAATAACTCGGGATATTGGTTTATTTTGTATCAGAGGGAGTATCAGGCACATTTATAAACCAAATAATTTGTGGATTAGTGTGTACTGGAGATGTGAACCATTTCAAATGATTCAGTTTGATTAAGTGAACTGGTTTGACCGGTTCACTAGGAAGATCCGGTTAAATAGAACGATTCGTTTGGGATCCGGACATTACTAGACGAGACAAAACCAATAAAACCCATTACAAACCAGGCATTTGTTGCATCCAGTGGAGACAAAATGACTTATTATAAAGACTTTTTATGTGTTGCATTGCGTATCGCGCTAAGTAAACATAAAACCATGTCCGTATTTGTGATCGGAGAAACAACAAGCCTACTCTACATTGCTCAAGACTTGTGTTTGAATCATCATTGGCAAATTATTTAAACATAAAATACTTAACATTATTTACAGGCTGGAAGTCAGAAGTGCCAGATGTTCTTGCAAAGTTGGAACTGCCTTGCTTTATAGAAACAGCTGTGTTCCACAGATGCATTGTAGGCCACTGGTTCAGGAAACGGTCCTCATCCTCCATAAAATGTGCAGCAAACATCTGAATAGTTGGGTTGAACTGTTCTGAAATAGTGTTGAAATACAACTTAACCACTGATTTGTAGTTGTGTCCTCTTATGGAAGACCAAACAAAGAAATGTTGCTTTTGCAACAAAGCACAGTGTCTCCTCCACAACATGGCGCCAGCAGCAACAGCAAGAACCAAAGTAACGCCTTCTTTTTTTGCGTGAACATTTGTCCGGTCTTATGCAATTATTACCCCATCGTGACGTAGACATGTGGGGGTGTGTTTAAACAAGGTATTTAGGTAGGAGTGGTTGACTCTTAACTTTTATAAAGAATATCTCTTTGGATTTGAGAGTTTAGTCTTTGCTACTTAAGGTCTTGTAACACTCCAGAGTGAAAGGAAAAATTTAAATCACATCATATGACCCCTTTAAGGTTAGTGTGATATTGAAAATAGGAATGTATTGGCTCCACATCATTTTCCTTTGGTGTCTATCCACAGATCAAAGCAATCAAGCTTTTTAGTGTGCAAATTGAATAAACAATGCTATCTCAGAGTAAACACACTGTGTGTGTGTTGATGTGTGTACGTGTGCACGTGCATTGTGCCAATGGCTGCTAACGGCGTCTGCCATACATGGCATGGTCTATTTTCTTTGGAGGTTTTATCTGATGGTTGTTAAAGGGTTGTTTTTGCACAGCTGCAAGGCTGTGATCTCTGCCTAACTCCCTCACATCACTCTATTACTGAGTGCAAAGGACAGCTCTGAGCTGGGAGACATCAAACTGCACTGATTGTGTGAAGCGTCTGTCTCATCTTCTGAACACAGGGAGGAACACTTGCATCCTGCTGGGCAAATCAAAGCTCTCTTAGGGTTTGAGTGGCCTTCTATAAGCAGTGGAGAACACATGATGTTTATCCACATGGTTGGAGTTGTATTTTATCCAGGGTGACTAAAGAATGGTTAAAGGACCCTGTGGAAGAGAAAGCGACAGGGAAATTGCTGCATATGAGACTTTTTGTGTGATTGTCACTTACTTAGTTCAGTGTTCCAACCCCAAAAATAAGCTTTTGAAGTGAATTGCTTTTTTTTTTTTTTTTTTACACCAAATTATTATGGATTTGATGGCAAGCGCTCTTCTATTCCATTTCCCAATCGTGCATTCCAAGACCTGTCAGAGAACTTTGGCACAAGTGCAGGATTTCTGAGACCCATTTATGTCCAAGGTGACCTAACAGATTGACAAGGATCTTCAATGAAGTAGTATTATAACCATATAGAGGGATGAGCCATTATTTGCAGCAGAGAAACAGAGGTGTCACTCCAAAGACCTGGCAATACAGCCTCACTCACACAGCAGTGATGTTAAACAGCAATAAACTAAAAAGTATGTTCTTCACAGTCATATTATGCTTCTGGTTAGCTTTTAGAGCTAATTAAATTAGGTGGTTGCCTATTTTAGGGTTCTTCTGATCATTGAAAGCCTTGTAAGGGAAACAGGTCAATTTAGCTCAAAGTGAATCATTAATGTTTTAATAGGGAATTTGGACAGAATCACTGTTTTTACGGCTGATCACTGAGTCGGCCAAGCGATTAATTGAAGAAGCCATATAACATCAACTCTGCAGTGGATATTGAAATCCAAAATATAGTGAAAACACTATTAATTAGCACAGCAATAAGATTGTCAGTTTAAGACATTAACTTGTAAGAACAAAACACAAGATACTTCTCTTTTCAAAATGAATAAGACTTTACTGGATAAATCTAAGACATATAAACTAAACTAATACATGAATACACATGCATTCACATAGTCACACTGCGTCATGGCAAAACTTAACTCAGAACACGAAACTCTCAATGGAAGGAAAAGAAACTAAACTAAAGGAATTTAAGTAATGAGACTAGATGGTTTTTCTTCTCATCATGGCTAAGTAGCAGCGGGCATGCAGTCCAAAGCATGCTGGGATGGCACTCAAAGAACGCAAAAAGTGATGGCAAAAAGCACAAAACAAAAGTGATGACTAAAAGGATGACTAAAATGACATGACTTGATGGTGTCCTGAGTATTTAAACCGGGATGTTGTACACATCCCAAATGGTGTCTTGACCAATTACACATTGTCTTTGCTCTGGGTGTTTCTCTTGTTTCTCCTGCCAATACATAAATCAACATATTATCTTATCAGTCACATGGTCTGAATTTTCCCACTCTTGCCAGGTTTAATTTGGACATGATTTCTGTAACAAGAATATAATACATTTGACAAAGTATTGACTGATAGAAACATTTAAAGCATGAATTTTCAAACTCATATATACCCAACATGAATATAAACCTATAAACTAATCAATAGATATTCAAAATACACACAATGAGTGATTGGAGCATGATAGTCAAATGTGTGGGTTACATACATGATATGGAGTTAAGCAATGGACTGTTGTTTGTTTATTCTTTTGAGACCATTTTGATGTACCTACATCTGTAAAATTCTACCTCTGTGCCATTCTGTGAACGTAAGGACATGTTCTGTGAAGACCAGAGAGGTTAAAATGTCTCATAAGGAAACTCAGTCAAAAGTGTTCTTTTGTGTTAAAGCTGCAAACTGTTCTGTGAATGATTTGCTTGGTTAGGCTTGCTTCAGATTGGCTGGTGCTATAGGATCTGATTTAGTAAAATCTCGGAGGTAGTCATGGCAAAATTTTTTAATGAATATAATTTTTTTTCTGTCTATGCTCAGAGCACCCTGACTAACCACTAAGCCACTGCTCTGACTCAATGCGCACTGTTAACTATGTAAATACATTGTTTTTTTAATGTTGGGTGGCAAACAATTCTTAAACCCATGATGTTTTTCATATTAATGTAATTAAAAGCTTTTCTCAAATTAAGCCAACGATTTATCCGGAGCAGCCACTGTGTTTCCTCTCACAGTAATCAGCTAGTTCATAATTGTGGATTGGAGACAAGGCATACTAATGCATCATTACTCAGACGATTACCGTCAGAACTGCTTTAGGCTTACACAATTACATTTGAATGAAGACAGTAAAATGCATGCCGCGAACAGTGCTGAAACATAAATTAAGCGATAATTTATTTGCTAATTTGTTGTTAATCCTTGTGCTAAAAAGGCAAATGGCGGCATCTATAAGCTATGGGGGTTTAGAGTCAACGTAGTTATACTTTGTCACATTTAAGTTTGACTTAGAGAATTGTTTTGACGGTTTTTTACTGGAGCATTAAAGCTGAACTTACAGGAGACAAGGGGAGTGATTGGTTCAGGGACCATCAGACCTTTTCTATGGTTGTTGGACTCAAATTGTATTTTGTCTCAGTAACCTTAAGCTGTTTGTTTAGCTTGTTTGGTCGCGCGCGAATAACCCCTCTCAGTTCAAAACATGGTGCTTTAGGCTGGGCTGCCTCCTGTCCCCTGCGCCTCAGACCTGGCACGCTTTTATTTTGTTGAAATGAACCTAAATCTTCCATCATTCTGCGAGCAGATGAGAGGGCCTTGTCCTTCTAGAAAGCTTGACGGAACGGATACAATACAAGCTGTCCATCATGTGTAGCCTGAAGAATCAGAGCTTTAGCAAGCCTGAGCAAACCACTTCAATGGGACTTATGTAGGTCACTCAGATTACACCTGGGTGAACACTATAGTGTACCCAGAGTGCCAGTCTCCCCTCTCTATGTCTGTGTCAGTAGATTTACTGTAGTGTTGGGCGATATACCAGTTCAAACTGTAAACTGGTTTGAATTAGGCACACGGTGTGTGAAATCAGTTCTGACTGAAAAATACATCGGCGATGACCTACAACCACTGAGAGAGCAAGATAGAGGGCAGCCAGAAGTTCGGGGAGGGGTTATATGAAACATAGTTCGAAAAATATTAATATTAAAAAAGTGATTTTAAATTGAACAACAGGCTATTTCAAAACATTGCTGTTTTGACTGCATTTTTGTAAATGCTGCAAAATAATCGCAGCCTGACTGAGCATAAGAGACATCCATTAAAAAAACTAATTGTACTGACCCCAAACTTTTGAATGGTATTGTGTATATTTGTGAGTTCTGGATTGAGTGATCTGTTTCTTTACGAAGTATTATAGTGTTTTACAGAGAACAGCGTCGTTTTCTTTGTCTCTGTCACTCCCACTAATTTTTGTAGACTGTTTGATTGTCTAACGTAATCATCACATTATCATGACAGAGAGGGTCTGTCTCATCTTCCTGTTCTAGACGTTAACTCTCTTAGTCCTGTATCTAGCTCTGAGTCATAACTAATTTCAATAAACAAATTCAGACCTTGTGACATCAGCATCCATAGTCATTGTCCTTGTAATGTACAATACATCCTGTAAAATCACTATGACTCTTCATACTTGAAAAACAGCTAGAAATTTGTCAGTTCAGCTGTAGTCATGGGTGGCATGTTTGTTGTGGGGGCCGAGTCTGTGAGTAGGGTGCTTGTGTATGTCCGTATAAACTTGAGAGTTAAATTGGCAGAGACACTCTTATCCCAGGTTAATCATAAAGGCTGGCAGAGTGGAACGCCAAGGGACAGTTTTAGTGATCAGGGCTGTGGATCAGCAATATCCAGGGATGCGGGCAGTAATGAGGAATGAATGGTCCTCTCCAGACTCCTGGCATCATCAGTCTAGGCTCTTTGAGATAAAGTGCAAACCAGAGTGCCAAATAAAACCTGCTACTGTCCTTCATGTAAAATTAGATTTTTTGGCAGACATGAATGTTTAAAATCTGCTGTGTGATAATCTATTTGTACAAGCTATTAAGATTTTATTGCAAATTAAATTTTTCCCCCTGGACACAATTCAAACTTCTGGACTCAGGGCCTCATAAGATGTACATAAAACACCTACATGTGGATCTTTGATAATTTCCCAAATGTTCCTTTGAACAATTTATAAAAAGTCTGTACAGTATATCTACACTTCCATTTAAAAGTTTGGAGTCACTACCATTTAAAAGTTTGGATGTCTTGTGTCTTTGAAAGTTTCTCACCAAGAAACCAAGGTCTCATCAAGGTTGCATTTGTTTGATCAAAATTGAGAAATATCGCTAATAATTTAAAACAACTGTTTTCTATTTAATGCATTTTAAAATGTAATTTATTTATGTGATGCAAAGCTGAATTTCAGTGTCACATGATCACTCAAAAAACTTTCAAATGTGAAGTTCAAATGTGCATTTTATAAATGAGGTCCCAGGTGTCAGAAACACTAATAAATTGTTAACATAAGCACTCTACCTTGCAACTTGTAACTAACTATTGTCTGTTATTTATATAGCAGGCTGAAAACATGAATGAGCACTGCATAGAACACTGAAAAGAGTTGAATAAAATAGGCTGCCTGTGCATTTCATACTGAATAATTAGAGTCTGATCATGAATTGGTCTGAGGAAGTTTGTAACACTGACTATGTGCAAGTAGAAATAGAATAGTAAGTCCTTGAGGAAGGAAAAGATGCTCCTGTTTTTCTTCAAATGGTAGCACTCAAGGACAGATGCAAATGAATACAAAAAAGTATTGATTTCGTAAGCAAATCACAACGCTTGTCACAGCAAACTGGCCTCTTCTCTATCTGTCTCACTCTCAATATCTCCATAGTCTTGTCTAACAATATGCTAGTTTTCTATCATGATATGGGCAGAATAGTAAACTATTTTTTTTTTTACATTTTTAATTGAGTGCTGGGTTTCAAAATGTTTTCAAAATGATTTAATTATCAGTTTAGTAATGATGGTTCCCAGGAGGCAGTAGTTCACTGCACAAAATAAATTGTGGTGAACACAACCATATTCATCCTCCTTGCAAATGAAGCTGTGTGAAGCTGATGAAGTCTGGGTCAATGTTAAATTGAATGCACAACCATTAATGTCAGCAATAAAAGATATGTGAAGCATTTTCACCTCCCTTTTAGAAGTTGATAACTATGTGTGATTATATAATTAGATACATTTAGTATTGTTTTTTCTATGTTGTTTGAGACCATATCAGACCCTCTTTTTAGGTTACAACCAACTGCTCTGTGGATCCGTCCCTATTTTCTCTCATGTTGAACTTTTAAGGTTTGTTGTTTCTTACTTGATGATTTTATTTCTCTGAGTAAGTCACCAGCTAAACACTGGGGGGCATAGATTACATGGTGTTTCAGAGTTTGTTGTTTTTTATAGCAATAGCAGGACTGGGAGATGTGGAGCAAATTGGATAGAGACAGGAAGAGGAGAGAGAGAGGAAGCTTGTTGACAGTGATTGGAGTTATTGTGATGTAGGTTTGATTAAGGAGAATGTCTAAAAGTAGTAAGCAGCATGTTTTCAAAAAGAAGGTGCACAACTGAATGAATGAGAGAGAGAGAGAGAGAGAGAGAGAGAGAGAGAGAGAGCTTGTTACCCTAGGGTATGTAGCATTACACATTAGACATGGCTGGCTGGTGAGGTCTCAGCGATGCAGTCCTGCAGCTGCTATTCTCTCTTTCCCATGAGTGCCTGCTGCCCACACACTGACCTGAACATGCACATTACATCAGGTCATATCAACTACATGGTGTGACTAATGAATGCACAACTATTTTATACCACTATAGCACTACATGACACTATTTGCATGTAACATTGGCTGTATCCGAAACTGAACTTAGATGCTTTCCCAGACTTCAAAGGGAGCATTTTAATACGAAATATCTCCTAAGGGTTTCAGACGGGATTGCAGGACACCATAACATCATTCAAAATGATCTAAAAAAAGTCACGTGAGCTTAACAAGCAAACATGTAGTGACTAATATGCTAATTTGAGTAGAAGTCAAAAATTGCAATTGCATAAATAACACTGTGAGACAGGGTTTCAGGGTTATTACAGTTAACTTAAGACTAAAATCCCCCAAAATTGTTAATTGAAATTGTATTAAATTCAGCTAGAAATGTAAAGCAGCATTTATTATTTTTATTTATTAACTAACTAATACTAAAATAACTAATCTTAGAATAAAAATGAGTGAAAACTATGTAGACTTAAAAAAACAAAACAATAACCAATAAAAATAACAACACACAACAAAATTACTAAAACTGTAATTAAAATTCAAATGAAAAATTATTACAATTATTACATTTCAAAAGTTATTAAATTTGAAAAATAAAAAAGCAATAAAACTGCCAAACACACACAACAAAATTACTAATTACTAATCAGTTCATTCAACTAAAATTTAAATGGAAAAAGAAAAATGTATTTAAAATATTAAAATAACTAGAATAAGTTTTTTTAAAATAAAATATTGAATATTGATGTATGAATTGTATTAAAAAAATAAATATATGAAACTAAATCCACCAGTTCTATGCTGGCAAGTCATTAAATAATTTATCAAAACAATTATTTCAAAACAGGGTTATTTTAGTTAACTAAAACCTAACCAAAAATTTAACATATATCAGTTCATGATTATGAATGAATTAGTTCATTTCGTAACAAAGCTCTGATGTGTGTTGTTCTGAGATGGAGTGAATGACACATATGATAAGATATGATTACAGGTGGAACAAATGAAGCCATCTATGATACATACATTTTACAGATTTTACATGCATGTACAACACTGCACTGTAGACACACCTCCTATTGTTTTATTTTTTCTCTTTTGCAGTCAATCTGTTGTAAAGGTGTTGTGCCAGCGGTCGGAGCGGTACGCGCAGGAGCCTGGAGCTCACTGGAGGAGCAGGCGTACATGCTTCTGACAGAGACAGAGAGACAGACCATGATCTATTACATTCAAGAGTACCAGCGTGCACACATCGGGGTAGAGCCTCTGGCCATGGCCCTGTTTGAACTCTTCAACACACATGCCAAGGTGAAATGACTGAACAAAAAAATCTCAAGACAATTGATAACAACCCATAATGCATGTTTGTAATGTAATGCAAAGTGTCACTGAAAACTCTTTATTTGATGGTTAGCAGCATTCTATTCAAATGAAAACTGTATCATATTTTGGATGATTTCAGGTATTTCTTTTAATGATCTCTTGGCTGTTCCTGCTCCCCAGCTGTCCTTGCTGGCTGAGGTGCGGACTCTGGTCGCCCCGCAGGATCTGGAACGATTCGATGGGCAGGTGTTACATCGTGAGATGGAAGCGTGGAGAGCTCGTCACGGAGGCCTGGGCCTCCTGCACCCTGACTCTATCTGTGTCACCCATCCAGAGGGCTACATTCCTGCTGCCTGCCAGCTGACCAGTGCAGTCCTTGGCTACAACAAGGCACGTGGATGTGCGAGCATCATTTGGCGTAATGCAGTGCTGTGAATATTAGTATCCACTGGTGGACAGATTTTACTCTGCTAATATTAGAAGTACCTATATAAAAGTACAAAAGTATTTGCTTTTGTATATTTTATTTTGCTGAACAAAATAGCAATATTGCGAAATGTTATTACAATAATGTTCTTTCAGGATGCTTTGTGGAATAGTACATTTAAAAGAACAGTATTTTTTTTAAAATTACTTATAAAAAAAAAATATATATATATATATCCAACTGACCTCAAAGTTTTGAAGGTCTGATGTATAAATCTATAGCTACATATTTATATGCATAAATACATATTTATTTATAAAATAAATTTGAAAAAGACACAAAACTCACTAACACTAAAACCAATGTTTACACTACCATTCAAATGTTACGGTCTGAAAAGCTTTTGAAATGTTTTTGAAAGAAGTCAAAATACAATAAAAACTGTAATATTGTGAAATTTAAAAGAACTGGATTTTTTGGTTAATAGAAAAGGATCCAGGAAAAGGATTCTTTAATAAAAAAGTTTAAAACAATAGCATTTATTGAAACAATTTATAGAATTATTAATTTCTTTAAAACTTTTGACCCCAAATGTGACCCTGGACCGCAAAACGTCTTAACATCTTAAGTCCCTGGGCTTTATTTTTTGCAATAGCCAAAAACACATTGTATGGGTCAAAATGATGGATCTTTATTTTATGCCAAAAATCATTAGGATATTAAGTGAAGACCATGTTCCATGAAGATATTTTTATTAATTTCCTACCATAAATATGTCAAAACTTAATTTGTTATTAATAATATGCATTGCTAAGAATTCATTTGGACAACTTTAAAGGCGATTATCTAAGTATTTTTTATTTATTTTTTTGCACCCTCAAATTCCAGATATTCAAAAAGTCCGATCCTAACAAACCATACAGCAATGGGAAGCTTTTTAATTCAGCTTTCAGATAATGTATACATCTCAAATTAAAAATATTTACACTTAAGACTTTTTGAAAAGAAGTTTTGTGGTCCATAGTCACAAATGAAAAGTAGTTTACGCATCAAAAGTAGTGATGTATACCAACCTTAGTTAGATCTAAATAAATTCATTCATTCATTCATTCATTCATTCATTCGTTCTAGCTTTTGATGTTCTATCCTAATAATACCTACAGTATTTGGATTCAGAGAGATCTTTATTTGTAACTTTATTCAGACTAATTTTTCTGTGCCTGCATTGATTGGTCTGATCTGATATGTCTTGGTATTTGTATGATTTGATTCCAAAACTGTTGTAAAATGTCATCCGCACAAGCCGTAATTGAGCTGAACTAATGAAAAAAGAGCTGCATCTCAAGTAGAGCAACGGTTTCTTAAACTCAAACATCTTTTTGATTGTATTTTGTACTGGAGTGATTGTTGCTGTGTACACTTGAGTTATTTCAGGGATTGTTTTTCTTTTTCTTTTTTGCTTTGCCTTTATAGAATGAGTGCAGGTTGGATGGTAGTTTGATGCCAATTGAGAGTCTAAATTCTCTTCCTGATGTTTCTCTGGTGAGTTGTTTACATTTTTTTGCAGTGTTTTTTTGCATGCTGTTAGACTGGATTAAATAAACATTTTATGGAGAAAAAGCAGCCAACGTTAAAATGGCTTTTGTATTTTAACATTTGAATGTAGCAAGAAAAGAAAGGGACATAATTTAGCAGGAGGAGAACAAAATATTTATCCCTGAAAGACTACAAATACTGTCGCAAGAAAATTGCAGAAGATTTTTTTTTTTTTTTTGGGATGGAAACTCATACTCTTTTATTTTTTCATATCTCAAAGATCAATAGATCAGTCTCATAGTTTGAAATTTAGTAGAGGCAGTCTATATGTACTGTATGCCTCCACTTGACCTTAAAATTGAAAAATGTACAGTATATGTAAAGTGTGTATTGATTTTGCCGAAATTGCATGATGATATCATAATTTATTAATACAATTAAATATATATGCTAAATTAGAACATGACCATCTGACAGATTTCCCTTTTATCTAGTCAATTTGCTGAAGATTGAGTTGAGTTCAATAGATTTTTATCCTACCCTTCCTTGCTCTCTTTTAATTAAGCATCAATAGCCCTACATTATCTCTTGTAATCATAAACGATTATCTTGGATGAATCCGTAATTGACTGTCTTGTTATAAACGTGCACTTATTCAAAATTGTTGTACATATAGACAACTCTTATCATCTGTTAATTTCAGAATGTGCTGATGATTTAGAAGAAAGTGTCACATTTTAAAAGCTTTTAAATGTCAGAGTGTGTTTTTTTTCTATTCTTTCTCTGTGTTATCATGTTACCTGCCTCAGTGATAATGCATTCTTTAATTGCCTGTCTTGGTAGTTGATGGCAACAGAGAGGAGATAAATATAGACAGTAAGTTTTATGTTTTATTTCAGGACAAGGTGCAGCCGTCATCCGAGTCACCCCCCTCGTTCAAGCCTCCCCCTCCACCTGTTCGACTCGCCAGCCCTAAAAATCAGAGCAAACGACCTTCGTCCAAGTTGTCCCAGACCAACCTGCTCTTTACCGCCCCCTGTAGGCGGCATCAGGAGAACCACACCCACAATCACACGCACTCGCCCTGCTCTGCTCACACCTCCCCATGTACCATCCACCACACCGCCTCCACCTGCTCTGTCCGTCACACTCCTCCACCCTGCTCTCACCATCACAGCTCTCCACGATCATTATCCTACCACGCTAGCCCTTCTTCTGGACCCCCATGTAAAGATTTGGTTCAGTTTCTGATGAGCAGGCAGGCAGCGGTGCTCTCCCCACACCTAGAGTCTCCAAACCGTTCTAGAGAAGGAACCCCCATGATCTCTCCACGCTCCTCTCCATCGATTTCGCCTTCTCTGCTAATGCCTGCACCGCCCCCCTGTAGCCCTGAGAAGCTCGAGGGCTCCCCCCCTACACACAGCTGCGGTGCCACCCAGACCAGCCCACTACACCCCGAGCCGGAGACGACAGAGGAAAGGCCTCAGCCCCAACTACGAGGTGAAGACACTCTATTGTAATAATTTACTCACCCTCATGTCCTTCCAAACCTGTATGACTTTCTTCTGTGGAACACAAAAGAAGATATTTTGAAGAATGAACAGTTTCGGTTACCATTGACTTCCACTGTATAAACAAAAAAAAACGGAGACTTTTTTTTTCATGTATATATTATGTTCAACAAAAGAAAAAAAGTAACAGAAGTTTGGAACAACATGAGGGTAAGTAAATGTTGATAGGATTTTTTATTATTGGATAAACTATCCCTTCGAGTTGGGACTGAAATTGAATTAATTATGTGGTATATTGATTAATCCGATTAAATTCCATATATCAGTATTTTCTGAGAAAAGCCTCTAATTGATGATGATTTAAAAACTTGATTTGAATGCTCTTAAATCTGCACCAGCTTTTCTCATGCAACATGCAACTGTTACTTTGTTTCAAGAAGTGTTAAAGTTTACTTAAGTTGGTATTCACAAAACATTTTTGGTTGTGTTGATGATTATACTGCTCAAATAAAACGTTTTGTAAGTTTCAGAATTTATATTTCTGAAATATATGAAGTTTTCTGTATTTACAGCATTCATAGTGGGAGAAAAAAGGGAAAATACACAAGCAAAATGGAAATACGACGGCATGTATCACAATCAAATTGAATCAGGGGAATCTATTGATAACAGCACTGTTGAAAAAAAACTGGCTAAAGATAAAGGAGGTACTAAATTCTCTTTAGAGGCTTTAATTTCTCAGATGGCAGGACACCTTATTACAAACTGTACGTATGGTCATAGGGCATCTCATTCATCTAAAATAATTAATTACACTCATTTAACATACTAAATTGACAGTCCTAGCAGGTCCATCAAAACTTTGATGAAGTTCAGCACTTAGGGAATTCATCCAGCTTCTGTAACTCATTTCAGATCCAAATAATGTGTGTGGTTCACATAAACCCTGAATGCAGATCTCTAATCTGTGTAAGCTCAATTGTGGGGTTATTTATGGCTTTGTGCTCATTTGTCTGTGTTCCCAGGAGCCACGCTGTCCCAGCTGTCAGACAGCGGACAGACTCTGAGTGAGGACAGTGGAGTGGATATCGCAGAGGCTGGGGGGTTGAGTAAGGACAGCAGCCCGCGACCAGGTAAACCTCCGTTCCTCCAGGTCACAGCTGACACACGCAGAGCCGATGGACTCGCACAGGTCTCCGCAAAACAGGTGAGAGTGTTCAGTTGTTTAAATGAGTTCTAGTCAAATTTCATCATATAAATAACCATTATACAGGAATCTTTTTTAGTCTTGTTTGCCCTGCTTTTGATTTTTGAGTTCATGTTAAACTCTTCATTTGTTTCTTCTACCTTCCTTGAAATCTGTATTTTCTTTCTTCCCTGTTTGTGATTGTTTTAGATGGGAATAATGGAGCCTACACTTGTACGGGTGCCCAAGTGTGCCAGTACACTGGGGATTGCTGTTGAAGGGGGTGCCAACACCAGACAGCCTCTGCCACGTATCGCCACCATACAGGTGGGTCAGAGTGGGTCACTGTTCAAAGCCACGGCTAAGAAAGATTCGTTTTTTTTTTTTTTTTAAGCGATCCAAGAATGCACAACAGCAAGGTTATTCAAAATCTTGTATAAATACATACACTATTACAATATATATTGTATTGTTAGCTTAGCAATACACAATACTCATAGTCACCTATGAGCTTCCAGTTTTCAAAATATTAATAGTAAAAACAAGCCTATATATTAGCTTAGAAAGCTAGGTAGCTCATTAGGTTTTGGTAGCATATGGTTTGTTGATTTGACATTCTGTAGTTTTCACATATTGTTTTTCTGTAATAAATGTGAAATGCTAGCATAAAAGTAACACAAAGTCTTAGAATTACTATTCCCACAAAGTATCTTTTGTTCCTCTGATGGAAAGGGTAGCTAATGTACTGTGAAGGTCTGATATTACACCCATCGATGTGCAAGATACAGTCGTAACTTTATATAATGTGGTTCTAAAAAAGCTTTTAAAAGCCGTTGCATCATAGTCACATAAATGCTGAGGTCAGTAAAACCTGCTTCTCCGTCATGACTAAAATTGCCCCTCTGCATGAAACACAATTTCAGTTTTCTTATTAAAAATGAGTCATGACACGGTTGATACTTTTGCCATTAGATAGACCCCCATCTGTGCATCAAGGAGCATTAAGATGGTAGTTTAATCTTTAGTCACAACTTTACAGGAAGTTTTAAATATAAAGGAGCCAGTTTGTTTTCCTCAGATTTCTTTTATGACCTTTAGCCCAGCATCTGTTAGCAAATGGAGCACATTAGCATATTCAGGACCCGTTTATGTCTCCGTATGCTCGCTTCTCTCAGTGTTGTGTTCACTCAACATGAAGGTGAGAGATTTCCCCTTTAGCGCAAAGTAGCTTTGCACAGAAATTATTTGCTTGCATATTTAAAACATATTGCGATCAAGCAGCTAGTGATATGACTATAGCTTTAGGGGATGAAAAAGTAAGATAACTATATGGTTAGGATTAGGGTTTATCTTAGGGTTTCTTGCATGTAATTATGCATAAATAATTGTAAGATATAAGTAAGTGTATGTAACATGTAACAAGGACACCTCACAATACAGTGCTACCAAATTATATAATTCCGTTACATGTAACTAGTTACTCCCCAACACTGTCTACAATAGTTGCATGTAAAAATACAGTTGTACTGTGTAATTATGATACTATATATATACCGATTCATTTTACAGCAACTTCATGAATTCATCAAAAAGACAAAGCACATCTTGTATTTACTGAAGTATCTTACTCCAAACAAAGAGATGCGAATGCACCTGAAACAGTAATTGCTACCAGGAGGATCTGAACACACCATCATTTGTTGGCTGGTCTATTTGAAACAGTAGCTGTAAAACAAAAAGCTTTTTAAAGTGCCGTTTGATACCATCAGATTATTCCTCTGCTTATTTGATTGTCCTGGAAATGCTGGCCTTCACATGAAGGAAAAATCATTAGAAAAATAGAGATTTATTTTCTCGCTTTAAGCTATTGAATAGTAAATGGAGTTGTGCTTGATTGTCCTTGATACCCTACACCAGGATAATACTAATATTTCTACATTTATTAAAATGCCATATTCAGAGAGTGACTTGTAATGTGCTGTGGATAATATTTCAAAGCCAAAACACGCATAATGACTCTTCATTAATGCAGTATTTTTTAAAAGCATCATACAGTATTTGACGTTACATGTCGTCTGACACAGTTACGAACTGAATGCAACCTGAAAGAAATGCAAAGCACAATGAGGCAATGTCATAAATGTAACCATGACTACCGCACTTCCAGACTCCTTAAGATCTACTTTGGTTTTAATCAAATGTTCATTATGAGAGCATTCACTATTCTGTCTTTATGAGACACGTACAGCTCAGGTGTCATGTTAAACTGTAATAAATATTGACAAATGAGATCAGACTCCAGCAGGATTATAAGACAGTGATGTAACCCGTTCTCATCTGTGTTGTAGAGGAGTTTGTAGCAGGACTATTAGACAGGCCTCCCTCCAGCTAAACAGAAGAAGACAGCCAGAACGCTCATCTCGGTTATCTCTTTCTTCCTGTCCTCAGGCACTTTATCTTTATACTTTGACAAGAGGTTAGCTAATGACCTGTCAATATGAAGTGCCATATCTGAGAGAGCAAGCGGTCATTTTCCTCCCCATTTCCCACTTGTCTTTTCTCTCACACTTTTGATCGATGATCTCTCTTTGTGGAAAGTTTGAGTCAGCTGCTTGTTTCTCTCTTTCTCTTTCTCAGAAGGGGGGCTGCGTGCATATCTCTGGACAGTTGCGGGTGGGTCAGGTGATTCTGGAGGTGAACGGCGTGTCTCTAAAAGGCATGGAGCACCGGGACGCAACTCGGGTCATTGCCGAGGCCTTTAAGACCAAAGACAAAGACTATGTCGACTTTTTGATCACCGAGTTCAACTCTGCTCTGTAGAAGCCGTCCCTCGAGAGTTTTACTAGACGCCACTGCGAAGAACGTCACTTTACGTCACGTCCACACAGAGGGACTGAATGAGTCATGTTTGTCATATCTGAGTCACAGTTAGCTTAGAGTTCAAAAGCTGCAACGCCCACCTTACGTCTGTGTTCTCGCTATAACAACGAGCAGCTGCCACAAACCTTCACTGAACCTGTTCCTGGTATGTTCCAGTGAGCCAAGACTGATGCTGATATGTTTGATAGGATGAGATCAGGGTTATATCGAGTCTGTCAGATGTGTGCCATACACACACACACACACACAAACAAACACACACATACTACCGTTAAGTTTGGGGTCTTATGTTTTTGAAAGAAGTCTCTTATGCGGTCTTATCTGTGTATATTTTAATATATTTCACTCCGTATACAGCCATATACTTTAGTCTTTGTTGATACATGATTCTTCAGAAATCAATCTAATATGCTGATTTGGTGCTCAAGAAACATTTCTTATTATCAATGCTGAAAACAGTTGTGCTGCTAAATTTCTTTTTGTGAAAACCTTGATGCATTGATACATGATACTTCAGAAGAACAGCATTTATTTGATTTTTTTAAACAAATATGACAATGATCAAGTCTGTATTGTCACTTGTGACTGATTTTAATAAATCTTTGCTGAATGAATGTATTAAGTAAAAAAAACGTACTAACCCCAAACTTTTGAATGGTAGAGTTGTGTATATATAATCAAATCGTTCATTCATTTCTATTCATATTTATTATAGCTAATACATATATACAGAAAATATATTTATACAAAATATATAAATATACAGATTTGCTATTACAGAAAATCACATATCATTTTAATCATAATATCAAATGGCATTGTCATTGTTATGGAGGTGTTTTATTTTTTATTTTTTATACTCGCCCTTGATTCCAGAGGTGTTTAATATATTTTTTTTGATGAAAGGAACTGAATTCAGTGAAAGTAGTGAAACAACTTGATATTAATAAACTTTTGTAATATGTGAATGGAGATCAGAGTTATTCCTGGACAGAAGGGACGAGGAGGAGGATTCTAGTGTATCTTACTGTTTTCTCATTGTTTTTCTTTTCTTTTGTTTTCTTTTCTTTTCCTCTCCGTCTCTCTCACATACACACAAAATCAGGCTGTTTTTTTTTAAAGCTCTTACTGTATGTCAGTGTGCATACTTCAAAGAGAGGTTATAGAGAGGAATAATGAAGAAATGTATAGCAGTATTTGAATTTGAAGAGATCTGATGTTCAGAATAATAAGTAAATGCATGGCTACGGGTTATGCAACATACAGAGAGTTATTGTACATAGGTAAAATAATGTAAAGCTGTATATATTTTATTTATGTAATATATTTTTTTGCACATAATGTTGATATAATGTTTTCAAAGACTGCATCAAAGACATTCAAACCCTTAAATATGAAACCAAAACGTCAATACTTAGAATAGTAACATAGAAGCATTGCAGTTTTTCAGTGTTGTTCCCTTCAGATATTTTATTCATATACCACATACAGATAGTATGTTTTTAAGTTGATAAAGATCTGCTTTTTGTTAATTCGTTGCTTGTCATTTGTTGTGCTTTGCCATGTGAAAAACACATAATATTGTATCTTTACAGGAAGTAAACTATCATAGGCTGATTATAGAACAACACCATATAAAGACACAATCTGAGGGTATCACTATTATGCCTGAAATATTTGATTTATGCCAAACTGCAAAAGGGACTAAAATAAATATATAAAGACTGAATGAAATGTCTGTAATTTATTGATATTTTTATTTTATGGTTAAATCATAATGTTGTCATCCTAAAATGTGTACATCTGGCTTTGTTTTCTGATGAAGCTGTGTTTTGGTGCCCTCGTGTGTTCAAGCTTTGCAAAAACTTTGTAAGGCAGTACTCAATTTAAATATATTATACCTATTAAATATATTATACCTCCACAATATAATACCATATACTTTTTGCAATTAATTTGGTTTCTCTGCAATAATGTGACACCATTCAAATTCTTTTAGGTCAAGTCTGAATCAGTAGATATTTTTTTTTATTTCTTCTGATTTGTCGTTCTTCATTCTTCTGTTTCTGTGTGGTGTCATGAAAAATGTCATAATTAGGAGATTTTTAACAGAAGCCAGTTTATTTTACTATATGCACAAGACAATAGTTTGCACTTCATAACCTCGTATGTGTTAAACATGTTAAATATATTTGAATATGGCATATAGATGATATATTTACACAGAATGAATGTGTATTCTTAGCATAAATAACAGATTATGACATTTAAAAAACAATCATAGTACCTTACTACACTACAGGAGCAGTCGAGATGTAAAAGAAAAATAGAATATCAACAAGGGAGGTTTTACTATATTAACAGTCTATATACAGGACTAGTAACTATTATCTCCAAACCACAATATTAAAATAACACAAAGCAGTTTATATTCACAATGGGACATCCAGTATTAAACTGATCACGTAACAGACACAGATCATGCTTGGCTAACACTGCATGGCAGGTCAAACTACTGATTCAATTCAAAATAAATTTACTGAACAGGAAAATGGAATCTCAAACACAATTTGCTACGCTGTGTTCAAATAATCTTCTCTTCTTATTTTATCTACCTATGAGGTACACTCAAGTCGACTGCTCCCATAATACCAACAATGGAGAAGATAATGGTCTGTGATGTAATCTGAGGTTAATGTTAAGGTGATTATAAATGTAACAGAGGCTATTTATGTAATATACTTCACTGTAGCCTATTACTGACAAGGGAAGTGCTGAAGGGTGGCAGACTTCCTGATATATTGTATGGGGGTCTTAACGCTTATCTAGTTGGAACATGTCACTGATGACATCAGAATAGTGAGTCAGGGTAATGACGTCACCCCATTCTAAAAGGAACAAAAGAATCAAATTTGATTAATGTCACAGTAAATGAAAATATATCTCTATTAAAAGTGTTAAATGTGATGATAAAAATGTCAGCAGATTTTTTATATTGAAGCAATAGTGTTATTAAAAATGGCTTTAGAATAAATGCAATTTAATCCATTTAAAATGATAATGGTCTGACCTCTTTTCTTGTCTTCATCACTTATCTTCTGCAGGAAGCTGGTCCTCTGGGGCCGCATTGGGGTCCAGGAAGTCTTGGTGCTGCAGATGCTTTAGGTACTTTACGGGAGTGATGGTGTGAGTGGAGCCTGTGAGGGAAGTCAGAAACATGATCAGGGATTTTATTGGGACAAAAAAAAAAAAAACATTAACTCACAGGGTGGGGGTGGTTAAATGCAGTTCACTAATCACATACATACAATAATCAGTAAACACTGATCTTTTCTGTCGCTTAACTGCAGTGTATATTTATTGTCAAGGTAAATGACAGTGTTTTTATAACCATAATCCATGTGTCCCACAACAGAATGCTTTTGATGCTCAATAATTCATATTTTAAGTCAGCTAAAAATATACACTACAGTTAAAAGTTTGGGACTTTAAGATGTTTTAATGATATTGAAAGAAGACTATTGTGAAATGTTGTTACTAATATTGTAAAATAATTGTTTGCTGTTTTAATATATTTTCAAATGGAATTTAATTTTGCTAAGTCAACGTCTTCAGTGTCAAACGATCCTTCAGAAATCATTCTAATATGTTGATTTGGTCCTTAAGATACATTCATTATTATGAATATTGAGAATGGGTGTGCTCCTTAATATTTTTGTGGAAACATAATTGATCCAAAATATTACTTAAATAATAATAATCCAATATTTAATGTTATTTTTTGATTAAATACTCCCTTGCTAAATATAAAAGTACTACATGACCCCAAACTTTTGAATAGAAATGCATAATAAAAAAAAAAGTCTGATCAATATATCACTTGGAATTTTTAAAGGCACAGTGCCGCAAGGCAGAATTGTGCAATGCTGTGTGTTGTAATAGTTGTCTCTCAAACAGTGAATCATTGATAGTTCTGTGGTGTCAGAAAGAGCCCTTGAGCACTGCAACCCACCGATGAGAGCTTCCCATTTGCCATTGGCCTGTGTGACCTCATAGACACAGCGCATCTCGCTGTAGGTCACACCCCCAACGATGAAGACGATGATGCGTGGGCCGTTGCGTATCTCTCCTGGGCTCTTGTTTTTATGCCAGTTTCCATAACGTGCACTGAAAATGGACAGCAGTGGTATTATCACTAGATATTGGACTAGAAGATGTTGCATACAGCATCCATGTGTTTGTGCAGGCAATCCTACCTGCTAGCTGTGGTCGTCTTTGACGATGCTGTGCGTGTGGAGATGTAAGGGTACTGTTTTGGGTCAAGCTTGTCTTCAATGGCATCCTATAGTAATGCAATAAGGAGAAATTAAAGTAAAAGAAAGATGACATATCCAAAGTTAGGCAAGTACTGTTGGTTCAGCTCACCTCCATGATGTCTTTGACCAAAGGAGTCCACCGGGAGAGCTGGTACGTTTGCTCACTGACTCGTTCCTTGCGGTCAGATTTCTTCCCTTTACGTGTTGTTGCTTGCTGTAGAAACATATTTAGAGTTATGCATTTCGACCTCAGACATTATGATTAGTGATGCACTGTATTCTGATTGAATAAGCTGATAATTATTGTCATTTTATGGCTGATATATTCTATGTTGCATTAAATTGCTCAAAAGTCACAGTAATTTGTAATATTACGAATGATTCCAATTCCATATAAATTCTGTTCTTTTGAGTGTTTTATTAATCAAAGAATCTTGTTAAATGTATCATAGTTTCCACAAAAATATCAAGTAGCACAACTGTTTTTGGTCTCCAGCATCAGCATATTACAATGACTCTGGAGTAACTGTGCTGAAAATACAGCTTTTTAAAATGGTCGGAGAATGGAGGGGAACATGTTTTGTGTGTATTAATGACCTCTGAAATGATGGGAACCCCCATATGGGCCATATTAGAGATGATGTCGCTGTCCTCTGGAGGGATCTGAGCATGCTGGAGGAGCTTACAGAGATTCTCCTCTGACACACCTATGAGACACACACACACACACACACACAGTCATC
This sequence comes from Carassius auratus, assembly GCF_003368295.1. Taxonomy (NCBI): domain Eukaryota; kingdom Metazoa; phylum Chordata; class Actinopteri; order Cypriniformes; family Cyprinidae; genus Carassius; species Carassius auratus. The sequence goes on along the minus strand of NC_039272.1, from coordinate 14,149,840 downwards.
CAGGAATAATTATACATAATTATACACGTAATTATAGAGTTTGAACTGGTTCTTAATCCTTGAAGCCCAGCATTACAGCGTTATGGCAGTTTTGGCTCACCGTTGTGTGATCTTAGTAATGACTGTGTGTATAAACTGTACATGTCAAACGTACCACCCCCATCTCACCCACACACAGCAAAACCGAGAGAATACAAGCAATTGGCCATTTTGCAGCTCTCTCACCATTCTTGAGGAAAATGTAGAGCAGGATGATTCGGATTTTGTCCATAATGGTAACGTTGGCATCTAGTAGGATGGGTACAATAGCTCTCATGGGATCTTTGATCTTCTCACCCTCTGCATCTGTGCCCATCGCTAGATCCTAGGACAGAGCATACAAACACTATTAACACTAATTAATGTGAGTGCAAAAAGACCAATCCAAAATAAGCTTTACCTGCTCAACACGGCACAGTTTGTCCACTGTGCCCTGGTAATGCTTCATACAGTCTTCTGCTAAGTGCAGGTGAGTTGAATACTGCAAAATTATAAAACCACCATCAGCAATATTATCCATTTGAATCAGTTCACATGTAAATGATCTCAGTACCTTGCTTAACTCTTTCTGGTACTGTGGCATCTTTTTAAGCATTTGGGAGAGCTCTTTCATGGTGGTCTGGAAGATACAAAACACTTTGTCAGTTATTGGTAAGAATCAAGAAATTGCAGTTAGTGTTTAATCGATGATTAATAACACACCTTCTCTCCGGTGTTCATCTTTTTGCTTGCAGAGAAATCCTTTAGTGATTTAGTCACAGCCCTAAAAGAGAAAAACTATTATTTTTCAATACATTATTATTATAATTATTCATTATTCATTTGATTAGTTAAAATTGTTGAAACCTTTTCTTCTTTAAAAATTAATACATTTTATTCTGTTTTTAATTTGCCAGAATAACATATAAAATTAACGGTAAAAACATTTTAATGTTACAAAAGATTTCAGTTTGATATTGTATTTTAAAATGACTTCTGACACTGAAGACTGGAGTAATGATTGCCAAAAATTGGGCTTTGCCATCACAGCAATAAATGATATTTTAAAATACATAAAAATAGAAAACAATAATTTTAAAGGCAGCGGTGATAGAGGTTAATGCAAACAGCTATAGATTCTATTTTCACTGTTAAAAAATCAGGATTTTCTGCTATTTATTCAACTTATCGCAAATAGTGACAGTAAAAAACAGTATGCAATAATAACGTATTGAGTGTAAATTATAATTTTAATTCAAATTATTAAATTGATGCCACCACTATTTTTATATAAAAATGTCAACCTGACTGAACAGACTTACGTGGAAACCTCTGCTATGTGTTTATGTCTCAGAGTCATCCACAGGTCATCATCTTCATCCAACAGCACCTCCTTCATACGAGTGTCACCCATTCCACTGGTCTCATACCTGATTAACACATATGCACCAGTAAACTGCCTATAGCACACATGTACAGCGTGATGATGGATGGAGATATTAACATCATGAAAAGTCAACCACTTGAAATGATCTGAGTGACCTCAGAGCAGTATATAGATGAATTACAAACACGTGGAGTTATTACTTGTAGACATCATTCTCAATGGGCAGCAGGTCATAGGCCATGGCCTGAAACGTGAGCTCGTGTAGAACTGGCGAGACAGGGTCAAAACCCCGATCCAGAATCAATAGCTGGGAGCGTGCTTTATCAGGTCCCTGCGAAAGAGACAAAGATAGAGCACAAAACACTACAGTAAGGAATTAAAGTTGAAATGAGAAATTAAGGTCACCGATGCCAGACAGAAGCAGTTTATTTTTATCATCGGAGACAAAATATTGTGCTACAAGCTCTTAGACTCACCTCTCCCAAAGTGGGGTCATCTGCTTTGTAACCGTCCAGTTTATCCTGAAGCATCTGGGCCAGGACTGCATTGTCTTTGTACTCTCTTCAAAACAAAGCAACACATCAATGACCTTCCAAAAGAAATCTAATCTCTATAATATGTTATATCTAATTTAATAACTGTTGTGGGCTTGTGTTTATATTATATATTCTATATATTTTCATTGCAGATGGCTGATGATGCTTGGAGTTTCAACAGCAGATGGTGTTTATGAGAATGTGAGATTGATGGTAAGACGTTCATGTGAGTGCTGCTTCTTCCTCGCTCACCCTCTGTATCTAACAGCTGGGTACTCTTTCAGTGTGGAGCACAAGGTGGCTATTTGCTCCGCTAAACGCTCCAAGACCTGGTTCTTTACATCAGCTTTAAACGGGCTGTAGAAATCCTGGAAGGCATCTTGTCTGTCCACTGAGAACACCTGAAATAGATACATTTATTCTTAACATCTCAGATCTTCAATGAGATTCAAATGTAGTCAAACGTGGATTCATGAGCTGCATCACTGAAATTGCATAATGTTGACTAGGTACTATATTTAGTTTGAAACACACCCGCTTCACATAACTGTAAACAAATATTATATATGTTCTTCAGGTTACATGTTCTGGCCCCTAAATAAGTGGTTTTCAGCCTATGTAAATTAAAGGCCCCTCAGTGTCCAAGACTATATTTGATGATATTTCTGATGCTACTGCTGTAACAAGAACAGCTAACATGTTTATTAACAGAAACTAGGAGTGAAAAAATAATTAATTTTATTTAAAATAATTAAAACTATTATGAATCATTCCTGTAATTCCAGAAGCTTCAGAAACTTTTCACACTCTTTCTGTACTTGCATGTTATTTTATTCAGTCATTAGAGGATAAAGGCTTTATTATTATTGTTGTTATTATTGTCAGCCTATTATTATATTTTCGACTCACAAATAGTAGTTTTCCATAATTTCCACCCGATAAAACATTTTAGAGCCTGATATAACTACGAAAATGTATACTCACTATAAAAATGATATTTATTTAGACCATGGGAACCCTCATTATTTGACTGAAAAGACTGCAAGCTGTTGATGGAAAATATTAAAATAAGACAAACATGATATACAAAATATTTATAAAATAGAGAAATATGATGTCAGTTCACATCGTTAGCTGTTTTAGCTTATTTGATGCTTATTTTGTCTTATTTTAAATAATTGTAACATATTTACATTTAAGCCATCTTGCTGTCCCCTTGGAAGTGTGCTGAGGCCCCCTAGTGGGCTCCAGCCCACTGGTTGAGAACCACTTTTAAAATTAATCTGAAAATAAAACTATAAAGTCCCCTTGTCACGTTCATCAGCTGGAGTGCCCATGAACTCCTATAGAGGGCACTCCACTCAGGACTCTGGCATTTTGTATTTCCATTTCCAACTCCATTCCCCAGAATCCCATGCTTAGGACTTATCACCACCAGGTGTTCCACATTACCACTCCCCTATATAAACTGTGTTTGGACTCTCATTAAGTGCAAAGTCTTGTTTAGCCTGTCTGACATTTCCGAGCGTTTTTCCCTTTGTTCGTTCCTTCCGTGTCTGACCTTTGGATTGTTTATACCGACTCTGATTCTCTGCTGCCTGCCCCGTTCTCTGCTTGTTAAGGTTACTTATCCTGGATATCTCTGACATACCTGACGCCGTTTCTGATTACTTGCCTGTCTGACCATCCTTATAATAAAGTTTTGCATATGGATCCGAACACCTCATCGTTACACCCCTGTGAACCAACTCTACACAGGATGTTCTCAGCCATGTTATATTTTTATTGCAATATTAATGATTCACAGCAGCAGTTTAATATTGAGCCAGCTTGCTTATTTGTAATTGTTTAGTGCCGAAGGTAACTTTTTACCAAGCAGGTTCCTGTCTTATGCCAATCAATGTCCATCTGTCCATGAGAACCTAAAAGGTAAAAGTGAAGGTACTTCATCCACCACTGGAAATATGTTAATGGATGTTATAGGGCTGTTACTGTCTCATAATCCTCTGTTACAATAGTAATGACAACTCAATATGTCAGCTGCCTTGCCTGTGCCTGTATGTGTGTGCTGTATTCTGTACAATCTGCATGTTTGGCCGAAAACATGGTTTTCAGATTAATCTACCGCCACATAATAACTACACTATCCTCTTTTCTTCCCTCAGCTTGGCCTATAATCCATATCAGTGTTGTATCTCTCTCTCCCTGTCCTAACACACTAGCCTCAACACACTGCCCCATCTGTCACATGTACATAACCCTACTGACATCCAACCAAATTCCAACTCCATGCTCTCTCTCATTGATGGGGCATTAGCCAATGGGGAGCAGGATTAGGGTTGGTATAGGAGGGGTGATTCAGCCACGCCTCAGGATTAATTATAGAGGACAACAACAGAGGATTGGCGGCACTGAGACAACCCAACCAAAGCTGCTCTCGAACGTTCCAGCATGATACAAACACTTCCCCCCACATCTCCATACATCCTCCTATGCATCATCCCTTCTTTCGCGAGTCTCGGGGTGTAAAGTAGAAGCTACTCACCTGTGATTCATAGGGCAGGAAGGCGATGTTAATCTCAGTCAGTGTCTTTATGGATTTAGAGGCACGGGATTTACTTATCAAGTTGAACAAAGAGTCTGGGATTGCTAAAATAGAAAATAAAAACAGAGATCGAGATAAATATTCTAGATAAATATCTAGTAGATGTGGTAAAAAACAGGAAAAAAACATCCTCACTGTCTGTGAAGAACACGTGTGCCCCTCTGTAGATGGGATTACGAGGATCTCTGAAGTCATTGATGAGACCCTCAACTGACTGTTGAAAAAAAACACACATATGTTACATATTCATTTATAATAAAAACATTTATCTGATCATAAAACAAGTAAAGCATTAATACGATTTTAAAAAATAACAGTTTGCTATTATCAAATTTTTTAAAAAGTAATTTGTTCCTGTGATGGCAAAGCTGAATTTTCAGCAGTTATTACTCCAGTCTTAAGCGTCACGTGATCCTTCAGAAATCATTCACAAATGCTTCTTATTTATCAATGTTGAAAACAGTGGAAATGTTTTTCAGGAGTCTTTGAATCTAGATCTTTTGAATTCTTTGAAAGAACACAATGTTCAAAAGAACAACATGTATTTAAAAATAGGAATTTTTTGTAACATTATAAATCTCTTTACTGTTCCTTCATCAAATGAATGCATCCTTGCTGAAATTACAGTTGATAACATTTTATCATTGTATTGTATATCAATAACTATCATCTTGTATTTGTTGGGATATAATACAAACTCCCATATGAGCTCTTTTTTATGTGTCTAAAAATAAATGAGACAACTTACCTCATCACATGGAGTAATGAGATATATGGCTTCCATGGTAGGAAGAGGCTCACGCTGCTTGGTTATGTCCTCAACAACTGCAGAAATTTAAGGAAATGGTTATGAAAAAAGTCAATTTGAGCCAAATTGCGGTATAATTTATACAGCTAAGTGGTTTTGTGCCTTTTTGAAGCATTTCTACAGGAGTGAAACTCACTTGTAATTCCCTCGGACATAATATCTGTCATTTTACAACATGATGAGACCATTCTCATGCTGAGCTTGTCCACCACCAATACCTGAGGGAGAACAGCATGCATTATATATGTAGAACACATAACAAATCAGAGACCAGTGCAGCACAACATGTTTTAAATGCTGTTTGTCAACATTGGATGCTTCTGTGTATGTTTAATGCTGGTTTAGGATGGTTTTTAAAGCAAAAAGGCCTAATGTGACACCAGTGTCATCTTTGATTCAAGTTAATTTCAAGACTCTTTTTATCATACTGCACAGATTAAATCAAGATTGTGTTTAGACACAAACACATGCTGTACATTACAACATGAACAATCTTCATAATGATTGACATATTCTTCAGATGAACTGATGGTGAGACTGATGTGTACCTTCCATTCTCCCTTCTTCTTCACCTTCTTAATGACATCATTCATAACCTCTGTAGCAAAAACAAACAAAAAAACACATGAAAAACCTTACATTCTCTAGCCTTGGTTCTTACCATTGTGACTGTAATATTAATGTTGCAATGTGTGTGTGTATATATATATATATATATATATATATATATATATATATATATATATATATATATATATATATATATAATATATATGTTATATAAAAAAACGTTAATCGGGGGATCTGGGCTGAATTTATTATTATAACATTATGGTTTGCTGCTTAGCATCACATTTTAGTATAATATGAGGATTATTTTTTAATTTGTTCAATGTGATTTGGTGTGTAGAGACTTTTTGCCCTTTTTGCATTTAGTGTTTACTTGATGTAATAAGTTAATGATTAAGCAAATTGAATGAAACTACATAATAATAATAAAAATGTCTTTTTTTGACAGCAGAATATGAAATGATCAACTTGATTTGTTAGTTTAAATGATATATATTGTGTGGTATATATTGAGAGAGACCCAGCAATTGCAGGTCTAATCTCTAGCCAATCCTCTTACACCACCAGCCTCTCTATTTTTGTTCTTCCTCTGTCTCTCTGTATCTCTTTCTCCTGCTCTTTGTTACTCCTTTTTTATTTTTCTCATTCTCTTTCTCTCTTTGTATCTCTGCAACTGGATGTGAGCACAATGGACTTGAATAATTTTTTACTGCCCCTTTAAAAGCTCCCTTGAATGGCTAGAACCTGAACACAACAGCTTCCTGCAGTCATATAACACATTTCACAGCTATTGATACTGGATCTGTCACTTCAACACCCAGGGGTGTTGTTGCATTAAAATAAACTTGTGATGAGCCTCACAGGCTATTACTGAAATTGTTGAACAACAAATCAACATCCAGTCAAATTTCAGGAAAAAAAGTAACTGGTGAGATTGAAAAGGGTGGAAACTGGATTGAAATCTTTATACTAACAATATTAATAGTACAAACCAATATGTCTAAATACATGAAAAGACAAATACCATCCAGCAGCATTTATGTATTGTAATCAGTGTTTTTTTCCTGATGTTGATGCAGTAATGAAAACATAGTCCTCGATCTACACATTGACAAAAGTAACAAATATTCACAAGTGATAATTGGTGATGTTTTTCCTCGGAAACTTTAAGATTTAATCAACACCAGCCTATATATGGCAACAGAAATAACAAGAAAGAATGACACAGGACAGACAGCAAAAAGTGAAATGTCATAACTGTAAAAGGATGGAGTATGGGAAAAATCTAAAATCAACTGAGCTGATACTATAGATTTAACAAAAGGTGACCAATATTATGATGTAAAGGTTTCACATTCATAATTCCTTGCATAGATAGATAGAAAGGACAGATAAAAAATAAACACAGACTGAACAATTAACATCTAACGCCAGCTTTGTTTAACAGCATTTCTTAACAGTTTTTATAGGAACAAATTCCTGCCTGTATTATTTGTATTCAGTCCTATTTTTTTGCTCTTTGTGCTTCCACCCAACAGCACTATGAGCCTCCATTCATCTAGAGCCTTAATCCCACAGGACTACACAGATTACTGTGTGTCTCCAATCTCCAGTGTGCTTTTAGCTACACCACAATCATTTGCATAGCGCAATATAATAATATAATATAATTAATATAACAAGAGTGTTACATTTAAAGAATTTAAGAAGAGCAGTGTTACTGTATGAGGATTATGTTGGTGAATAGTGCAGTAACATCTAACATGTAAACACATATCACAAACTTCTAAGGAAATGTCAATAATACCACAAATGAGAAAAAGCTGAAATATAATTTTTAAAGACATAAGAAATTTAGCCACAAATCAACTTAATCAAAATATTTCTTACTTTCACCGACAATCGCCTTGAGCCCCAGAGATGCCATGCTGTCACCTGTTCCCTGTCTCTCTCTGCTGGACTCGCACTCGCAGTGTGCGCGCGCTCAGAGCTACAGCTGGCGTACATGGGATGAAGTGCTTGCGTCGATGCCTAATCCCACCACACGCCTCCGCAGCTCCATTGTTGACATATGCTGCATGTCTTGTAAACTAAACACACACACATTTGTGCATATTACGCATAGCCTTCCAGCAGCTTCTGTCATGTAGCCTATTGATATTGCATTGACTGTTTTTGTGAGCGATTTGTTTTAGTCATGTTTCGGGGTATTGTATACAGTTATATGAATCGCTATATGGAAAAGGGATTTTAAAATTCACATCAAGAAAAATAAACGTTATCGCAATAATTGCGTTACAATGCGTTTACTGTAGTTGTACTTCTGTAAGAATACCAGAAAATAGCACTAGCGAGCGCTAGAGGGCGACATCGTCTTTTTATTCTGACCAATGCAAGTGGACGCTTCAGTCAAATGCTTCACTCATTTATTTTAATTTAAAATGTCTTTAAATCTCTCTATAAAATTATATTTTATATATTTAAGATTATTATTTCATACATGAGAAAAAACATAAATCAGGTTTGTTTTGCATTTATCTTTCCTACAGCAAAGTATCGCAGATAATGAAAATAAATACATAGTTTATTCAAAATAACAGTTATTTAGTCAGAATAAGTTACATTAAATTGTATACTTTATTTAAAGTATTTTTGGATCATTGCATACATTTTCTTTTATGCCTTAAAATCATGCTCTGCATATTGTGGCGAGAAATTAGATTCGTCCAAGTGAGTCGATTCTTTTGAATCTTTCGGAAGATGGTATGCTTGACTTTGAGTTATAGAAGAAAAGACAATGAAGACAATAGACTTAATTGGGAGTTTCAGTTACGTCATTAGACCTATACCCACTTTTTGTGTATAATACTAGTAAGTAATTTGCCCACATTCATAACGAGATGCCTCGTTAATTGGCCTAAATTTGTTGATGTGCCGTCACCTGCTGTGGTCAGTCCCTAATGTCTAGAAATGCCCTTCCAAAAGTGAACAACTTATAGTACATAGAGTTGATGGGAATGATTCGTTCAAAGATTTGTTCAAACCCCTTGATTCACTCTTAGAATCATATCACACTGTTCATGACTGTGTAGCCTCCCACAAGGACAAGTTTGCTGATGACACACATGAAGCGGCCTACTGGAGGGAGGTGGCCAGTCTTGTGACATGGTTTGAGGACAGCAATCTTACCCTCAACATTGACCAGACAAAAGAGATGAGAGTAGACTTGATGGAGAAGACGTGAACTCACCAGCCACTGTTTATGCAAGAGCTTGAAGAGGAGAGGGTGAGCAGCTTTAAATACCTGGGGGTCCAAATCAGTGAGGACCTCACCTGGACACTCAACACCACCTGAGCTGTACTTCCTGAGGAGGCTGAGGATGTTTGGCATGTCACCTAGATCCTCAACAACTTCTACAGCTGTGTAGTTGAGAGCGTCTTGACCAGCAGCACCACTGCGTGGTATGGCAGCACTACAATGAGGGACCACAAACATCTGCAGAGAGTGGTGAAGACTGCTGAGAAGATCATCAGGACTACACGGCCCTCTCTGGAGGCCATTTACCATTGCAGAGTCCACAGAGCTGCATGCATCATTAAAGACCCCACCCACCTCCAACACAGACTGTTCAAACTCCTACCATTGGGACGGAGGTACTGTATAGAAGTGTAAATTGCTGGACTTCCAGATTAAGAAACTCCTTCTTCCCCTCAGCTATTAGACTCTTAAACAGGTAGCTAGCTAGTGGACTCACTGTATCTATATCTCACAGAACAATCGGTTCAAATTGTTTCATCTCATTGAACATTACTACCATTGTATATTTGTTAATATTACTCATGTAGACCCATCTCAATTTGCACAACTGTTACTGTTATTGTTGCTATTGTTATCATGTAGTTGCACTTAATTTCCACATTACTGCACTATTGTTTTTTGCACATAAGTTAATACTGTACATTCGCATATATAGATATCATGCATATATAAGTAGTCTATATTTCTATTTTTCACATTCCATATTCCTACTCTATCCTCGCATATATACGTATATTTATATTTTCATAGTCTACATTCTTACTACTGCAGCATAGTTTTATTATATATTTTTTTGTATATAGTTTTTGCACTGTCTTGGCATTCACTGTGTAAGCAAAGTAAGAATTTAATTTCTCAGGGAAACTTGTTTTTCTCACTGGGTATATGACAATAAACGCTTTGAATCCTTGAATACAGACATACACTGTTTTTTATGGATGTGCATATCCATCCTATCTGCACTATAATAATACTGGACTACTAACTACTAAAATCACATAGAATTCAGGATGCCTGATATGCACATCGGGACGCACGCGTGCTTAGAATGAAGGCACAGCCCCGCCTCTAATTGGAGGTGAATTCAGATCCTGCAACCCCGCGACAAACGAAACGTGTGTTTTGACACAGAAACCGAGCTCAGGGTCTGTGCTTCACTGGGCTAAAAAGCAGTACACCAAGAGTTATGGAAAACTAAACATTCTGTAATCCAGCGCGGTTCCTGTCAACTCGAACTCCAGCCATTCTTCCTGCCTTCAAACAAACTGAGTAAAAAGAGGGAGGAGCCGCTAAAATCAACTTCAGTTCATATATTATCATAAGAAACCAGCGCCCTGCTGCTACTACAGAGCTGCTCCTCAGAGACGAAGTTGACCGATCCAGCAAGTATTTGCCAACTTTCAGCGGAGCGATGGGGGATTTGATCTCAACTCATCTGGACGAGGCCAAACGGGAGGTTATAACAGGTAAGCGCTCTGATGGAACTGTCTGCTAACCGCGATGCTTAACTAGTTGCAAGATGTGATAGATAACCAGTCTTGGTATGGAAAATAAGGTGTTGCGAAAGGGCTGCAATGCAATTTCAGTTAAGGCCAGGGTTGGGGTTTTAGGTGAAAGGGTTTACATTCCACCCCAAAAAGTAAACGTGTGATAAGAACATTGTGCCGTCTTTGCCGAACTAAAGAGAAAGTTTGTTGCGACGTGGCACAGTATTTCCTGTTATTATTATTTTTTTTACACGTTTTAAATAACACAATGCAAAAAATAACAAATGAATACTGTATAATTAGTAAGAATTTAAAAGAGAGGGAGAGGATTAAAGTCATAATACTTCTCCATTAGGATGTACAAGATAAATGTGAGTTGCACTAGCTATTGTTGATAAAGAAGGTTCCCTGTTCGAGCCCCGGCAAGGACCGGAGTCCGGAGGCCTTTCTGTGTGGAGTTTGTTCTCCCTGTGTCTGCGTGGGTTTACGCCGGGTGCTCCGTTTTCCTCCCACAGCCCGAAGACATGCAGGGTTGGTTAATTGAACTTTCTAAATTGTCCCTGGACTTGTGTGTAAAGACAACTTGTGTATGGATTAACTGGTTATCTCCATGAATATAGTCATAGATGCTGGATTGGCGTTAAGAAAGAAATAAACAAACACTATTGTTGATATCTTAAATAAATCACAAAGAAAAGAAAATTGTAAATAAATTCGTGTGGGTGACCAGGCGGCCTACAACTGTTCAGAACTTTGTGGTTTGGGTGGAACGTGTTTGAGTAAATGCTGACATTCACAGTGGATACTAGCATTAGATTATCTACAAGTGCCAGAAGTTAACTTTTTTTTTGGTTTTAGGAATATACAAAAGTTAAATCACAACATATAGTACTACATTTATGTAGAAAAACAACTGATTTAACTGACTTAAATGGTCAGTTTGAATAGTTATGGGTATTTCCTATGAAGTCCTATCAGCATAAAATACAATGTATTTGTATTTAATGCATTAAGGTCAGAATAGGTTGAGATGTAATCAGTTCCATCAGCTGTTGGGGATTTTTTTTTTTAATGTTCAGTATTTGAAGGCTGATTTCAGTTGTTTTGTGGTTGTTTTCAATCAAAACATTTTGCAACCTTATTTTATAATACAGTAAATACTGATATTTGGCAGCTACAGGTGTCTGTTGAGACACTAAAACCCAAATGATACAATCCTATTATAGAATCCTGGTCTACGATAAAACTATTATTAGTTTTTTATTATAATTTTTCTTGATGCTTGTGCAATTTTGCATGAGCCCTGGTTAATTTCTTACCCTTTTAACTACTTTGTTACTTTTAACTACTGGATACATTTTGTATAAAAAAAAGAAATTGAACTAAACTCAAAGGTTGTAAATTTATCTTTCATCAGTTTTTGCTGCATATAATCTAAAAAACATTGTAAGAGAAAATTAAGACTGAATTTGATTTGAGAAATGCAAGAGAGAGAACTGTTAACTTTCCGTTTTCTCTCCTTTTGCACATTTTAAGAGAAAGCACATACCAGATATGGAATCTCAGGAATGCATGCAGAGCCAAACAGCATTGAGGAGGCTGCCTGGATGATCTGTCATACTCAACATTTAGATAACCTTTTTTCAGCAGGCCGTGTATGCTTACTGTCATAAGCTAAATCATAGGCGTGACTGACTTAAATATTAAAAAGTTCTATAAAAATGTGTGGAACTGTAGTAGAATCTGCCTATATGCAGATTCAGTTTGTCAGACAATAGAAAACATCTACAGTGGGCTGTTGTTTGTTGTTGACTGCATGATCTCACCTTTCTCTTGTCAGTAAAGAGGGAGTCCCCCAGTCTGAAAAGTGTCCAAGTAAGAACTTCCGGTAGTCTAGAATGAAGTCATCTTCTCAAAATAGTGAATGGGGAATAAAATGACCTCAGCACTTCCTGTCTCATATCTTTTGGGTTTACAATGCTTGACCCATTTAGTAGCTGCAAATGTTTATTTTACATTCTAGCTTTTAAAATATATGGTATTTTTATGTTTGTTGAAGCATGCTGTTGGGTCAGCTCTTCCATTTTTAAGAGATTGTGACGTTTGAGTCAGTCACAGAGCGGAAATTGTCTAAGAACAATATATTTGTTATAGAACTTTATAGTGAGGTCACAGTGCACAATCCATTCAACTTCCTTGTGTGTGTGTGTATAGCCCATCTCATATTGCTTACATTAACGCATCCTCTTTTCTAGTGAACAATTCTTAGTCATACACCAAACTGACTAGAATTTAAGCAAAAATGGAAGTGAGTGGGGAGTTAGTCTGAAAAATCATCGGGCTGGAATGGCAGTGTCACTGTGGGAAAACAAACACAGATTTTGCTTCTTATGTTGAAAGGCATATGCTTATTTTTCAGAATTAGGGTTTTTCAGAAGGGTTTGTGTGACTCCAAGAGCAGCCAGTGTAGGTTTAAATAGGAATTTTCCATGATGAACATCAGGCTTGCTCAATGTTGGACTCAGCACCAATGAGGCTCTCATGACAATTAAAACAAATGATGAGCACAGCATGTTTATAAATCTCATCCCGGCATGCTTCACTTACTGTAGCAACAGATCATCAAAAAAAAAAAAAAAAACACTGCAGTTTGGCCATAATGTATACCAAGAATAACTTTTCATCATGTGCAAAAAATATTTTGCTTGAATTTTTTATTTTTTGAAAAAGGATATGTGTGGCATTGCTGCTTTGTCCTTAAACAAAGCACCTAACTATTTCCAAATACCCGTTTTATATGAACTCTAATCCCTGACATAAATTCCAGGAATTCAAAAGCTCAGTTTTCAACCAGTACTATAAAATAGGCAATATAATTTATCTAAACTGTTTGTGCGGTCATATTCAAAACCAATTTGTTAGAAATATTAATGGAATGTTTTATAAACTAAATGAGGAGCAGTTTTAAATGTTCAAAATTAAAATTTCAATAATTCAGCAGTCTGCGATCAGCTATTCCACATATACCAAAGCAAATTTAATGCTGAGTTTAATGCTAAGTTTTCGGGTCAGTATTTTTGGAAATAAAGTACAAATTTTATCCAACAACGATGCATTAACATATGCATTAAGTTAGGCTGCTGAAACTTTTAAAATATATGAATCAAAAAGGTTATTTTAAATGATAAAATAACCTGTTAAATAATATTTCCTGACAGAATAAAATACACATGTATCAAATTTGTGGCAGGGCCAATGGAACTGTTGGTCAATTTAAAAATATGCACAAACCACACTACTACTTTAGAAGTGTTAAAAGAAGAACATTGTGATGTGTAACTACAATGCTGTCAGCATTATTGCTGTGCAGTTATAGAAAATTACCATTGGGAAGTGTGTTAACCAATCCAAAGAATTCAGGTATTACTCAGGATGATCCATGATCATGCTCTTCTTGAAGGAATCAAAGAGGACCATGATCCCAGTGTTTTGGGATTTCCTGCTGTAAGCTGACGAGCCTGAATGACTCCAGCAGACACGCTTACTATGTTTATGAATATAACAAAGGAAAGATGCAGTCTTAGTCCTTACAAAGACTTCTGATTGCACTGTTTAAATGTAATTGAGTTGCTCTGTGATTTAAAGTTTATTGTTTCATTGGCTAATGAAGTGCAAGCAGTATCTTCAGTGTGAGTCTCTCTTTGAAGTGGCTGTTATACGGTTATGCTAACTTGATTTGTTCTTGAACTTGTAATAAAATAAAAAAGGAACAAGGTGTGGCACCAAGTATCACATGAGACTCATTCAGTGAGTGACTCATAAACAAACAGCACACACACACATACACAAACGCACTCAGCCTTAGAGATTCACATGAACATGCACATGCCCTCTATCTTGGGGTTTCTTCCCGACCCGGGGCCTAGTTCATAACCATTGTTTTCTTTCAACCTCTCAAAGAAATGTCTTCTATTAGCACCCTTTTTATTTCAAATGCATTCTGAAATGTACAGTAACGTTTGAAGTATTTTCATGCATCATATATGCTGCAAGTCTCCTATGGTCATGAAAAACTTTAAATTTCCAGGCATGGAGAGATTCTTTGGTCATGTTACCTTTCTCCTTCCCAGAACATTCATAGCATATTCTTGTTGTCAGTACCAGGATCTGAGCTCCCAGATTTCCCACTCAAGGGCTTTCACTTTGTCAGCTCTGACATGGACACATTCCAAAGAAACTTCCTTTTCCTCCCCCCCCCCGAAGGCCAGCTGCCCCCTGTGTGGTCGGCACGATGGTATTGTAATTGTCCTCACTAGTGGAACTGCTCTTTAAGTGTCTGTTTTCCAACCTCCACATTAACAAAGCAGAGCTTGGAAAGATTTAATTCCCACCTTCAGCTTCATGCACATTACTGCTTCATGCACATTACTGAGATGTTTGTTTTAGTGTCGAAATCAGTTACTGAGAAAAAGCAAGCTAAGTTCGTTGGATTTGTAATGAGATGGTGATTGTGAAATTTTGTGTCAGGAATGATTTGGCATGGCAGGAGATCATTGGGAATCTGCCTAAGGTTGTTTGTAAAAGATTGATGCCTGATCAGTGTGCAAACATTGGTGCAGCAACATCTGCCCAGCCCTTACAGTCAGCTCTGTTCCCACCATCACTGTCTGTACTTGTATTAACTACATTACCCACAATACTGAAATTTTGGTGGTGATTTATCTTCAATAAACATTTTTTGTTATGCTAGTTAAAAGTCTCTTCACATCCCGGTAGCAATCATTATGTGTTTTCGTCATCTGAATACTTTCTCATTTAATTTCAGTTTGTTTCCAGTGCAAAATTCAAATTTGTATTTATTTATTTGAGATGTATTTTTGGCCTTTATTTTTGCCTTTTATTAGGATTAGGAATGGGCCAGTATGAGATTTTGACAGTATGATAACCTCAAGCAGAAATATCAGGGTTTTCACGGTATCACTGTATTGTTGTTATAGCTCTGAAATGTTATTTTTAAATGACTTGGTAAAAAAAAAAAAAAAAAAAATTTTTTTTTTCCACCGGACACAACATATTTAGTTTTTGAGCAATATACAGAATATTAGAAACTGTAGAATTTGTTTATTTTTTCTTTGATTTGTTTCCTAAAAATAAAAAGACTTTGTTTAAAAAATAAAAAAAATTAATTTAACCTAAATCTGTAATTACAGTTATTTAATTTGTTATATATTTCATATACAAATCATGTATATAATTTCATATCATTTAGTTATATAATAATAATCATACACATAATTTGATTGAATAACAACCCAATTAGAAGCAAAAACTGAATTTTCTTTGGGAAATTATACTACATGCCTGAACGAAACAAACAGCAGAAGCTCTGAGTGAGATACATATTCACTCTCTGACAGCAGGAGGCGCTTCTGGAACACCAGATACAGCGTTTCCAGAAGGAGGGGTCAGTGTGTTACCCTCTACACTGCACTCAGCCTGAGGGATTCCTACTGTTTCAGTCATTGAGGAGACATGGAAAGCAGCGCATACCGCAGGAACAGTATAATGGAAAATATTAGTGGTTTTGAAACCATGACATTTTTCAAATGGCTGTATACCTTGAAACCGGTAATCGGCCCATGCCTAATTAGGATAGGACAGTATATTAAAGCAAAAAGTGGGGAGAGAGAGAGGGGGTATGGTATTGGGAAAGGTCCATGAGCCAGGACTTGAACTGGGGACGCCCCAAGCGCAATGGTGCTATATGTCGGCACGCTGCCCATAAGGTTATTAGTGCCGACATACAAAATTGTAATTTGTATTTTATTTATTTCAGTTTTATTTAAATAAACACAAGCGTTAGTTTTATTTAACTTTAACAACACTGTAGTACTGTAGGTTCAATTCATATTTCATAGCTTTGTTGGCAAGTAAGGTCATCAGGTATTTTCCATCACCTCTAATATGGTACTTGTTAAAACAATGCAGATGGTCAGGTTGACCTTATTCTGAGCCTCCTTGTCTCCTTTTTCACATTCCCCTCTGCTAAGTACTAGCTGCACAACATCCTAATGGCTTTAGCAGTTCATTTCATTACATATTCTGGCTTTATGGGGCAAATATGATAGATTGAGAGTTGGTGAGGAGAAATCATAAGCAGAGCTCCACAGACTTTAATTTCTGCAGTGTAGACCGTACACATTTTAGGGTGTTCCTTTGTGCATTTGACTTGGCGGACTGAGTTATGTAAATGCTACACGTCAGGCCTGTTTATAATTTGCTTTGATGTTTGAATTTGAGCATTTAACTGTATGGATCTGATTTGTTTGAGTCTCACCCTGTATGAAACGTAATTTTTATCAGTCATAGCAAATACATTTAACCTTGAAATATACAACGCGAATAACAGTAGGGGATGTTTATTTTAGGAACTCTGAGTTATTTTTATGTGCAGGTGATTAAACGGACCTTTCTTAAGTCTAACCACAATGGACATTCAAATGCAATTAGATAAGTTTTACATTTATTGTCTTTCTTTGACCATTGGAAAGTGATTTATATTCCATTCCCCTCTCGAATTTAATGGTGTAAGCACATTGTTAGTAAATGGACAGGAATGTTGTTGTTTTTTCTTTACCGGACTCTTTCCAAGAGACTGAATGCCTCAGGTTTTACAACAAGCCCTACATAGTAATTTGGAAAACATCCCTCCAGAAAGCGGTCAATAATGGAGCTGTCTTTGTTCTTGTGCCAACTGCAGCGTTGTGAAGGGCAAAGTAGTGAAGCTCAAACATTGTAATCTCCTCTGTTGATCAGATACATGGAGCTTAGTGTGAATTGTTGTTAATGTTTAATGCCCATTGATTCATCACACCATAACTATCTGTTGTAGGCCTGCAGTGGCCTACAATACTTGTAAAATTTTAATGAAACTGCCTTTCACCATAATATATTTTATTTATTTTTTATTGCTGTGTTTGCATAATTTTTTTTGTGTGTCTATTATAATTATTTTTATACAGAATCTTACATTTTATTATTCACTGTTTATTTGTGTTTAGTTATTTGGCCATAGTACTACACTTACTATGGAAACCTACCAGGCAAGCATGACATGACTTGGACGGCAATATCAAAGTTTTATAAAAACAAGGCTGGTTAAGCGATTGTCATGCTAATATATATTTCACAAGGGTTTTGATCAGATTTGGTATGTGCATATTTTATACAGTACTAGTTCTTCCTTTAACTCTAGGTGTATTTAAAAAGATTTTAACTTTTTTGGTATGGTGTATTTTTGCAAACTTATGGACCAATCAAGATTATTGTTTGGAATATGAAAACTTTTTTTTTTACTCCGGGTTTAAGAAAATATTGATACACTTATTTGTGATATTTTGTTTGACGATACTGTATCGATTCTCAAAAACAGAATATCGATATAAAAAAAAACACAAATCAAGATTCATGGCAATTGTCTCGTTTTGAGTTTATATCCCGACCGCTAGATATCTGTACAAATCCTAATGTTAACTAATGTTAGCGTCAATATAGTTACGCTGCTAGTAACGGCGGATGGAAAATTGTCCCAATTCCTGAATAAACAGTGGTTCTGAGGCACTCACAAGGAATATAAGTTTAAAAGCCTTTATTTAAACTTGGCTATCCATTAAAAACATGCCAACATGTTTCGGCCTCTGTGGCCTTCTTCAGGGTAAATTGTGTCCCAATTCCTGTTTCAGTGTACGAAGCTGAAATGTGCTATAATTTGGGCATTTGTGGTTATGTCCACTGCAGGAACGTGGCACGGGCGTGGCCTCGTTCAACCGTTTGCCACGTCCCATGTGAAGAGGCTCGCGCGGGCGGTAGGGTCGCTGCGCAGATGCAGCTTTCTTTTATTTTGGGGGCGTTTTGTGCAGTTGGTGCGGTGCTCGCGTTGCGGTTTAGGCGATTCCATTAGGGACACAAATACAAACTGAAAAACCTGTGAAATCCAAGTGGAAAGGTTCAGTATCTATATTTATTTTATTATTTTACATTTGTTTTGTTTTCTTTAGGAATCCTGTAAGCGCTTTATTTTTCATTGATATTAAGCAGATGTAATTATTTTGTTCAGATCAAAATGTTATGACATTGTATATTACAATTGTAAACTTGAAGAGTGAACCTTTTAAAATGGGGTCTAAAGATATATATGGTCTTTTTATAAAATTCATTTTATATATATTATACATTTAACTAAAGGATCCTGCAAGCACTTTATATTTACCTCCTTTACATACCTCACAAAAGGTGGTTCAGTAATGTTGAGTGTTAGAGGAACTGATTATTGCATATGCAGATCCCATTGTGTTTTGGTTAAATATTTTTTATTTATTCATTGCTAAGGTTTGCATATGGTTGTCTGTTCTGAATGGCAGCTTTCCTAAAAACATATCCTATTCCTAAAATAAGAATATCCCAATATATCGCCTTGCTTACAGCATTGCAACATATCATATCACAACCATTGTATTGTGATGCGTATTGTATCACCAGATTCTTGCCAATACACAGCCCTACTTTTTACCTTAGACATTTATAACATTTTAATTTCTAACTTGTAATATAATATTGTTTGTAATAATCATGCTGGTGGTTTGAGTTCTATGTATATTCACCGATTTTCTTTCTTAGCACGGACAGGGGAGCTGATGGGAGAGTTTGGTCGGCTATATGAGCAACAGTATGCAGTCGCTCTCTTTAACAAGATGCGCTTTGACCTCGAGAGTGGAGGAGGACCCCAGAATCAGCTCCTGCACAGGAAGGTAAAGCCCTTTTGGTGTATGTCTGGGTGAGCAAAAGTAAACACAAATTAAGTTCTCCCAGTCTTAACATCCCTTTACATAATGTATAATTAGTGCTGTGTCCTTACTGAAAATCCTCACCATCTCTCTTTCCACATCTCCATTCTTGTGTTTCTTAGGTGCCTCTGAAAAATAAATCCATCTTCTCAGGTGCTTTGTTCCAGTATCTAGAAGATAACAAAAAATGGAGGAATCGTTTTCTCTTTATTCCTGACTCCTACAACATCAACTATTATGAAAACAAACAGGTAATGTGTGTAATAAATCAAAATGCACAAAATTGGAATTGGCTGATCAACATCCATCCTAAAGGCCCGTTTGATGATTCTAGAAGCTTAAATTAATAAATGTATTTAATTGTTTTTCAAAATATATTATTTATTTATTTATTCATTTGAAATAAAACCTCTTTCTTTATCGGTTTCTTTTAATTTAGGCTCATGACAGAGGGCTGCATCCTAAAGGCACCATTAACTGTGCTGGCTACAGGGTCCTGACCTCCATGGAAGAATATCTCGAGCTCCTTAACACCAGCCTACCAGGTCAGTCTGAAGGAGTGAGGGGTCAATGAAAACGAAAGATGGGAAAACCTCAGTTCTTAAGGAATTTTTCCAAAGGAAAGCTAAACTCTATAAAACAAAGTAAAAGTTACAGGCTTACCAGTTTTACTAGCGTTGTGTTATCATGACAGAGAAGTTGAGAGATTAGATAACTTTATAGTCAAGGTCAGTAAACGGCTCTATCGCACTAGACTCATGTGAACATGTAAAATGTTTAAGTCATGTGGTTATGGCATTTAAAACCAAATATTTATTACCCGTGTACTCCCACTCTGAGTGCCTTGCTATAATTTAAAAAAAAAAATGTGTTGAACTTGCAGCCTTTCTTTTAAATAAATATAGAGTAGAGTTAAGCCAGTCTAGATAAATGGAATGTAAAGTTATGGGCTGTGATCTTTGTGTGTTGTGCAGATGTAGTCATGATGACTATGGAGATCTTCTCATAAGGGCGCTTTTAAAAGAATATTGAATCATGTAACATGCGTTTTGCAGGTGTAAAAGCTAAAGTTGGCAGTTCTCCATTCCTGAAATGTGCGACACAGTTTCCCCTCATTCTCTGGCATCCTTACGCTCGTCACTACTATTTCTGCGTGGTCACGGAGAAGGAGCAGCAAAAGTGGAGCGCTGTCTTTCAAGACTGCGTCAGACACACCAACAATGGTGAGTATTAACCCTGTTCTTAAAAACAGCCTGGCTAGTGTCCACGTTCCCTTGTCTCTTTAACACCCAGACACATATTTAAGGCATGACTCATTACTCCAGGTAATCGGCTTTCATTACAGTGATTGTTATTCTGTTGTTTTGTGAGGATAAATCGCTTTCAGACTTGCTAGATGAACTGATGAGCTATTTCATACATCAGTTCTTTTAGACATCACTTTATCAAAAAGGAAACTCGAGCAGAACGTTTGGCATGGATGATGGTATTCATTTGGCCTGTTTGATAATAGAAAGAATTTTGCCGCTCAAGGCTGTAAAAAGAGTCCGATGAGATCATGGGGAAAGCTGGAGATTCACTCTCTGTTTGTGAGCTCTATGACTGTTTATTCTGTAGAGCTTCTGTAACTTTATATAATTAGCAGAAATTATAGCATTTCACTATAAATGCCACTTTTCTGTGTTTTGTATATGGCCATTAAATAAAATATGATTTGAGCAGGCCTTTATTTGTTGCATAATTCTAGTCAAAGTCAATTCCCAGGCTGGATATGTATGTTGCGCAAAAATCTTGGTTGTTTTTCTTGACAATATGCTGAAATGTAAGTTTACAAATCTTAGTTAAGTATCTGCTCATGTAAAAATAGTTACACCATGCCTAGGGCTATCAGAAAGTTCATTGTTACTGTGAGAGTTTTGCTCTTTCACAGTGATGTCATTGTTAGATTTTGATATGCTGTTTGTCTGGCCACTCATACAAGAGTATACTTGTCTATTGAAGAGTGTCAAGATTGTCCCAACTTATTATGGTTTTGTCACCTGCTACTTTACACTGTTGAAAATTGTACAATTTATTGTCAGAAAAAATGCAGTTGTGCTTATTTCGAAAATACTGTGCCAATGTTTTCGCCATTGTGGGTTAGCATTAGTGCCTGTACGGTGTATTTTACAATTTGAGCCATGTATTTAAATAATATAGTGTTGCTATACCAAGCTACTTGAACTACTAAAACTTATTTTTACCTTAAAATGTACTGATAACCACCATCATAATACAAGTAGTACAAAGCCATATGATGAAGAGTTGTCGTAAATGGCCTGTCCATAAAACATGACCAGTTTGCCATGATGTACATGCATGTACATTACTAATAACAAAAATAAGAAGAAATTAATTTATGTATACAAAATAAAATGTCACACAGGAACTTTTGGGAATGTAATTTCACTGTTTTCATTGTAAATTAAATGAAAATACATAGTTTTTACTTCCACAAACAATAAAATAAACAGTAATGTACAGTAAAAGTAAATACAATGTGATGGTTAAACCATTTGGAGTTTTTTTTTTTTTTACTGAATATGGTAAAGTAATTTAACTGTTTTCACTGTAAATTCATAGTTTTGACTTCCACAAACAATAAATTAAGCAATAGTTTACAGTAAAATTACATATAGTGTGATTGTTAAACCATTTGTAGTTTTTCACTGAAAATGGTAATGTGCACTCTTCACTGTAAATTAAAAGGAAATTTTTACTTCATAAAACAAGAAAAGGTTATTTTACAGTAAAAGTACATATAATCTGATTGCTAAACCATTTTGAGTTTTTCATTGAATATGATATTTAAAGTTGGCTTTTTTATTTTTTTACTGTAGCATTTTTCTATAAAAATGATGGTCTGGTTTTTGCAGTGTTCGTTGGTTTTCAAAGGAAGCGTTGTTGTGGGGGTCCCACTATGGTCTTCCTATGGTATAGCCTATTCAGTGGGTGTGAGAGAGAAGACTGATGGTCTTGACATTAATTGATATGATAGAAATTCAGTCTAATTAGACTTAAGGTATTGAGTGTGAGGTGGTTCTCTGTGTCTCACAGGCATCTTATGATGGCTTCCACGGCTGCTAGAGCTGTTTTCTCTCCGCTGTAGTCCAGATTCCAGAGTGGTCACAGCTGGGGCTGTCAACCCATAATTCAGTTTGGATGGGAGGCTGCCAAGAGGGAATGCACACTTGCGGCGAGGGCAGTAATGTCCCCTGGGGTATTAAGGCGGCCATCTGAAAGTGTGTGTGTGTGCTTTAGAGTTAGCCAAATCCCTGCTGCGTGTACGTTCTGAATGCAAGCACATCTGCAGAGCCTTTTTCCCAAATAAGGGATGGTTCAGGTCTGGTTAAGTTCTTTGCTTTTCATTAGTCTGTTTAAGATGTTCCCTGACATATTTAAAATATGTTAGCCTGTCGTTTTCCATTTTCCCTGTTTAATAGGAAGGTTAGCTGTTAGTGGAGACTGCGTTTCTAGAGAGGTGACCGTGACCAATTTGACATTACAAAGAATCCATTTTTTCCTCTGTTTACTACAGACACTAATAGGAGTGGATAGGTGAAACATGCAGTAAACCATAGTGCTTGATTTCAGAAATGTATCTAAACACCTTGCTCAGTTTAGTATCTGTATTAAAAAACACTCTTTGTAATGTTATGTAACTCTGGTCTGATTCATTGGTTAAAAAGATGTTGTTTCCGTGAGTATGTATGTACCTGGTCACCATGGCAGTTTAAGACAAGCCCTGCAGAAGGAGTGTAGGTTTAAGTAATTCGTAATGTGCTGTTATTCATAATTTGAACACAAATGTGATTGCCCTTCCCTTTTACCTGTCAAAATCACACGTCCATTATGTAAGTACTGTAATTATGTTAAGTACTGTCCTGGTACTGAGTCATAATTTTGTGAGCTTGTGAATGGCAGTGTTTCCTGCAAACACTTTGAGCTTATTTAATTCAAGTTGTGTATGTGAGCTTGCAGTTAAAAATCTAATGTGAAAAGATGATGACAAGAAGTCATGTCTTTTTATTGAGATGTTTGATTCACAACTCACAACTAAATTAAATTTAGTTAATTTAAGCCAGTTCTTTTTTAGTAAATCAGAAACATAAAATTCAGCCAGTGTGGTCTGATTCATGGACAAATGACTCTGAGCCAGTCCTTTGAATGGTTCAAAACTCATTAGTTACTGGTTCAATCTGAAAAATCCACTAAGTGAATTAACTTTTTTAACCTGACTATCAATATAATATTTAAATGTATTTAAGTAGACGTATACTAATCTCTTTCTTTATTTGACATTATATTAAGTTTTTTATTTTTATTTCTTGAGCTCTGTGAATTTATTTGACACAACATCTGCTGAGAATTAAGGCATCTAAACTGAAAACATGAGCCAGGCATATGTCTTCGATATGGTTGTGGGTGAGCATTGTGTCAGAATTGTGTTGGTTCAAATTGCACTTCTCCATAAAGAGCTTAATGTTATGTGTAACTTAATATATTATATTGTCTATAACCGCTCATCTGTGCCCTAAAATGTGCCATGACATTAGGAACATGCAGTGATTCAAAAGGATGGTGCTATTTCTGTGACTTGATGCCCAGAGGAGTAAAACCCAGCGTGCATGAACAGAGGAAGATAAGGGCTGGATCCTGACAAGTCACAGCATGTTTTTGGGAGTGCATCATTTACATGTACAATATTTAAACCACTTAATGCATATCTAGTGTATACTGGATGTTGCAGTAAGTTTCCTGGCTTGCTGAGTTCAGCGGGCTAATGCTGTCATGAGCAATCTGTTTGTACTGGTGACCCAGTAAAGTCTGGAATGCAACGGCAATTTAACCATGCTGTTCATAGTTTTGTTTGTCTGATTTTCCCTGTGTGATTTTTGGCAGGCAAGACAGGCTTTAAAAGGAATAGTTCACCCGAAAATGAAAGTTTGCTGAAATTTACTCTCCATTGGGTCATCCATGATGTATAGGAGTTTTTTTTTATATATATTTTTTTTTTGGAATAGATCTAGAGAAATGTAGCATTACATGTCTTCGAGTTCTCGGATTGTGCAGTGTATGGGTGCCGTCAGAATGAGAGTTGGTTAAAATCACAACAAATCCTCATGATTAAGTCCATCAGTTTATGTCTTATGGAGTGAAAAAAAAAAGTGAAAATTTGCTTTCTCTTGTGAAAAAATTGGTTCATCTGAAATCATTACAGATTAAGCACTTTTTTTTAAAAGCAAAATCAGTTCTCAATTAACATGTCGGTAGATTTGGATATGACAGCACAACAAGGGAGGGAATTTTTTTTACTGGAGGAAATGTTATTATGGATTATAGCTTTTGGCCAGAAGTAACCCTTTAAGGTCAAAATTCCTTCGCATGTCACAAACCTTACTTAATTCTGTTATTTATGGTGTTGAGATGGCCTACACAAAGTCCTACAGAG
This sequence comes from Carassius auratus, assembly GCF_003368295.1. Classification (NCBI taxonomy): domain Eukaryota; kingdom Metazoa; phylum Chordata; class Actinopteri; order Cypriniformes; family Cyprinidae; genus Carassius; species Carassius auratus. The sequence continues at coordinate 14,124,776 of NC_039272.1, read as the reverse complement.
ATTTATAATGTATATGGTGCATGTCAGCCTTAGGAGAAGGTTTTATTAGGCAACTAAACCGGTTTAGAGGCATGTTAATGAATTAAGTCCAGGTGGTTTAAAACCTCTCCGTTGTCCAGACATAAAGCTGCTCTTTGAAAGCCTATTGAATGTCATTTTAAAGGTCTTAGATTGACAACCTGACATAAGTTACACAAATATGCAGAAACGTATTTAGAATAGTATTCAGAATAATTAGAATTCCTGTACAATGAGTTTTTATGAACCGTTACATTTACGACTGAAAGGGTTTAAAATGTGAAACCTCAATGCTTGAACTTAGTCTAGTGTTATCCAACCTACGTCTCATGTTGTGCAAGGTATTTATCACCTCGTTGGTGTCATAGGGTTATTGGAGCATAGTGTGTAAAGAGGGTTTTTTTTTCTTCACCAAGGATTCTCATTTTTCTCTCATTAAACTTTTATCATCTGGTGTTTTTGTACTGACTTAAGTTTAGCTGTTTTTACAGTGACCGCGCCAGAATAAGCGACCCGTTACGCTTGTTCTATAGTTTTTGCATAACACTTCTCAGGTTATCCCCAGATGTTCATAAATATGTTCATTTTTATTTTATTTTATTTCTGTGCCAGAATAAGTGAAGCCTAATATATGTTCTCTTGCTTTTGTTAACACCTCTCCAGTTCTTCTTTTGTGTTCATGAATATACTTACAGTACCTATGTGCATTTATTTTATTATTTTACTTTGACTATGCATGAGTGACCGACCCATGACTGTTGTTTTCAAGTAACACTCTCTGGTTCTCTCTTTGCACGTGTTCATAATCATGCTTGCCCATGTGTGCATGCACTCCACAAAAGCGTCAAGCTGTGCTGATGTGGAGTGCCGGACTTCCTGCCTGTTCTCCTCCTGCCCCCCACACCCTGCCTGCTCAAACTTCCTCTCTTTGTAAGGGTTCAAGCACTCGTGCACATATACTGTATGTAAAGGAGGCTTTTACAATAAGTGTGTCATCATAACTGACACACACACACACACACACACACACACACACACACACACACATATATATATATAAAATGAAGCAGATTGTCAGAGCACAGAACTCGAGATGACTTGTCTTCAAATTGTTCTATTCACACATCAAATACATCATTGCTCTAAGACTCATCGGTATACCGTGGTAACTATGGCATTGTTTAGGGAAATAACATGGTAGCCGATGAGGCAGTGCTTCCTGTTTACCACGGTGACCAAAGCAAATTGAAGTCTGTCTGTGGTTTGATGGAAAAATCTGATTGCGAGATGTGCCTGTGAGTGTGTGTATATATAAAGATGTCCCCTATTTCATTTTTTTGTCACTTGGTCTTTTCACTTCTCTAAATCAAGAGGAACTGTGCCATGTTATGATGTCATTAGAAATTAATAACTTATGGTGTTTGATTCTTGATAATTTGTTAAAAATGAAAATGTTTGTTACTTGGTTGCATATGTTGAATATGATGAAGATATTAATAAAGTCCTGTTCTCATGCTCAGGACTGCCTGAAGAATGTAAAGTTCAGACCCCCGCGTTCACCGATGCAGTGCGACTCTATCGACAGGCACATGGTCACTATGGAACCTGGGACATGATGTGTGGGACTCCTCCACAGGTAAAACACATACTTTTATGCATCCTGGGAAGCTCTTGTTGGATTATTTTTGTTAGGTTCTTAAGCACTTTTGAGGTTTTCAAAATAAAAGTAATGTTTTAGTAGATATTTATTTATTGCAATAAAGTGTATATTATTATCATAAATTATTAAAATATAAATAAATATTTAAAACTGAGACTTTTTTTATTTATTCATTTATTTATTAATTAATTCATATATTTATTTATTTACCAAGAGTTTTAGGGCACATGTTAAAGAATGCTAAAAAAAACTGTAATACCTGTTTGCATCTCTAGTGACCTTACATATGACAGATCTATGATCTTTTTAAGTGGCACTGCTTAGGAATGTGAAAGGAAATCACACATGAATTGTTTGGGTTATAATAGAATACAGATGACGGTCCGAGTTAAACAGATTCACAGGAAGTGACCGGTTTCAAATCATGGTGTCCCTGTAGAAAAGTTGTTTTGTGGTGTTAGAGAAAGAGAAGATGGTATTTCTGGTAGGGTAGGGGTTTATAGGTATCCATCCATCCAGTCATTGCAGATGAAATGCGTATGTTATGCTGGATTACCATTCATACAACTAGGATATGGTGGAATCAGTGTAATTAGGCCATGATTTACAGGGAAATCTTTTTTCATTGTGATCTCTGTAGCAATTTAATCTTTTATATTGCAGTATGTTATACTGTAGGTAATTAACCAGCTTTACCAGATAATTTAATAAAGAAGTATCTCGGAAGTACAAAGTAATAAATGTAGCATGTCAGTGTTTAACCTGTGATCTTCCTGCCAGTATCACAGTAGTAGTATTTTCCTTCTTAGCGGACTTCTTTAATGCCATTGTTTTCTCTCTAGAAGAGTGAAACCAATACAAAGAGAGACATCATGTGAAAGTTGTAGGAGTGTGTGCGCCTGTAACTTGTGACACTAAAACCATGTTCACAATATTTCTAGTTGAATAATAGAGGTTAGCCTACACGGGTTCATTTTTCTTCATTTTTACAATCCGGTAGGCTTTGGAAGGATGCCACATTAACTAGTTTAATGATATGTGATCTGTGTCCTAATCAGTCTGACAATATTAAAATTGTAATGTGCTCAAGGCAAGCAAGGTTCCTGATTATATCTTAAATGCATACCCTCCGGGCTTATATGATCAAACTTTGATTTTTCAGAATTGATGTTGATTTTAATAAAGGCACATGTTAAAGTGGTGTTTTATCGTCATACACATTCAGCTTTATAATTGTCTTCCCAGATCCTTGCCAATCTTGTCATGGACACCCTCCTCCCTGAGATGAGAGACCTCATTACCCCCAAACTAAAGGGCAAGATGCATGAGAGACAGAGGAATTGGATGCTGGTACGTCACAGATTTTTGAATCTGCCTTTTTTTTTACAACAGTATAATATGTGGGTCAGAGCTTTACTATAAAGGTGTGGCTGTAGCCCAAAAGCGTTTCTAAAACAGCCTGGATGTATTACAGTGGCTTCTTTCATTTTTTTTGCCAGATATCAGATGCAGTGTACGGGCTGGTTCAGAGCCAGACTCAGGCGCAGTATGAAGCAGTGGTGCAGAGCTGTGAAGCAGGTCGCCCCCCACTGGAAACCACCATCCGCACAGACATGGACCAGATCATCACTTCCAAAGAACATGTGACCAGCAAAGTAAAAGGTAACTTTAACTGTCAATTTGTTCCTTCATTTAAAAGTGGCACAGGTGTCAAGTAGCTTATCTGGAATTTAAACTGCCTAACAGTTATCTGAGGAAACCTGACACTGGATCATATCAAGTTTCTGGTGATCCACTTTTAAGGAAGATTATTTACAAGGAATTGTGAAAGAAGGCGGATGACAGTTTACCTTAAAGCGATTAGTTCACCCAAAAATGAAAATTTGATGTTTATCTGCTTTACCCCAAGGGCATCCAAGATGTAGGTGACTTTGTTTCTTCAGTAGAACACAAAGTAGATTTTTAGCTCAAACTGTTGCAGTCTGTCATTCTTATAATGTAAGTGGATGGAAATCACGGCTAAAACATACAATTAAAAAAAAAGCATACACATACAAAATCAAATTAAACCCTGCAGCTCGTGATGATACATTGATGTGTAAAGATATGAAACAATCAGTCTGTGCAGGAAACTGAACAGTATTTATATTGTTTTTACCTCTGATTCACACAATGTCCAAACTGTTAGAACTCTCCTGTGTGCGTTCTCAGCAGCAGGTGCATGAGGCGTCGTCGTCTTGATTTATGGCAGATCGCAGACTTATAAGTGCATTACCGCCACCTGTCTCACAAGTGGACTGTTGACACTATCTACAATCTCAGTTAGGAGTGTCAGTGGTCCACTTGAAAGATAGACGGCGGTAATGCACTCTTCAAACTGCCATAAAGCAAGAAGATGACACCTCACGCACCTGCTGCTGAGAACACGCACAGGAGGACGTGCTCAGGAGAGTTCAATAAGTTTGGAATCAGAGGTAATAAACGATATAAATACTGTTCAGTTTCTTGCACAGACCAATCTATTTGTGTCTTTACACATCAATGTATCATCACGAGCCGCAGGGTTTAATTTGGTTTTGTTTGTGCATGTTTTTTTTGTTTTGTTTTTTATTCAATGTTTTAGAAGTGATTTCCATCCACTTACATTATAAGAATGACAGACTGAAACAGTTTGAGCTAAACACCAATTTTCATTTCATGGTGACCTTACCTTCTAAGAATGAGAAGAAAACATGATTTCAGAGGTGTTCACATGACACATCTTTTCCTGCTTAACCTTCCTTTCACTATTGTCAATAATGTCAATATTAATTGTTTCTCCTAATTTTAATATTTAGGTTATCATTTAACACCAACATATTATGGCAAAGATTTAACCCTTTAAGAGCACAGTGTCTTAAAGTTGCTGTGTGCATGCAATGATAGCTGATGTTTTTAGTAAATATAACATGTATTTTCAATTTATTAGATTTTATGCTGTACTTCAATCACACTATAACTAACAAAAGAAACTAACAAAAATGCTATTTGATAGATTAAATAATTAAGTGGGTTACAGTGATTTTAAGGATCACAACATGATCCTTAAAATCACTGTAACCCACTTAATTATTTAATCTATCAAATAGCATTTTTGTTAGTTTCTTTTTAACAAGGTAATTTTAAGTGTTGTAATTATGCTATATCATGCATGAAAATAAATATTGGCTTATTGCCAGAATTGTAATATCAGTGCATCCCTAGCATTTTGTCATTATACAACTGAATGGATTTTTCTGTTTGTCTGTAGCACTTGTGCTGCCCAAGGCAGAGAAGCTTCTGAAGGTGAGTATCCAGCCGTACATCAGCTCAATCCTGGATGCGCTGATGGAGCCCACCAGCAGAGGCTTCTTTGAGGTGAAAGACTTGTTCTTCAGAGAACTGGTAGACATGAGCAAGAACCTCCTCAATGACGGCAACAAGGAAAAACTTGGAGAGGTAACAGTCCCCCTCATGACATCTTGTTACTCTTTCATTGCTAATAGGCTGCTTGAGCCATGACTTTTGATAGACTTAATACCCTTTTGCCTTTGCTGTCCAGCACATGGAGAAGATCTCCATGCTAGCCTTCCATCCGGTAAAGATGCAGAGCTGCTATGAGAAGGTTGAGACTCTGAGTCTAGAGGGACTTCAGCAGCGCTTTGACGTTTCCAGCCCCTCCGTGTTTGTCCAAAGAGCCCAAATCCTAATGCGAGAGGTCAGTCATCTTTGAACAGAGAACAACAGCAAAACCACTAGTACTCTAAAACAGTACAAAGTACAGATATGTACCGCACATCTGAGCTATTTTTATTGCGTTAATGTGATCAGGATGCTTCGTTAAACTGCAGCTGGTTTGAAGAAGTATACAAATGTCTCTGTTAACAGGGTATTGTACTTTTGTGGGCAAAACAAGTGGTTTGTGTTTGCCTGTGTGCCACTTGGGGTTTGGTTTGTGGTTGTGGTGTGTATGGAACTGTATGTTAAACCTCATTTTGGTCACTAAATTACATAGCTGCAGTTTTAAGACTAGCATGTGACTGCTGATTGTGAGCCCAAGAAAGAAAGGTGTGTCTTTTTATATAAAGTGCTAATCATCATACTTTAGCACTTTATAAAAGACATTTTTACAACAGAGACAGATTTTCAAAGCACAGGGAGTGAAGAAACATGACTGAACATGCATTGTGAATTATCAACATAATGTGCCTCCACTAGTTCCCACCCTTTTGTGTGGTGAAATATGCCCCCATGTGGCAAGAATGATTAAAAGGTGTGGACACAGTCTATATTGTCTGTTTCTTTTCCATGAATCCTGTCACACTTGGCTAAAAGCTTTAACAAAGCAAACTGACTTTTGGAAATTAGCACTGTCTACTCCAGACTGTAAATTGTAGTGTATTCTTGCCTTAAGGATATATCCATCTGTTTTCGTGCAGCAAATGGATGATGCGGTCTACACATTTGAGCAGCTCCTGCACCAGAGTTTGGAGGGCCAGGAAAAGGAGGATCTCTGTAAAACCGTCCAGCGCTGCCAGGATCGTGTCATCAAGGTGAAACAGAACATCCATCGGCAGAATGTCCTATCTTTTTGAACCAGTAGGTTCTTGTTTAATATTTATAAAATGTGTACCGTTTTTTAAAATGTCATGTCCAGAAATTTGACTATGACAGCAGCACAGTTCGTAAGAAGTTCTTCAGAGAGGCTCTTCTGCAGATTTTCATCCCTTACATGCTGAAACAGCTCTCACCATCATGCTCTGCTGTAAGTCTTTGCTCTGGTTTAGCAATAATGCATTATCCGATCTAAAACTGCTCTGAAAATATTTAGAGTTATTCTATTGTTTTTGCAGGAACTCCCTCATTTCAAGGAGCTCATTTTTGAAGATTTCTCTCGCATCATTCTGGTTGAGAACATATTTGAGGAGGTGGTGCTGCACACCGTCATGAAAGATATAATGATGGGTAAGACTTCTTTACAAGCCAAGAAGATTAAAACATTTAAAGTTGTGATTTATTGGAAGTAGTGATTAAATGTTTTCTTGTGTACTTGCCGTGTACTTGGTTCCATCCATTGGTCTGAATAGGAGCTTGTAGTTGTTTTTCCTAAATAATTTAAAAGTATACTCAAGTTGCTTCAGCCCAGAAAACATTAATCTGGATAATATTAGTTATAAAATAAGTTATTCTTCACATTCTTGAAAGGCTATCAAAATACGGAGTTATCTGTATTATCAAAATACACAAGGCATGTGGTAGATGTGTGTACAACAGCAACATTTTGATCATTTAGATGCCTTATAAATTTGGACTAAACGATTAGAAAAGCCAGGCACATGTCACCACCTTGTGATGTATAAACATTACAAGCTCAAGAAATAAATAAACCAAACTTGCATGGTTGACTCATTCACAGGAAGATCTCATAAGCTTTTACAAAATACCTTCATGCTAACACTGTGACCTTATCAACTTTCCTTCCATGTTCCAGCTGTGAAGGAAGCAGCTGTCCAGAGGAGACACAACCTGTACCGAGACAGTATCGTTTTGACCGACAGCGACCCTAACCTTCACCTGCTGGGGGAGAATCCTCCCATCGACTGGGCTGAGGAATATGGAGGAGGCCCAGAGGAGGTGGATGGAGAGCATAACACAGGAGATCCGGAGGTTCAAAGACGGCGCAGAGTGAAGCAGGTGGTCTCCATGATCCAGATAGAAGGCAATGCCTCTGTGCTGCCCAACGAATCATGCCTGGAAGTGCCCGCTGTAGACGATATTCCAGAAGAGGGGACGGAGGTACGTTCAGACACCTCATTATCCCAAAAGTCAGAGAAGCAAGTGTCCAATGGAACCAAAGAGGATGTGAACAAAAATGCAGTTGATGACAAACCACCAACAAACAGAAGTATACTAAAAGAGGAAGAAAGCACAACAGAAAGGTCACTACAGGACACAGCGAGCAAGTCAGCCATAGACTCTGCCATACAGGAAATCGAGAAAGCTGTACAGGAAGAGGAACATGAAGTCAGGACACAGGAAATTGCAGAGTCATCATCCTCAAAAGAAGAAACTGCGGCCGAGGAGGTAAAACCCACCTCAAATTGTGAAGATGAGGCACAAATAAAACCAGCAGAGACCAATAAAGATACAACTTCAAGCACAGAAAAGCCTTCGGATTCGCCAGTAAGGGAAGAGAAAGCAGTGACACCACCAGACCAGCAGGAAAATCACATTATGGCGAGCACTCAAGACTCCCAGACGGAGAATCCCATCGCTTCATCACAGCCGGATGACAGCGGATTCCAGTCGTCCACTAATGAAGCAGCAGAGGAGGAGCACCAGGCGGGAAAGGAAGAATGCAATGACTCTGAAACAGGAGAGGACACTGGGAAGGGAGAAAGTGCACATATGGATCACCAGTAAAATATCCCATGAACTATTTTCATTTACTGTGTGTTTATGCCTGTAAACAGTGAGTAAATGCATCACCCACTGCTCTAAAATGACTTTTGACTGATTGACGGGGGCTTTTTTTTTTTTTTTTTTTTTTTTTTTTTTTTGTGGCGTTTTTGCCCATAAAACACTTTTGTCTCACTACTCTTGACTGTATAGACATTATTGTCTATATCTTTTTGCATGCACACTGTCACATTGTTTTGCACTTAAAAAAAGTCACTCTTAGTTAGAGCTGGGCTCAAATATGAACACTTTCTAGGTCAAAATGTCTTCACCTTTCTGTTCACGATATTCACCTTTATTAGAGATCTCCATTCCTAGTTTAGTGTCATTTCATATGTGCATGGTGCAGAAGAATGATGTCTTTATTTTATGCAACAGTGATATGCTGAATCAAGGCATCTTTTTGAGGAAGTCTGTTGAGTTGGAGACATTTAGCTAGTGCACTAATACTTCCTGGAATGCCAAACAAGCTGCATCTAGTGAAAGCTTGTTTAAGACTGGAGTATTGCTTGTATTGCTGCAGCTGGTGGAGTAAGCATTATTTTCTTAAACTGCCATCATTTGTTGTGATGACGGAATTGACTGCATTAGATTTTTCATTAACCAGGTCAAACAAGTGTAACTGACTGCAAGCCATTTTCATATGGTGCATTTTCCCTCCTTTTTCATTGTTCAATCTTTTGGATTTTTTTTTTATTTTATTGCATATGGTAATTGCATTATGATATCAGACAGTATCTTCTGGTTTGCATGCACGATATAGTTACAGACTGAAATTTCAAGCAAGTTTTTGATGTGTAAAATGTTATCAATAGAATCTGACTCCTGTATATGACCACAACAGCTTCCTAATTTCTTCTTTTCTGACTTTTTAAAGTAGTTTTATATATGAAATGACAACGACTTCAACTTTTAACTAACGTAATTGGATATTTTTATTTATTAGTTACAGCACTTGGTACTATAGATTATCCTTTTAAATTGTATCCTGCCCAAATCCTTTTGTGTTATTATTGTATTATTTTTTAGAACAATAAATGATTATTGCTGAGAGACTGCATATTTTTGTCTTTAAGTTGATGTTTTCTGGATGATATTTGATACAAGTAAAATGTATCGGTCACACCAGCAGGCGGCAGTACAAAGGTTTGTTCTGTCACCACAGATTTTGAAATAAGAAATTAACTTTCCATTGATGCATAGACAGTAAAAGAAAGCATTGGTGTATGGTTTGTTAGGATAGGACAGTATTAGGTTTGCAACTATTTGAGAATCTGAAATCTGAGGGCGCAAACAAATCAAAATATTGAGAAAATCTTATTTAGAATTGTCCTAATTAATCAAAAAGTTTTGATATATTTACGGTAGCACATTTACAAAATATCTTCATGGAACATCATCTTTACTTCATATCCTAATGATTTTTGGCATTAAAGTAAAATTAATAGTTTTCACATATACAATGCTATTGCTACAAATATACCCGTGCTATTTATGACAGGTTTTTTGGACCGGGATCACATATTATTTCAATTTTTATTTATATGGGTTACATACAATATACGTGACCATTTAAACATTTTGCTCATTAATTGTTCGAAATATTTGAACTCCAACCTCCCCATTTGGCGTTATCCTCCCACAGCGTTATTATCCCCAACATGCACCTGTTAAAATAATATATTTAGAGGGGACCGAAAGTATCCTGACGTGATGACGACATAGTTTTACGTAGCCTGGGTCCTCAGCTCAGCTCGTGGTATTTTCTCGCTCAGAGAGAGAGAGAGTTCATCTCGAGCAGCGCACAGGCAGGCATCAGTATCAGCATCGGCGGTGGACGCGCACCGAATGATCTTCTCACATCTTACCGACTGCACACTTAAGTGTCATTGCTCAGATATTACAGTCAAAGGTTTTTAACAACTGTGGGACGGGGGAATGATAAACCCCAGATCCCCGGGCCGTTGTACTGTTCGTAAGGATGCGATCACTGAGCCCACCGTGGGCCTCGCTACTCACCGAGGCTTTCCTCATCACAACAGTCGCCGTCAGCGCTGCAATGGCAGGTGAGATACGCTTAATTAAACTTGTTTTATGATTAACATGATGCCAGACTGATATCTGGGATCAAACAAATTTCTGTGCTGCCACATCGTGGGGATGTGTTTTGTATATTTTTGTACACGTGCACAAAAGGTGTTTGTAGAAGTCATATAATTAGAGTATTCAAGTATCTTTGAATCCGATGTAATTAAGATAATTAATAGTAGTAGAATGTTTTTGCTTGCGTTCAGTGACTGAGGATTTTTCATATTAAATGAATTCATGATTCTTAGAATTGGCTTTGATTTAAATAAATTATTCTGCTTTTTGAAAAACATTACATTTGAACTCTATATGAGATGTAATAAGATGTTATGGTACAGGGAGAAGAGGTGCTCTGTGACGCAGGTGGGAGAGATGTGGACACATGTCTGTCCATTTTGGGAAATGTGCGACTCTTGGGTGCATTCACATTGTGTCTTGATGTCATCATGAGTTTCCCACTATGCACTTAAGATATGCCGTTAATGTCCTGGTAGCGTCATCGCATTTATTGACATGGACACCCCAAGGGCTATTCTTTAACCCCTCAGTGTTGTGTAATGGAAACGGGCTATCAACAGACAGGAATGAGAACTCCAGACCCTGCCACGTTCCTCCTGCCACTCAGGTCTGGGCTATAAATAAGAACAATAAGAATGCAGAACATGACAGCCACTAGAGTCCCTCAAACCACAGGACCAAAGACCATCTGGAAACTCAAGGAAAAAGCTAAACCACAAAGGACTTTTTTTTCTCCTTTTTTTTTTTTTTCATTGTGCAATACCTTGTACTCACATCTGATTCTTACTGGGATATTTATTTAATTCCTGTTGTATATTTTCAGCAGCTGAAAGGATAAAATATTACAGAATACACACACACAAAAAAATGTATTACCTTTAATATGTCTATATTTCTAGGGATGCCTAAATCCCCCAACATTTTGAAATGATTAGATTTCCTTTTTAAGAGGCCAACAAGAAGCTGTTTTCTTTTCTTTCTTTTTTTTTTTAAATTGGTGCTACACAACTAGAGAAAACAGAAAAAGGGTTGTGGTGAAAAAATGGTAAACCTCAACATCCATAATGCACTTTTGTGTATTTTGGTTTTGAGTTTGATTAGACTATTCAGCTACAAACATGCTATGTGTAGATTTTACAAAAGCCCTGGAGCTGTCAACGTTTTTGCTGATAAAAAAAAAAAAAAACGGGCATATCTTGGTGCAGGTGACACGGTAAATGAATACACATTGTTCATTTATTTATTATATGAACATTGTAACAATACAAAAAAAAAAAAACTGGTTTAAAAAAAACTCTTAAAAAATACAGTGACTGTGACCGTGTTAGATGATATTTAACCAGAAGCGAAGACATTTTATTTAGGCTTTTGTGAGTTTCCAGGGCTTTGCTCACACTGTAAAGGAGCTGTGAACTTGATAATTGACCATCTAATAAGAAAGAAGACAATTTAAGTAACCTTCAAAAATGTGTGCTCTAAATGGCTCTTCTTTCAGAGAACTTGTATAGAAGCAGTTATGAAACCAGAGAGAATATAGATCTTTTAGATGCGAAGGAAAGAGGTAGGTGTTGTTGCTATTGCTAAAGAGATGAATGAAAAGAAGAAACCATGAGAGAAATAACTGAATGGCAGTTCAAGGGGCTACACCAAATAATATAAGAATAATACACTGAGTAAAAGGACTTAATCCATTGATCTGGTTTGCCAGTGTACATTTTTATGTTATATATCCTTAAAGGAACACTTCAGCCAAAAAGTCACCCTCAGGCTATCCAAAATGTAGATGAGTTTGTTTGTTGACCAGTGAATTATCATCAAGCAGCTGATAAAAATATTGCATTAATTCACAAGTAATCCACATGTCTCCAGTCTATCAATTAACATCTTGTGAAGCAAAAGCGGCTTAAGATATACCTGTAATAGAGAATTAATTACAATAAACTAAGTTTATTTTTCCTACTCCACTGACATAGTTTTTCTTAAGCATCCAAATTATTTATATATAAAATATATTATTAGAACAAATTGACAAAAATACTGATTAATGTATATATATATATATATATATATATATATATATATATATATATATATATATATATATATATATATATACTTTTTTTTTTTTTTTTTTTTTTTGCAGTGTATGAAATGTATTTAGAATTATTCCAGGCGTGTGGCTCAAGGCCTTTATTTAAGCACCCAGAAGTCGTGTATCTAAAGAGATTAATGCAATTAATATCTGAGTCTGGCTTTCTGGTGCTTGCCTTTTGCTGATGTTGCTTCCTGTACAAGATGCTCTGATTTAATACCTGGAGCGCATGAAGTCTTTCTCATTTCCAGTTTGTCTCTCTCTCTTTTTATCAGCTTCTCTCTGTGTCTAACTGCTCCCTGTGTGTTTGAGTTGTGATCGCACATGTCTGCATGAGTTTGTGTGGCTTCATGAAGTCACGTCAGACTTAAGCTGCCTTGAAAGAGGGTGAGATGGTTAAAGCAGCCCGTCGGGTTGACTATAATCCTTGTGCGCTCGTCATTTTAATCTTGCTTCAAAGTAGAAACCTAAATCTAAAATTTGCACCGCACCACTTTGAGAGTGAAGAGATCTGCCGTCAAGTTGAGTGTTTTTCTCTTGTGCTTTATAATCGTTGTGTATATTTTAACAGCTGGAGAGATGTCTGGTATGAGAAGTATAATTCAGTTGTTCTGCCAACTCTTCATTGTTTCAGCTTTGCTGCTTTCTTTTGTTGTAAAAATGGGACACAATAGAGAAATGTGTTATTGAGACTCAAAGGTTACAGCTGCCACTCAAGAATGGCTCCATAAAAATCATCCATCATGATTATTCTCAAACTGTCTCTTATGCTGCTTTCTTTCATTCTAAGCTATTATTCTCTTTTTTCTTTCTCTGTTCTTTCCCCTCTCGCCTTCATTTTTTGCATTCTTCATTACTTGTTTTTGCTTATCTGTTTTCTGTTTGTTTCATGTTTTTCTCTCTCTTTTAACCCTCAAGAGACCCACTGCAGCAAAAATTGCTTCATGTTTAAGTAATGAAATACCTGTTCTTCACTAAATATGGGTGAACAGCAGCTCACACATTGACATGTATCATAGCAACATGTTTGACAGGAAAATATTTAGTCACAATCTCCCAGCAAAAAAAAAATTGCAACATTGCAAAAATTAAAAAAGAGAAAAAAGCAAAATTTAATAGATTTCAAAGATCATTTTTCCAAACCATTTTCAGCAGAGCATGATGCAGTTTAGAGAACGTATTATTAGGGTTGCTGCTGAGATATACATATATAGCTCAGAACACCTGTGCTATAGACCTCTAAATAAGGATTCTGAGCTAATTTAAAGGGAAGTCAGCGAGGTTTGGGAATGATCCCAGGATTATGAAATGTTAGGGAGTATTAGAGGAACATAAATATCAACTGAAAAGTCTTTCTTATGAAAGAAAAAGGTATCTGTATGCACTACTGTTCAAAAGTCTAGGGTCAGAAAGTTTTTTTTTAAATGTTTTTAAAATATTTTTTTAAATAAGATTTTTCATGCTTCTAAACAAAAGACCGCAATGTTTTGTAATATTATTAAAATTTAAAATATATATTTTTTATTTTATTATATTTTATTTGTGAATTTTGTTCATTCAATTCAATTTCAGTTCAATTTCTTTTAATGTGATGACAAAGCTATATTTTCATGACTCATGTCTTCATTGTCACAGGATCTTTCAGAAATAAGTCTAATTTACTGATTTACTGCTCAAGACATATTATTATTATTAATATTAACTCGACTGAAAATTGAAATTCATAATATATATATATATATATATATATATATATATATATATATATATATATATATATATGAAAACCATAATTTCAGGATTCTTTGATGAATAAGAAGTTCAGAATAACTATATTTATTTTAAATATAAATCTTCTGTAACAGTATTTGTTAAGCTTTTATTGCTAAATCACTTTTAAAGGCAAAAAATTTACTACTTATGTAAAATAAATTCTTTACTCTCCATCTCATAATGTGGTAATCAGTCATCCAGGAAAATTGTTAACAAAGATTCATGTAGGTTTATTATGTAATAAAATAATTTCCCATGTGTATGAAATTGTCAGGATTTAAAGCAACTTTCTCTCTATGCTTAATTAAGATGTTCTCCGTGACATGAGACACCCTTAAAAATTTTCTTATATCCTGACGCTGATATAGTGCATGTGTGAAATCTCTCTGGCTCCTTTTTAAAGGATCAATACAGTGTGTGCAGAGTGGCTGGAGTGATGCACATGTGTCGGATAAGGTCATGCTCACCTGAGAATGCTCTCTCTCCTTGTTTGAACAATGGTGGCTCATCTCTCTGCAGTCCATAATGATTTTAGATCTAGATGCAGAGGTGTTATCCTTGAAATAGCAAATTCTGTGATAAGCTTAGTCAAGGACAGAATATGTAAGAGAGGAAGTTTTGCATTGCACATAAATGTACATATTTTAAGTGTTCATATTGTCAGACAGACAATTATAGATGCATGTCATGTTTTTTACTGCACATTGTTGATTAATTGGATAATTACGTTTCCCCTCTAAGTGACACAATGGATTTCACCTCATTACTAATTTAGAAAGAAGACTGGCCACCTAATGTCTGCTCTGAATAAGACAAATGTATTCACACATGAGCACCAGTCTGAGGCCAGGAAACAGACGTGATGTAAGAGTGTGAGGTGGCTAAAAAAAGAAGATGTTTCATTTTTTAAGATATTCATAGTTCACCGTGGCAGCAGCTGAGGAAAGAATACTATTTCTGGAGACAACTCTAACTAAATGGGCTTTTTCATTGTGTTCAGACTAGGGATATGCCGGTATCAAATTTTCCTGTTGCAATTAATTGCTAATGCTTTTATCACCGTATACGGTATTGTCACGATATTATGAAATATCAGTGGTCATAATACAGTATAACAGGTTAAATAACTTTTTTCTTATAACAAAAATAACTGAACATTTAAATACAATAAAGCAATACAGAAAAATATAAAGTTAAAAGTTTTATACAGATTAAAGTGATTAAAGACAAATCGGTATCACTTTACAATAAGACTTCATTAGTTAACCTTTAACATTCACAATAAGCAATAGCTACATTTGCTACAAAAGTTATTCATTTTTGTTAAAAAATTAACACAGCTGCAACTTTCGATTTTAACAACATGTTATTAAATATTGGAATACCTAAGATTACTGAATGTTCAGAAGAACTCTGAATTTCATTGGCAGTTTATGTTAACTAATGAATTAACTAATGTTAACTAATGAAGCCCTAATGTAAAGTGTGAATGAACAATAAAGAATCAAAACACTTTCAAACAATATCTAGGGCATGTTGTAGTCCAGATTAAAAAAAAAAAAAAAAAGTTTGAAAATAAATAGGCTGTTTTTGTATTTGTAATTGGAGCTGTGATGAAGATAATAGCAAATCCACAAAATCTGAATGGCTATTTGAAATGATTTAAATATGTTTTAGAAAGTAGTGCAGCTGCTTTATTTATCGGTTTCCAGGGTAAGGGCTGCATTTTCTGCAGTTAAGTGCCATCTGCTGTCAGAGAGTGAATGTGCTTTCATTCAGCTCGTCTCTGACTTGTTCCTCCATGTGCTCCTCATGCATGCTTGTTTACATCAGAACGCAAATGCGTCTTTCAAGCAGCATACAGCGGTGTTGTGCATTTTGACCAGCTGATGGGAAAATTATTCTTAAAATGCATTCAAATTCTGGGTAATTTGTAATGTATAATTATTCACGGTGTTTAGAAGTGCCTACGATAGCAATATTGTGCATATTCATTACCGTGAAATATCGCATTACCCGAATACTTGCACGTCTAGTTCAGAGTCGGTCAATAATAATGTTAATAAACATAAATTTGTGTCGCAACACCGTTATATATTTATAGCAGATGTTGTGTTTCTCTGTCTACATGTGAAAAAATGAAAAAAAAACCAAAAACAATTCTAACCTTAACATTTTGAACAGTACACTATAATATCCAATCCTTATTTTCTACATTTATGTATTCCATTGTCCTTCTTCACTTTTCGGTAAGGTACTTTTCCCATAGCTGCAAAATATGCAATTCAACTTTTAAGCAGTTTACAAGGAAAGGATTAGCATAAAACCTCTGGAAACAGGGAAAATACTTAAATGATGAGAAGTGACAGGACTGTAACCATTTATTTTGCTCTGTTCTCTTACAGTATAAGTCAGCTTGAAATGTGGATTTGCATTGACTTGCTGCAATGTTATTTCTAACATTTCACAAATCTTTTTTTTTTGACATTTCACAATGAGAGAATTCAAGGCACTCATCAAGAAAAAAAAAACGCAGCTCTGTTCTCTGCTCTGTCCCCTTCCAGTCAGCTTGTCATGTCACATAGAGCACAAAGCTCTTGAGACTGACAACATGCAGTCCACACTGCTTCAGTGCGTTTTTCAAACTTTGTATTGAGATGCAAGTTTACATAAAGGGAGTTCTGATAGACTGTCGTAGTCTGGAGCAAAGAATAACAACATTATTCCTTTTTCTGTTGTGTTTGCTGAACGGTGTTGCTAGGCAAATGAAGATTCATAAGACATCCAATTGAAGTTCATTGGAAAAATAGTGACAGTATAAAGGAGATTTAGATATGTTGCATCTGTATAAAGCTTTCATGGCTTTGTCGATCCAAACTAAAAAGATGAACAAACCTACCTTACAACACTGGTGGATGGCAACTTAATTCAGCATGTCCATTTATTCTGCAAGACTTTCGTTAATCTTCGGAACACAAATAAACATTTTTGATTGAATTTGAGAGCTCTCTTACACTCCATAGATGGCAAAGATATTACCCCGATAAATGCACCAGAACGAAGGTCTTTTGGGTTTGGAATGACATGAGGAATTAATAACAGAATTTTCATTTTTGGGTGAACTATCCCTTTAAACAGTTAATCAAAATTATCTTTTTAAAGAAAAATGATTATTAACCATTATTTTTGTTTGGTATTTTTTTTTTTTTACATTGTCAGAATTATTTCACTGTAACCACACATCAACTTGCATTATTTGGTCACAGGTTTAGTTGCAAATGACCACATGAAAGAAGTAAACCACTGAACATAAAAAAAAAAAAACCCTGGTATTCACATACAGTGGGTCCAGGAAGTATTCAGACCCCCTTGAATTTTTCACTCTTTGTTATATTGCAGCCATTTGCTAAAATCATTTAAGTTTTTCCTCAATGTACACACACAGCACCCCATATTGACAGAACACAGAATTGTTGACATTTTTGCACATTTATTAAAAAAGAAAAACTGAAATATCACATGGTCTTAAGTATTCAGACCCATGAGCCAGGAGTCTTTTTGGGAAAGAAGCAACAAGTTTTTCATGCCTGGATTCCTCCTTGCAGATCCTCTCCAACTCTGTCAGGTTGGATGGTAAGCGTTGGTGGACAGCCATTTTCAGGTCTCTCCAGAGATTCTCAATTAGGTTTAAGTGAGGGCTCTGGCTTTTTGGTCCAAAATTGGAGGTTATTTTCAGGGTTTCTAAGTAACCATAGTAACTTGCCCCCTGAAGATAACCTGCTCCACAGAAGGTTATGTTCCAGGGTTATTTCACTTCAGCGCAGGTGTGATCTACTGACGATATATATATTACTCTATATTAGATCTACTGATGAGCCTTCAGTGGGTATTACGGATAGCATAACATTATATAATATTATATATATATATATATATATATATATATATATATATATATATATATATATATATATATATGAACAAAATATTTTCCTCGCTTGTCATGTGACCATTAACCATCATCAGTGAATGTTGAACATGCAAATATGCTGTTAAATTATTAAATTATTGCAATATTAACTTAAAATCCCATGTTCTTATTTGTTAAAGTCAATAAGTTAGTTTAAATGATTTTAGCTGACAAAGAAGTTTGGGAATCCCTGTTTTAGAGTGATGGTAAATTATGCAAACACCTTCTGTATTTAAAATACAATATGCCAAAGAACAACTCTGTTTTTAGCTAAATCTAGAAATTGTCCTTCTGTCAGTGATGTTTTGGGGCCTGTTTCATTCTGTCCTAGAAGAGTGTCATCTTTACTCTGCACTACATGACTGGGTCACCTTGAGGCATGTCTGAACCGTGGCCGTGTGTGATCGTGATCTATTTCCCTTCATTTCTAACTAAAAAGCCTTACAAAACTGCAACAGAACTTCTTGTCTGGGTCAAGTATGTGCAAATCTACATATTTGAAAATATCAACTAGTCATCTGGATCTCTAAAGGATTAGCTGGCTAATTGGTCTTAAGGAAGCCCTGTAAAATTTGAGAAGTCTAGTTTAAAGCATTATTTTTTATGTGTGTTTTAACATGGCTGATTGAAATGAAACAGAACAGAAAAAGAAAGAATAGAAACAGTTATATTTATCTTGACACATCTTTATGTATCTTGTTCTACATTCACATGGTTTGATTGAGATGGTCACATGCAGATGCATTTGTGATAGCCATCACCATATGTGGTGAGGAAGTGATGTAGAAAGAGATGCTTACATTGTTGTGTTTTTTATGAGTGATAAAGTGCAGGAAATGAGTGTGTGTTTGTGCAGCAGTATACATAATTGTGCCTATATGTGTGATTGAGAGGCTTTCACATAAAAAAAAGCTTATGTTCCTCTCTTAATGAAATTAAGATCCGAAACTGATAGACAACGTTGAACAGCTGTGCTTTAAACTGTTGTGTGCATCACTTCTAATGCAGTGACAATAAAATATTCTGGTAAAAACCATCACTGTTGATGCGTTGGAGGTTCAATGAGTCACTTAATGGGCAGTTCCAGTAAAAGGAAAATTGCAAGGCAATGATTTTTGGTTTGAGCTTTGAAATCAATAGCAATTAATTTGGTGACACAGATCTGTTCATGAATCTAAAAACAATGTGGTACATATGGGAAGAATACATTTAGGCATTTTGCACAGTTCTTTTATATTGCATATTGCAATAAATTATTTTGAAACAATACAAATTTGATAACATATCGTCAATTGTTGTGTTTTATTTCCTTCACTGTGTCCAATGACTGGCTCTGGTTCAGAAGAGTTCATCCACGCCCCCTTTTCAAATGCTGCTTTGGCAGTGACTCATACCTGATGATGTCACACCTACTCAGTTGCCATAGCAGTTGTTATGGAAACAAGAGCCAAGGTTTCAGTGGCTGAGTCTTTCAGAAGTAGAATTCAAGGCTGTGTATAATGATGATTTTACCATACATAAGAGGTGTTCTTATAGCCACAGTGTGCAATGAGGTGCCAAAATTTCCCATAGGCTTGTCAGAATCATTGTAGTGCATGGCTTTGAATGGATTATTGCATTTATAAATCAGAATCAGATTCAGAAATTGCTTTATTGCCAAGTATGCTTGCGCATACAAGGAATTTGTTTTAGTGGCATAAGCTTCCAGTACATAGAGACAGCAACACACAGACAAAAGAAAAAAATATATTATTTGCAAATAAATAAGTGTATAAACAATTGTGCTATAAATGATAATGGAATAGGATTGAGTAAGATGCAGGGATGTTCTAGGATGGAGGGGTAACAAATTAATATAAGGATACTGCACGTTTTTATTAAATAAGTGGGGAACATTTAACTGTTCATGAAGTAGATTGCCTGGGGGAAGAAACTGTTCTTGTGCCTGACTGTCCTGGTATTTGCAGCTCTGAAGCGCCCTTTTCCTCACTCTGAATGTATACAGTTCTTGAAGGGTGGGCATGGGAGTACCAATAATCCTTTAAGCAGTATGAACCGTTCTCTGTAGTCTTCTGATGTCTGATTTTATAGCTGAACCAAACCAGACAGTTATTGTACAAAGGACAGACTCAATGACGGCCGAGTAGAACTGTTTCAGCATCTTCTGTGGCAGGTTAAACTTCCTCAGCTGGCGAAGGAAATACAACCTTTGTTGGGCCTTTTTCACAAGGGAGTCAATGTGATTGTCCCACTTCAGGTCCTGAGAGATGGTGGTTCCCAGGAATCTGAATGACTCCACTGCAGCAATAGGGCAGTTCATGATGGTGAGTAGGGGGAGTGCAGGGGGGTTTCTTCTGAAGTCCACAATCTTCTCCACTGTTTTGAGCGTGTTCAGCTCCAGGTTGTTAAGACTGCACCAGACAACCAGCTGCTCAACCTCTTGTCTTTAAGCAGACTCGTCACTGTCCTGGATGAGGCCGATGACTGTAGTGTTGTCTGCAAATTTCAGGAGCTTGACAGAAGGATCTTTAGATGTGCAGTCATTGGTGTACAGCGAGAGGAGCAGTGGGGAGAGAACACATCCCTGAGGGGCACCAGTGTTGGTAGAGCAGCAAACTAAGCATCGGCGCCATCAACTATCGGTGCCGATTAATCAGCAAAACGATACATCGGTCGACCTCTTGTCGTCGACACATAACACATCACCATTAAGCTTTACAATCTCCTCCAACAATGTTTGTAAGAATGATTCTTGCACTTGTGGTGTTATGATGAAAATTTGGTTAGCATGGATACCTGCTGACAATCAGTGGGAGAGAGACACACTACTATCTCGTACGTTATTTGATATTTGTGGGTGTTGGATCTCCTCTGCACTTCGACCTGCTGCCCCAGTTCTGCCCTCAGCAGCAGTGCCCACATACAGTTGCACTGCTGGTTTATTGATCCACTGTTGTTCCTGAGCTCTCCATCATAACAATAACAAGACACAATACACAGAGAGAGCTATTCTTACATAATCAGCCTTATTACTGTTAGCTCTTTATGCAATTATTCTGTATGACATGTTTTGTTGTACAAGTGGACGCTAAGCGATACTATGTGAGGATCACTCAAGCTGGGGCTCGCTCTCTGAGGCATCTCAAGTTAGACTGAGAGAACCAAGAGAATTTTGTTCTTCCGCTTGCATCTTTTTAATGTAATTTTTGGGTGAAATAATTCATTTATGTGAGTTATTTATAGTTTTGCATTCACGGATTCAGATATCAGCAGTCAGGCCATTTTGACAATTGGAAAAACAATGGTCATTAACGTGAGGCAAACTCACTAATCAGTGTCTTTGTCTTTTCTTTTATAGTTGTGGGACATTGTCCTCGGAGTTTGGACTGTGCCCGGGAACGACGGCACTTCTGCCAGCCCGGCTCTTCACACTGCGGCCCATGCCTAGACCCTTTTGTTGAGAACAAACGAGGGAAGTGTGTGATCAGGAGACGAAATCACCCTGGTGAGTACCGAGTCCTACAAAAGTGCCTTTCAGAAAAGTCCGTTCACTTGACAGGCATATTTTCAACAGCTCTGGGCAGCTATTTCAGACATGCAAAACCAACTTCTATCTAACTGAATTGAATTTGGTCAAATAAAATATTTTTTTCAAATAAAGTGCTGTTAAATTGTTTACATTCCATGAATTTAATTTCATTAATTAGACATGCTTTTTTTTATTAATAAAACCTTTAAAACAGAATTAAAATAGAAAAAAAAACTGAAATTGGAAGAAAATAATACCAATTTCATAGGGCCCTTGATGTTGATTCTAATTATAAAATAGCTTTTAAGAAGAATTTAATTCAGGTTGGTCCATGAACATGCTTAATCCCAAGCATGCATCTCAGGAAGCTGACTTTCTATGAGTACTTTAGCTTCTAATGCATTGACACGATTGCTTTACCAACTGGTGATTAGCTCTTTTTAATTAGAAAGTGGACTTTTTCCACCATGTTGTGTGCTGCACTTTTTCCCCATTCAACGTAATATTATTAAACCATCTTGGTATACCATCTTTGATCGTACACACATTTTACAGGTTTGTTTTGCCAAATGTTTTTGTAGCAGCAATGAAAACGGTTTACAGCGATTTTGTCAGATAGATTCACATGCTAATCTGATGCATAGTATTTCAAAATGTAAGGAAGCATTTTCAGGGTTCCCCATCATATGCATTGGACTGCAGTGGAAGACCTGTCACTCCTCGCAACCTTCCAGTCTGGCTTCCCTCTCGCCCTCTCCCACCCACACATTGCTGCAGATGCAAAAGGAAGGAGGGGGGCTAATGAAATAATTCAGGCGGTCTCATTCTACACTGCAGTGGTGGGGATTGACAAATGCTGCTTTAGCTTGAACCATACCAGCAAGCAGCACTTAGATGTAAATATCCACAAGCATTTCATTTTTGTTTTCAGCCACAAAAAAATAAAAATAAAATTAATCTTGTCTACAACCTTGAAGATTATTGATCGATAGTTTGATTGGAATTAAACAGTGTTGTTGTCGACATCTAATCGATACCATTCAACAGGCAGGAGTATAAACAGTGACCTTTTCTTCTTCCTATTTTAACTCGCTTTCTTTTCTATAGTTCATTTAGGAGACCTTAAAGGCCTTACACATTTTTCACACACCCTTTTGTTAGACTGATATAAAGAGTGCAAGGATGTGTTTCAGGGAGTGATGAATGGCTGTATGAGAGAGGTTGTGTGGAAAGCCCTTATTTGGAAATAGCTAGGGCATGCATTATGTACATTCTTAAACAGTGGATACATGCTCCTTCACTTACAGTAGAATATTCTGGATTCATCTAATAAAGCATGGCAGAAATTTTGACATGAAAAACCTTTTCACACAAGAACACTTTTTAGTGAATGAGACCCATAAGGAATTGCATAAGTTATGAAAGAGGTTTTACACACAAATATGTCTGTACACATTTAGTAAATGAACCACTACATAGAACACTGAGTTCAGTTTAGAGTGTTTTTTTTTGTAAAAAAAGAAAAAAGAAAAAGACTAAATATATTTATCCATAAAAATTGAAATTTTTTATTGATGTGTTTAGTTTTGTGTTAATTTATGTGTTTAATTATGCAAGTATACAAATATAAATCATGAAAATTGAACTTCCCATTATCCAGTCTAGCTATTGATGAAATTACGAGGTCACTAGACCAAATTGTAACCCTTAACTGTGTAGCCCACAGCAAACAAAAGCTTTTTTCAACATTATTTGGAGTGGAAAATAAATAATCTGTCACTTTTAAATAAATTTAGCTCATAGTGGTAAAAATAGATCTTTCATGGTTGAATGGCTGAAGCGTCTCTGTCTCTCTCTGTCACACACATACACACACACCCTCCCTCTCTACCATACAGCAGACCGACTGACCAAATCTACCTATACTCACTGCAGTGCACACACTCATGGATTCTGCAGTGCATAAGAACACTTAAGCATGCAAATGTTTAGTGTTCATAAATATAGCAGTATGGCATGCAGATTTTACCCAATGCAATACAAACTATGCCAAGATATATGTCATATTCCTTGGTGCATTATTATTTTACTTACCTTATCAGTTCCCACTTTACATAGTTCAATAACTGACCTGTGACAGTGATAGGTTTAACTCTAAGATAAGATGCAGTTTCATGCGTATATACAATTTGCAAATACACTACCAGACAAACATTCAGGTCCAGTAAGACTTTTTGCTTGATTTTTTAAAAAAACTAACACTTTTATTTAGCGAGTTTGCATTTAATTGGTCAAAAGTGACTGTAAAGGAATATTGGTAATAAATGCTGTTCTTTCTATTTTGAACTGATTTAAACATGGGTAATGATTAGAAAGGTTTCTTGAGAACCAAATCAACATAATACAATTATTTCTAAAGAATGTTGTTATGTCAGCACAATGTCCACTAGGCCAACAGAAAACACGTCTTTTAAACCGTAATCATATTTCACAGTAGTAAATTTTTACTGTTTTTGATTAAATAAATCAGCCTTGGTGAGCATAAAGGACTTCTTCCAAATATATGACCTGGACCACTAAACCAGTCTTAAAAGGTTAGTTCAGTGGTTTTCAACCTGTGGTCCGCGGCCCACTGGTATTGCAGGTGGGCCGCCAATTATTTTCTGTTAATTTCCAGTCCATTCTAGGGCTGTGCGATTAAAAGAAAACGTCCTAAAATCACGATTTGAGCGTGCGCATATGCCTAACTCCAGGTTCACACACTGTCTGTGATGCGCCTTTTTTCTGAGCCAATGTTGACGGATTAGAGCGTTCTCACTGCGGTAAAAGGCTAGAATTAAAAACGTGCGAAAATAATTCATGTCTAACACATGAGCATAGAGTGAATTTGTTAGTGAACAGGATGCAGTTTAAGTGAGAGGAGACACGTTTTAAGTGTGCACACTCTCTCCTCGCAAAGCAGCGTGTATCTGAGCAAGCACGACCGGTTTTGTGACAGAGCAAAGGAAATCTGCTGCGAACAGAGAGATTCGCACTCGTGCATTATTTTAATGTGCTTTCGCGTTATATTTATGCGCTCTCACTGCTGACCGCATACACATACTGTATACACACTGCAAACACCTGAGGCACCGCTACAATTAATGAGCTCTATGAACAATGCATGGCAAAAAAGAAAAAAAAGTCCCTGTATACAGGATTTTTTTTTTATTTATTTTTTTTGGCACAAGTCTATACATTTTTTTACATCTTCACTATAGTGATAATTTTGACTTATGTCTGTTCTAGAGATGTTACAACTTTTTGATAAAGCTTTGATTGGTTTTCTTTTGGAAATATGTTTCAAATTAATCCTGAATGCATTTATGACTGTAAAAGCACAATTGCAAAATTGATCAAAAAAATCGCGATAGTTTTTTTTTTTTTTTTTTTTTGTCCATATCGCACAGCCCTAGTTTATTCAATAAATATAGTTTAAAATCTAGCTTCTGAGTACTAAGTTATTAACCCAACAATAGCGGGGTCAGTTAATTTTTTTGAAGTGGGCCGCGCAAACATATGTGTTTGGTTGTGTGGGCCGCGAGTTGAAAAAGGTTGGGAACCACTGGGTTAGTTCATCCAAAAATGAAAATAATCCCATAAATTACTCACCTTCTTCTTTCATACAGTTATTTAAAAAATTGTCTTTGATCTTTCAAGCTGTTTGATGCCACTCAGCGGGTGTTGCACTGCATCGGTTCATGAGAAGTTTAATAAAAAGCTCATCCTTTAAAAAAAGGTGTTTTTGTAAGAAAATATCCATATTCAAAACATAATACCATATTTTGGACTATAAGTCGCACCTGAGTATAAGTCGCATCAGTCCAAAAATACGTCATGATGAGGAAAAAACATATATAAGTTGCACTGGACTATAAGTCGCATTTATTTAGAACCAAGAACCAAGAGAAAACATTACCGTCTACAGCCGTGAGGGGGCGCTCTATGTTTTCAGTGTAGACCACAGGACCACTGAGCAGCATAGAGCGCCCTCTCGCGGCTGTAGATGGTAATGTTTTCTCTTGGTTCATTTCTCTTAGTTCATTTCTCTTGGTTCATGTCAAATTAATTTTGATAAATAAGTCACACCTGACTATAAGTCACAGGATCTGCCAAACTATGAAAAAAGTGCAACTTATAGTCCGGAATATACGGTAATCATTTTAATCTAACTTGTGCTCACTGATGTAAAACAAAAGCAGTTCTGGGGGAATGTGGTATGAGGTCAGCTTTGCACATACGGCGCTCAGAAGTGACGCACGCAGAAATGCGAAGGAGAGATTAAAACAAAATAACTGTCACTAATTAGAAATGCAAAACAAGGATTTGTAAAGAAGAATGTCAGAGGATTTCAATATAAGCCAAGAGGAGAGTGTTTTTACTTTGCTAAAGTAATGAAACTTTGCTTCCTTTGCTCCTGTTAACAAATGTTTGTTTTCATGAGACTCACTGACGCATACGCAACGCTAACCTCATACGTCATTCCCCCGGAACTGCTTCCATTTTACATCAGTGAGCGCAAGATAGATTATAAGTGATATTTTTCTTATAAAAACGCAGCGATTCACTATTGAAGCCCTTCGATAAACTGTTCACCCCCCGGAGCCAAATGAGACACTTATTTTTACTTTTTGTAAATCTCATGTTATTTCTCTGTCCCACTTTCTTGTCCTAGCAGTCAAGGTCAACCATCTCCCAGAGCTGGATGAAGAGATAGACGTTCTCTCTTCCATCATCAGCAAACACAGAGAATCAGAGATGAAACACTCAGGTAATGTAGCATGGCAATCCTGCTCACCCTTATGGCATTCCAAACCTGTATAACTTTCTATCTTTTGTAAGACATAAAAGGAGAAAGTATTTGTGCTCCTGTTTTCCATATATTGTCAAGTACATACTAAATGTGCACTGCAGTCTACTCAGGGTTTGTGTAAGAAGCACATTTCAATATTTATATATATATATATATATATATATATATATATATATATATATATATATATATATATATATATATATATATATAAAAAGCAATTGACCCTTTGTTACTGTTGCTATGTCCAACAACTCATGGCGCTCTCACGGATTATATCTTGTTTTCACATAGTCAGAAATGTATAGCAACACACCAAATTACAAGACAGCAGGTTACTTTAGATATGAAACAAGCTTTCAAATTATTATTATTATTTTTTTAATTCAAACAATAAATACCGTTTTGTGTCTTTTTGAAGTGTCATGAAAAATAAACATGAATAAACATCAGAAGGTCTTGTTTCAACAACTGAAAGAAATCTGCACGTGCAAGTTTAAGTTCACCAAAGTTAATCTACTCTCCTGTCTGGTTTGCTTGTTGGAGAAAATTGGCAGATTCAGCATTATAACTGGTCCGATTACCTGAACATAATTATAACTGGTCAGATTGCCTGTCAATCAAACTCCCTGCGAAGGGTGAATTGATAGCTTCCGACACAAATTATAAAGTTGTGTAGAAAAAGTGCATATTATTTCACCTTTTGTAACAACATACAGTTAAGCACAACATGAGGCATTAGTTTTTGTTATGTTTTTTGTGAATTATGCTACCATTATTTGCCACACATTCCACATCGTTAAAAAAAATAAAATAATAATAATAAAAACACAAAATAAAACAAAAAAACATTATAAATACAGTGTCTCTTTGTCTCTCTCTCATTCTTTTTTCAAATTATGTTCTTCAGCCCCCTCTCCAGCTGCTTCCAAAGCCCCTGAGGATCGATCCTGGCCAAGCAGTCAGCGTGGATCAGAGGCATCTCCTACTGCTGCTACATCAGAACAACCTCTGACAAGTGCCCTGACCACCAGCCCAGCCTCACACACTCCCTTTATCTCTGCTGTGCACAGTGCCCCCTTTATCATCCCGTACCCCTCTGAGGACCACTCTTTCATCAGTGCGTTATATATTGTTTGCTGATGTTTATAATTGTATATGGGTTTGTGGACTGTGTCTCTGCAGTGCTTTTCCTTCTTGCTTCTTCAACCTTTTCATGACAATCTTTTTAATTTTCTTTTTTAGTATTTTTGGGTGTGTTTCTCATGGTGGGCTCAGTTGCCATGGTCTTGACCGGAGTGTGTTGGGTCAGGTGAGATGTTATATAATCTTTACAAACCTTGTTGGTTCAAATACCTGCATGAATAAGTAGACATGAATGATACTGAAGATGATGCTTTCTTCCCAGGATGCAGAGAGGCAGTCATCTGGCCCAGAAAGTTGATTATCCTGCTTTTGGGTTAATAGGTGCCAGCTCTTATGATAGTGGCATGGTGAGTAGAGCATACATACACATAAAAAAAGCAAAGCATCATTCCTGCATGTGTTGTGATGCACACTCTCCTGTTACTCTGTTATTAGACTGGTGATAAAACACTTGCACAGAGTGCCCAGATGTACCACTTTCAGCTTCAGAAGCAGCAAATGATGTCACTCAAGTAAGTCATTGGCAAATAGAATAAATAATTTTATACTTTGAAAGATTTTTATTTATTTATTTATTTTACAGAAAATGTGTGAAATTTGTCAAACATGACAGTAAAGAATCAATAAATCAAATGTGGTTCTTTTGGAATTTCTGTCTCTATTCTATTTAAATTAGAATTGTATTTCTACTCTGTTTTTCTGCTCCAATGAAATTTCCATTAAATATTGTTGATAAGAAATGCTTCTGCAAATTTGTTCAAGATTTGGTTTGGCTCTGATGGATCATGTGACACTGAAGACTACAGTAATTGTTGCTGAAAATTAAGTGTTGCCATTACAGGAATAAATAGTAATAACATTTTAAAATATGACATTTTATTATATTTTGAGCCCATAATTTCAGCCTTAGCAAGAGACTTAAAAAAAAAAAAAAATCTACTCCATTTGAATTTAACAATTATTTTATTATCCACACAGTCATTTAACATGTAGGCCTTTATGAATAATGGAACACTGGAATATTATAAATTATTCATGAGCAACTTACATAACAGGTTATAGAGAAACAAAATGTATGCACACCATTAATAAAACAATTGAAAAAGCTCTTAAGTCTTTTTTTATTTGTACTTTTTTTGTGTGCATTTTAAAATATGTAGGTTAAAATGAAAGAATGTGATTTCCCATGAACATTTGGCTATAATTTATCGGGTTAAATACATCAGTCTATTTTCTGACCATGCACTGACATTATTTACGTTACTATTCAAAGCTCTCCTGCGCCTTCTGTGTTTTGTTATCATCCAGGCAACGAAATGATTCCAAGATTCCTGAGTCAGGAGCCACTTCAGATGAGGAAAATGAAGACGGAGACTTCACTGTGTATGAGTGCCCAGGACTTGCCCCAGTAAGTTTCTATACATAATACTGGGGGATCACGTATTGTCATAAATCACGACTCCTGCAGGTGAAATCGATGGTATTAAATGTAACCCACTGTGCTACAGTTTGAAGTCTCCTGTAGTGCCAATGTGTTTTAAAGTATCTTTCTCTTTCCAGACTGGGGAAATGGAAGTGAAGAACCCACTGTTCGATGACTCCACCTTTCATCTTCGCCTGCAGAGAAGTTACAACTGAACACGAGTACTCAGGGGACGCATCACGTCACGCATCACAGTGATGTGCTTTCCTCATCTGATCCATTCAGGCAAGGTCACAAAGGTCATCATGGTTCATCTGAGATCATTTTTCTTTTTTGCTGTTAAATACAAGTTGACACTGGTGTTGCAGCTTCCATCCATGAACAGAAAACGAAATGCACTGCAACACAGAGAGAAAGAATTCAACTTGTCAACATGTTGATTCACACATACACAAGCATCCTTTCTAAAGACCAGCCCCTTCGGACCAGGAAACTGCACTGTAGTACCTTTCAGTTTAACGGCAGATGTGTAATAACATTGCATGGATTTCTGACTAAGAGTTGCACTCATCCTGTATAATCACGCAGAGTTCCTGTTTCTTTCCTTACATCTTCTGGACCGGTTTGATAGTAATGTCCATTATAAACATACTGTACGTAAGAGACTGTGTATCTCCGAAAAGCTTTTGATACAAGCTCAAGACTCATTTAATATCAGGTCATTGCTGAGTTCTGTTATGACGTCTTCTGTAGTATATTGTGAGTACTGTGCAATGGAAAAGAAATTTATTTACAGCATTAACTGTTTGAACATATCTTGCCTGCGAACGCTTGTCATCTTTAGAATGGACGTGGAAGTTGACTCCCCTTGAGGAGCAACGTAAATTGTACAATTAGCATATTTTATGGTTTCTTCTACCAAATTCGTCTGTGACTGTATTTTTTTAAAATACCAATGGTGATTTTAATATTTTTTTATAATTGTGCTCACAAAAATAACCCCTAAATGATATTATGTAGCCGCTGTATAATCAGAATGGTCCTACTATGCATGATTTGAAGCTGTGAAATGAAGAAAGTCAGTGTGCATTTCTGGTTCATTTATAGAGCAAAAACACATGAAATTGGAGTTTTTGCATCACACCCTGATTTGCAGCGTAACATGTATATAGCTGCTCTTGTGTACAGGCCAGGATTCTCAGATCTATGTGTGTTAACCTCTATGCTAGATCACTAATGGTAACATGACATAGTTTGATTCCAGAGCGCGAGTCGCTCGCTGCTGTTTCTCAGGAAATCTGCCAATAGTAGCCGGTTTCTGTGCAGCATTTCCTTTCATTCCTGCAGGGGAAGTTCCTCTGGATCTTATACCTTTGAATCTTTTAGTCAAAAGCTGTGGCAGTGTTGTCAGTCTGTTAATGTTGCATTGGGGCAAAGGGAAGCCCTTCAAATTTGAACTCTAATTGTTATTTTACACAGTCATTGTGGGGGTGTTACCTCTGAAATGACCTACACTTTTCAAAAATAAGTCACGATGGTCTTTAGTTGAGCCCGATAAACTGTTTTCAGCTACTGAGATTGCCTGACATGCATGTAAAGATGAAATATATAAAAGAGGGAATAAATATTTATATCAGCTCAAATAATAGGGTCCTGTTTTCATTGATATTAAACCTACCAGGAGTTTTGGTCTGAAGGCATTTGCAGACAAACAACATGAGACGCTTACTTGAATCTTTTTATGTGCCTTTTCCAAAGGGTATTTAAGGATAATGAAGTTCAACCTGTACACACTGATGGAGACTTTATTAAATGGTTAAATAACACATGTGGACAGTAATATGCTAGTTGTACCTGTAACAAAACTCTGTAAGCAGTTATACAAAATCACGGCCGCTTAATGTCAGTTATGATATCTTGAATGTCACGTCACTGCTTTTCCACTGGGTTGATCATTTTTGTCATTCATCGGTTTGACAATTAAGATCATGAATGGATCAAATCTGTACACTGGTGGTTTTGTCCTGGATAAATCTATCCCAAAGTCTGCTCTTTCTATTCCTTATATGCTATATGAATTTCACATTAAATTTAAAGGGATAATTCACCTAAAAAATAAATAATTCTGAAATTGATTATTCACCTTCATGTTATTCCAACCCCGTAAGACCTTCGTTCATCTTAGGAACACAAATTAAGATATTTTTGATGAAATCTGAGAGATTTCTGATCCTGCATAGATAACAATATACAACTGAAATGCATCATTGGAATAGTCCATGTACCACCAGTGGCAGTGGCAGTACCATTATGAAGCTACGAGAATACTTTTGTGTGCAAAGAAAACCGAAAAAATTAATTTATTTACAACTTTTTCTTTCCCCTGTCAATCTTTCTTTGTGCATTCACAAGAGTCCCACAATGCAGTCGTGTGGTACTGCCGGCTCAGGAGCCAGCGTTCTGTTGAAGAACATTTATCTGTCTTAGTTCATCGTCTGTATAATCTGGTTCATATAAGTAAGGCTGGGCAAACAAACGCAAGCAATCCTCTCTGTAGAAATCTTTAGACATGTTTACGCAAACTGTTGCATGTGCTGTGGTACTCTAGTGAATGTGTGACGAAGACTGACACTGAAGAGAAGAAATTGTTGAATAAAAGGCATTATTTTTGTTTTCTTCGCACACAGAAAGTATTCTTGTAGATTCATAAAATTACAACGGAACCACTGATCACATGGACAGTTTTAACAATGTCTTTACTACCTTTCTGGGCTTTAAACATCTCAGTTGCATTGCCATCTATGCAGGGACAGAAAGCTCTAATATTAGAGCTTCAACAGCTTTATCTATTTTCCCATGGGTTTATTTCCATGAAGTGCTGGATGTGTTAATCTTTTTTAAAGTTGCATTGAGGTGGAAATCCACAGCGAAGCCTTCCAGGATGTGAAACTGCTTCATCTTCTCAAGGAACTCGGGAAGTGGTTTTGATTTGTTGCTTACCTAAAGAGCACTACCTACATCCAGGTGACAAGCTAAATCATTTTTTCTCCTGAACATTACTGTGAGTGTGCCAAAAGTTGGTAGTAGACCATCATCTCCATCATCTCAGACAACTGGGTGAACTATTACTATGCACAAACATATGATAATCCTTCCCATAATCGCCTTTCAATTTGAGATGTTACATTAATTGCCTGAGGAAAAAGAAACGTGCAGCAAATACACTTAACCAGTTTAACACACGAGTGACCAAACAAAAACATTTGTATTTTTGTCAGTACTCAATCTTGCAATCAAAAGACCTTGATAAGATGGTTCAGGTGTTTGACATGCATTCGAACTAATCTCATCAGGAAGGTGAACCTCTAGAAGAAGGATTAAGTACCAACTATAGAGTTAGCAAAATAATGGCACCAGTTGTTTAAATCGCGGCCACCTGCTGGCTAATTTTGTCATAAAATTTTAAATGTCACATTACTGTTTTTCCGCTGGATTGACAACTTTTCCAAAGAAGAGGATGTTGTCATTTTTTTGGTCAGTGATAAAGATCATGAATGGACGGTCAAAAATCAAAGTATCCATTGGGCTGTAGGACATTGGTCTGAAATTAACAGTTGTCACTGCTGCTGCAGTGGTTCCTTTCTCATCTATATCCAGACTGGCCTTATGTAAAACCTGAAAGTGAATCAGAGCAAATCCTCTTAAAATGTATTTATTTATTTATTTTTTAAATGGTACATTAAAAATTGCCAGTTAATTTAAAATAGTGTTTTAGAAAGTGATGTAGAAATGTTACCTTTGAAATTAGCATATTTTCCTCTGAAATTCCTGTGAAGTTGGCTTGATATGTAAACATATCAGCTATTCCCATTCCTTTCAAAATATCTTTCAGGGAATATGATGTTTTCAGAGAGAGCTTGGGGACATAGATGTCAGTTTCGCTGAAGGACAAAATAAATCATTGACTGGTCTAGATGGAGATTTTGAACTTAAAAAGATTTGAACAACAAAATGCTTTTTTGAATCAGTCAGGATAAACTAAATTTTAATATACATTAAATAGTTAAGACAACCAACCTTTTTCTAACAGCTGTCCTCCACTTTTCAATGTGCTGTCTAGAGATGGCCATCTCCAGATCTTTGATGGTCTTACCTGACCTGCAAGTATCTGGTACAGCCAGAAACATGGAGAAAGAGTCGTTGTAGTCTAGACAGAGGACTTTAGAAGTGAGTTCGACATCATAATAAACGTTGAGGGATTTGTACTGGTGCATCATTTGTACTGGAACGGTGGTCTCAGCGTCTACATGAAATATACTTTGATGGGTGCTGCTTGGGTTAAAAGGCATGTCCCATTTTCCTTTGGAAGAAAGAGTGACATTTTTAAAGGGATCTGAGACCATGGCATTGCCAGAATTACAAAAGTCCATGACTATTGTATAAGTGTGTGAGTTTACCTTTAAAATATATGTAAGTGAGAAGAAACATCAAAGTGTCAGATTCCAGATCATCAACAGCTTGGTCTATTTTCCCATGAGTTTTTTCCTTCACATACGTGTTAATTTTATCTAGTGTTTCTTTGACGCTGAAATCCACAGTGAATCCGTCAGAGTGGTAAAACTCCTTTATCTCCTTCAAGAACTCAGGAAGGAGCTTTAATTTGTCGCTTGCATATAGAGCAGTGCCGACATCGATGTCCACCCCTGTCCTCTGGTCGATTTCTTCCAGGAGACTGTGGAACATCTGGTGCATTTCTTCAGTGCTGAAGACCGAGCTGTTATGGCCGATGCCACTGAGAAGCTGTTCTTTGGTTTCACCACCGGCTCCTAAAGACAGCTCAGAAAGGGCCATGGACACACTGAAAGGAGAGAAGAAGATGTTCTTGGACTGATACTCCGGCATTTCTACAAGCCTCTTGTACAGGTGAAAAGCAAAATCATTGTTCATCTTTATCAATGATGGGATTTTATCACTGATGAAAGGTTGAGGTGAAGTCTCTTGATTTCCATGAACTAGTGCAAAAGCACAAATCCACAAATATATGATGTTCCTTTCCATGGTCTTGTTTGAGGAACCTGAAGAAATTAAACAAAAACATTTTTACATTTTATTGACAGAAATGCATCAAATTCTCAGGACAGTTTAACATACTGACAAAGAAATATTAGAGGTCGACTGATATGGGTTTTTCACTGGCCGATGGCGATATTTAAAAATCAGGGCCAATATATATTGCTGTTTTTTTTTACCGTTTTTCCTTTTTTTCCCATTCATCTCATAAAAGTGAGATTGAGCTAATTATTATTGCAGTGTAATGGCTGTAATCAAATATGCTGCTCACAAATGCTACTTTATCGGGCATTACAGGAAAATAACTCTTTTGGAAAATCTATTTGTGGGGGTCAGTTTTGATATAGTGATGAGCTGTCACAAATAACTCAATGTATAGGAAACACTGGACACTGCTATGAGTCAAATGGCCATAGTGATAACAAAAATAAAAGATTTCACACATATAAGGCCTACACAGCCTGCGGCTCATAACTGCTTAGTGCGCTGATCACGAGCGTGACATCGTGGAGTATAGTGTCGGACCCCCGCGCACATTTCATGAGGAAAGTTAACATGCATGTTATAATCAACCCAGGAGTTTCATCTGAATTTAATCTGTTTCTACTTTCACATGCAAATGACTTGTTGCACTTACAGTATAAATATGATAACTTTCCGGCATCAATTCTAGTAGGGTAAAACGTAATTGTGCTTTTGAAAAGGGCTGTGCTGCCCTGCCATTAGCTGCAGCTGTGTGAGAACAAGCCTCTACTGCAGAGTGTGAGCTGCTCCGTCTCTCACGCATCTTCAGAGGGAGTTCAGCAACAACGCTTAGCTGCCCGCCAGTGCGCCTATCTAGAAATCGGCCTAATCTGCAGCACAATCGGCCAATGCCGATTAATTTTAAAAAATGGCAAAAATCGGCCGATCAACCAGGTCGACCTCTTAACCCTCCTTTTCACTTTTTGTTC
This sequence comes from Carassius auratus, assembly GCF_003368295.1. NCBI lineage: Eukaryota > Metazoa > Chordata > Actinopteri > Cypriniformes > Cyprinidae > Carassius > Carassius auratus. The sequence goes on along the minus strand of NC_039272.1, from coordinate 14,089,707 downwards.
TTCTAACAGATTAACTTAACATATTTAACAAACAATATCCTATTGAGGTTGAAAAATGTATAATTTGTTAATAGATGTGATTTATCTTGTGAACATGCGAATGTCTCACCTTTCCAGACTGCTGTTGTTTCTCTTTCCCCAAACTGGACTGAATTATAAAGCCCATGTCCTCAAGTTTGGTCATGAAACAACCTTTACTCTGTTTACTTTTTATTTTATTCTGCAGAGAAAACTAATTATTAACTACTAAGAATGGACTCAAATCAGTCCAGTGAATAAACGTATGCAGTATTTAACCACACTGATATGTACTAAATTATTTAACATAATTTTCAAACTCATCCCTTTTTCATTTTGTACAATTTAGTATATCTTTTAATTACAAAATGTTGTATTTAACCAGCAAATATATATATTGAGTATTCTGCTATTCAATGTTTTATTATTATTATTATTATTATTATTATTATTATTATTTTCATTAAGTCTTCATAAATGATAAAAGGGGGAAGTTGTGGCCTAATGGTTAGAGAGTCGGACTTGTAACCCAAAGGTTGCAGGTTCAAGTCTTGTGCCGGCAGGGTTTGTAGGTGGGGGAGTGACTGTACAGTGCTCTCTACCACATTCAGTACCATGACTGAGGTACCCTTGAGCAAGGCACCTAACCCCCAACTACTCCCTGGACACCGCAGCAAAAAAGGCTGCCCATTGCTCCGGGTCACGTGTGTGTGTGTGCACTTAGGATGGGTTAAATGCAGAGAACTAATTCCAAGTATGGGTAACCATATTGGCCACATATCACTTTCATATTTTTTTGTTTGTTCTTTTTTTCACTTTCACAACACAGTTCTACTTACCCCCTATCGTTGACATGCATAACCTGTATTATAATTATTATTATGACAGAGGAGTAAAACCTGGGTGCATGTCAATAAATGAGTGAAAATTAAGAGATATTGATCCTTTTACTGTTGAAATACACAGATTACTGTGTAGGCTGGGTAAAGAGAAGGGAAGCCATTGACCTTCAGTTTCAGCAAAATCCTTTTATTGAGAAAATGAGACATATATGTCACATTACAATAAGATGACAGGCTTACAATGTTTAGAACAATATATATATATATATATATATATATATATATATATATATATATATATATATATATATATATATATATATATATTTTTTTTTTTTTTTTTAATTGATTATCAACTAAATTCCCAACAAGTGCAGCCAGACCACAGAGATTTATGCAAAATATTTATTTGTATTACTTCTTGATTAACATTTAAAACGAAAAATGCAATGAATTAAAATAAAGACCAGTGGGCAGAAGTTTAGCTCAAAGCTTTCTTCAATCAGCAAATCATCCTGTTTGTATACGCATGATTACAAATTGAGACCAGCTGAGATTATTCAGGAGAGCCCTTTAGAATCACAGTTTAGGAATTATTGTACTTTTTTGTTTATTTCACTAATGAGCTCTATTTCTATCCAGAGCTGGCCAATCCAATCAACAGACACAGATTTTCATTTCTACACCAACTGGAGTATGAAAGTAATTGTAAGACATAGGTTGTAATACCTAATTAATGTTTTAAAGATTTTTAAACTAGATTTTTTTTTTTTTTTCAAGTTAAGAAGTTACGGTTGCCAATTGGCAGACAAGTATACATTCATCAGATGAAACAGAAATGCTAGGTCTCCAAGACCAGGGTTGAAGACCTTTAGAAGAAGAATCGAGTATCCCTGTCCTATATTAATAGAAATATAATGATGCAACCGTTGATTAAATCGCGGCCACCTGCTGGCTAACGATGTCATGACATCTTAAATGTCACATTACTGTTTTTCTGCTGGATTGGCAACTTTTCCAAAGAAGAGGATGTTGTCATTTTTTTGGTCAGTGATGAAGATCATGAATGGACGGTCAAAATTCAAAGTATCCATTGGGCTGAAGGACTTAGGTCTGAACTCAACCGTTGTCACTGCTGCTGCAGTGGTTCCTTTCTCATCTATATCCAGACTGGCCTTATGCAAAACCTGAAAGTGAATCAAATTTGACGTTTTTTTAATGGCACATTAAAAATCTTCAGTTCATATAAAATAGAATAAAAATAATTTTATAATTATTTTATAATACTATTATAAAATAGTATCTAGAAATGTTACCTTTGAAATTAGCATCTTTTCCTCTGAAATTCCTGTGAAGTTGGCTTGATATGTAAACATATCAGCCATTCCCATTCCTATTAAAATATCTTTCAGGGAATATGATGTTTTCAGAGAGAGCTTGGGGACATAGATGTCAGTTTCGCTGAAGGACAAAAGAAATCATTGACTGGTCTAGATGGAGATTTTGAACTTAAAAAGATTTGAACAACAAAATGCTTTTTTGAAACAGCCTGGAAAACCTTAATTTTAATATACATTAAATAGTTAAGACAACCAACCTTTTTCTAACAGATGTCCTCCACTTTTCAATGTGCTGTCTAGAGATGGCCATCTCCAGATCTTTGATGGTCTTACCTGACCTGCCAGCATCTGGTACAGCCAGAAACATGGAGAAAGAGTCGTTGTAGTCTAGACAGAGGACTTTAGAAGAGAGTTCGACATCATAATAAACTTTGAGGGATTTGTACTGGTGCATCATTTGTACTGGAACGGTGGTCTCAGCGTTTACATGAAATATACTTTGATGGGTGCTGCTTGGGTCAAAAGGCATGTCCCATTTTCCTTTGGAAGAAAGAGTGACATTTTTAAAGGGATCTGAGACCATGGCATTGCCAGAATTACAAAAGTCCATGACTATTGTGTAAGTGTGTGAGTTTACCTTTAAAATATATGTAAGTGAGAAGAAACATCAAAGTGTCAGATTCCAGATCATCAACAGCTTGGTCTATTTTCCCATGAGTTTTTTCCTTCACATACGTGTTAATTTTATCTAGTGTTTCTTTGACGCTGAAATCCACAGTGAATCCGTCAGAGTGGTAAAACTCCTTTATCTCCTTCAAGAACTCAGGAAGGAGCTTTAATTTGTCGCTTGCATATAGAGCAGTGCCGACATCGATGTCCACCCCTGTCCTCTGGTCGATTTCTTCCAGGAGACTGTGGAACATCTGGTGCATTTCTTCAGTGCTGAAGACCGAGCTGTTATGGCCGATGCCACTGAGAAGCTGTTCTTTGGTTTCACCACCGGCTCCTAAAGACAGCTCAGAAAGGGCCATGGACACACTGAAAGGAGAGAAGAAGATGTTCTTGGACTGATACTCCGGCATTTCTACAATTCTCTTGTACAGGTGAAAAGCAAAATCATTGTTCATCTTTATCAATGATGGGATTTTATCACTGATGAAAGGTTGAGGTGAAGTCTCTTGATGTCCATGAACTAGTGCAAAAGCACAAATCCACAAATATATGATGTTCCTTTCCATGGTCTTGTTTGAGGAACCTGAAGAAATTAAACAAAAACATTTTTACATTTTATTGACAGAAATGCATCAAATTCTCAGGACAGTTTAACATACTGACAAAGAACATTTTTCCTTATTCATTTACCCCTATTTTCACTCTTTGTTAACTTTACATATTTATCAAACAATATCCTATTGAGGTTTAAATGTATAATTTGTTAATAATTGTATGATTTATCCTATGAACCTTTCCAGACTGCTGCTGTTTCTCTTTCCCCAAACTGGACTGAATTATAAAGCCCATGTCCTCAAGTTTAGTCATGAAACAACCTTTACTCTGTTTGCTTTTTATTTTACTCTGCAGAGAAAACTAATTATTAACTACTAAGAATGGACTCAAATCAGTCCAGTGAATAAACGTTTGCAGTGTTTAACCACACTGATGACAGCTGATATGTACTAAATATATTTGACATCATTTTCAAACTCATACCTTTTTCATCATGTAGTATAATTTAGTATATTTTTTTATTACAAAATGTTGTATTTTACCAGCACATATGTATTTTGAGTATTCTGCTACTCAATGTTTTTCTTTTATTATTATTTTCATTTAGTCTTCATGACACAGTTTACCCCCTATCGTTGGCATGCATAACCTGTATTATTATTATTATTATCATTATTATTATGAAAGAGGACTAAAACCTGGGTGCGTGTCAATAAATGAGTGATAAATAAGAGATATTGATCCACTTTGATCTGTTGACTGTTGATCTGCTGACTGTTGAAATACACAGATTACTGAGAAGGGAAGCCACTGACCTTCAGTTTCAGCAAAATCCTTTTATTGAGAAAATGTGACCTATATGTCACATTACAATAAGATGACAGACGTACAATGCTTAGAACAATATATATATCAAATTCAATAAACACTAATGTTAATGATACATCGTTTACATAGGCGAGCAGATGATGTCGGAATATGAACGCAATCTGCTTAATGATTCATTGTTTTCCATATACAGTAATGGTTTTCTATGGGACACCATTTAATTTGAAACTCTGCACATTGTGTTTATATTCTGGGTGTTTACTGAATTTAACCTTTTAATATCTGCGTTCTACTACATTACTACTTAATGCAAACTGCATAAAAATAACTGTCGGTCAATGGAGAAAGCTTCATTTTGCCCTCCAAGTGGGCATTCCTATGAATGTGTGACGTCACGTGAAAACTATCAGTTGCATTCGTTGGCATTATCTTCTTCCATTTCCATTTCCATTTCCGTTTTTTTTTTATTTTTTTTTTTATGTTTGCTTGTTCCTGCACAGTTTCGGCACCAATGTAACACTGCTTGTATGACAGGAAAAAGGAGGTGAGAACTAGCAAACATTAAAATAAAACTTTAATAATATAATAAGCACAAAACAGCGTGACAGTCCCTCGTGGACGTCTGTCATGCACAACCAAAACTAAAACACAAGATGAAATCCAGAAAGCTTTGGCTCAACCTCTGGTCATTGGGAGGAGCCCCAAAGGATACTGCTGGTGTATGCTCCTTGTAGAGGGCCCAGAATGTTCCATTGGAAGCTCAACTGGTTACAGAGCACAAGAAGAGCGATGGTTCCCCGAGGGTGGGTTCCCTGGAGGGTTTGCCATCACTGATACCCTCAGATCGCCCATTCTACTGCCTGAAATAGTCCTTGCCTGACTGCCGCCATGACGAGTACTAGATCAAGGCAAAAGCAATGGAGCCTTGCCCCTTTAAGATAACGGAGCTTGGTCTGCGACGCCGAGGTGATCATCTTCCCACAATGAGAAGATGACTTATCCACAAACGCCACCTCAACGTGCTAAGTGACCAGGCACTTGAGGCAGCGATCATGACCATCACCCAGCACCCACCGGGTAATAACCACACCCAGAAATGCATGGGTGATATGTTGTCTATAGCAAGACACATATCCTCTTTACAAAGTTTTGCCAAATGCAACATTTTCTTCAAAAAGAGCATCCAAGAATGCTCTTTTATGGAAAAAGCTCTTTTAGCGTGCTGAAGCGCACAGAGGAGATGGCCGCTGCAACACAAACAGGGCGTAGTGCAGTCCGATGTGTGGAACCCACTCAACACAGGAAACCACCACAGCTGAAGCGTTTTACCGCCAACACGAAGGGCTCTCAAAGAGAACTCATTCACTCTTCTTTTCTCAGTTGAGTAGTCAGCACAAAAACGATGTGATAGCTCAGCTCCGAAGCGAAAAAGCTGAATATGAGCTCCACCTGCTGCCTACTTATACTCATGCTGTGATCTGCAGCAGCTGGATAAAATAATCACATGCCAATATTGGCTCATTTAGTTTATACTTGAAGTGGCTTGGTCTCTCTAAGTGAGATCCCAATTCGTTGGTCATCCAACCTGATGTCAAGAGCGACCGACTGAGAGGGAACAACCTTTACTCTGTTTACTTTTTATTTTACTCTGCAGAGAAAACTAATTTTAAACTACCAAGAATGGAGTTGCAGTGTTTAACTACATTGATGACAGCTGATATGTATGGTGCCCATAAGGTGAAATGTTCGGTTCACTTGGTTTTGTTCATGGCCATGACACAATAACTCATGGGAACATGATAATATGTCATGGCCACGAGATATTAATTTTAGGGAATGTCATATTAACTGGTTTGAATGTGATATGTAATGGCCACGAGATCAGTTTTTTTGTATAGGTAATGGCATCCTTATATCATGGGATTGACATCTATTTCTCATGGCTATGACTTCTCATGTTGAGGGAACAACATATTTTTCTCGTGGCAATGAGTTTAATGCGTAAACACACATTGTGGCCATAGCAACCTGGGACTGTCAAAAATAGATTTACATATAAATAGATACAGAGCACAGCATAAATGAGAACACTCCCTCTAAAACATAACAAATTCAGCAATTACTCTCTACTTAGAACACATGTTAGGGTTCTTTGGAGTTGTTCCAACAAGCCTTCTTGATCAATTACCAAAGAAGAATGCTTTATCTTGGACGTGATACAAGAAGTGAATTTTGTGTTGCAAAAATGAGTACACCCTCCTTAAAGTTACTAAATAAAACAAACAAAAATAATGGTTAAAGGCTTTTTTTGATCAACAGGTAAATATACTGAACCAAAACCTTTAAAGACAGGTAATAAAAAAAAGAAAAGAAAAGTATTATATAGCCCACTGAATCATACTCTGGGCCCTATTTTAACGATCTGAAACGCAAGTGTCAAAGCGCGAAGCGCAAGTAACTTTGTGGGCGGGTCTCGGCGCTGTTGCTATTTTCCAGGCGGGATAAATGGCTCTTGCGCCCGGCGCAAATCTAAAGTGGGTTGGTCTGAAGCAGCTTCATTATTCATAGGTGTGGTTTGGGCGTAACGTGAAATAAACCAATCAGAGCGTCATCCAACATTCCCTTTAAAAGCAGGTGCGCAAGTTCCATTATGGATTGCTATTATTATGGCGTATTTACCAGGCGCACGCCAGGAGCGGTTCACAGCCGAGGAGACTGATGTTCTTGTAAGAGCAGTGAAAGACAGAGAAGTTGTGATGTATGGGGATGGGAGAAACCCACCCAAAATAGCGTCGGTTAAACAGGCGTGGGAGGAAATAGCCACAATTGTTTCATCGATTTTTTTTTTCCTGGTTCTTGACGGACAAACCAATTTGTCAGATGTCCTTATATACATATATGACCTCAAACATGTCTGATCCTTAATTACTACAATTAGCCTGAATAATTTGTAAGCTAGATTTATGCCTATTTTTTCACATCTTCGTGGCACACCACAATGATTTCCGTCATCTCATGTGTTAATATTTTTTAGTGTAACAGTTTATGATTTGCAAAAATAACTGTTGCATCTGTGTAGATTACATGAGCAAAGTGTATGCGCGTTGTGCACGCTATACATTATGGTCAAGCATGCGCCCTTAAAATAGCATAAGGAACAACGCGCAACGCGCCACTGACTTTAGACTAGGTTTTTTCTGGTCAGTGGCGCAATTGTTTAATGGAACAGCAAAATGCGCTGTTTTTTGCGCTGAACCGCCCAGGGAGCGCAAGTTCATTCACTAGTTTAGCGACGTGCTTCTGTGGAGGGAAAAGCGCGCTTTGCGCGGGTGCAAAATAGGAATGACACATGCGTCGGTGTACAAAGTCAATTGCGCTGGGTGCAAGATAGGGCCCTCTGACTTAATGCTGTCAACAGTGGAACCACTTGGGAGAGGACTGCCAAGTGACTTATTTCTTAGCAGAAAAGAGGACAATGGTACAAGAGCAATTCCAAATTATTGTTTTAAGTGTGAAAATATACCAAATGTAAAACCAACATTCAAAAACATCTCGGTTACGTATGTAACCATGGTTTCCTGAATAGGGAACGAGATGCTGCGGTAACGTCACCACGTATGGGAACACCTTCGGTGTAACAAATGTCTGAAGCCCTATACCATCCTGCCAATCCTATTGGCCAAATAGTGCTTGGCACCGCCCTACGCATGCGTACGCATCATATACCCGGGTGCCGCGCGCCATTTCGCTCAGATTTCATGACTGAAGAAGAAGAATGCTATCAAGGTACGGCACGGCCAGGACCGCAGCATCTCGTTACCTATTCAGGGAACCATGGTTACATATGTAACCGAGATGTTCCCTTTCATAGGTCACTTCGATGCTGTGGTGACGTCACCACGTATGGGAACGCTATACCAAAACGCCTGACGTACCTGATAGCTGGGTTCCGAGGAAGCATCTGCTCAGCGGAGAGAACCCGGGAGCCAGGAGCCATCCTCACATTCAGACTGTAGGACTAGATAAAAGTGCTCGGTGAGGACCATCCTGCCGCAGCACAGATATCATCCATAAAAGATCCACTGAGAAAAGCTTGAGAAGAAGCCACAGCTCTAGTGGAATGAGCTTTAACTCCTAAGGGCGAAGCGAGTCTGCGCACCTCATAGGCTAAAGAAATTGCCTCCACCAGCCAATGGGACATGCACTGTTTGTAACCGCATGGCCTTACTCTTATGTCCAAACAGCTGGTCAGACTCACGCCATGGGGCTGTAAGATACACATAAGTTTTTAAAGCCCTAAGGGGCAAAAACCTATATCTTCTGACCCTGCCTCAGCAGGGGATAAAGCTTCCAGGACCCTTTGCTGAGAGAGAAAGGGATTAGATGCGACCTAGGATCATAATTAGGCCTCGGTCGCAACAACACCTACATAGATCCCGGTGCAAATTCCATGCACGAGGGTGAGACAGAAAGAGCCTGTAAGTCCCCAACTCTCTTGAGGGAGGATAAAGCCATAAGAAGAAGTGTCTTCAGAGTCAGGATTTTAACTGGTACAGTTTCCAAGGGCTCAACAGATGCCCTAATAACCCTGCAACACAATGGATATAATCCTGAAACGTGTCCACGGCAGGAATTAGGCCAACGAATTGAACATCGGGCTCTGCCGCTAACGAAAAGCGGCGGCTGTGCGAGCCGTCATAAACGGGTCGTCTGTGTAGGACCCTTGAATCGCCCCTCGAATTCTGAAAGCTGGATTGCGCAGAGTGTCTGAGGGAATTTCTTTTTTTTTTTTTTTTTTTTGGGCATTACAGCCCGATCCAATGCTGCTCGAAGCGCTGTTTGCTGCGAGACAGTCAATGTTAGAGCGTAGGGACGGCAGTGAGAGTGTTGGATGTGCATTAGCGGTCCAACAGCACTCTATAGTGGAGGGCACAGTCCCTGGCAAACATGAAGGAAAACGCATGCGTAAAACTCGCTGCATTTCGTTGTGTGTAATCCTGAAGCGTATCCATGGCAGGATTTAATTCACCAAGATAAAAATCGGGCCACACCGCTATTGCGAGAACGTGGCAGCTGTGTGAACCGTCATAAACTGGCCATCTTTCCCAGCCTTTTTTGCCGTCCCTCAACTCTGAAGGCTGGATTGTGCAGAATGTCTGAGGGGGGGCGCTCAAATGATAGCTCAATCCAATGATGCTCGAGGTGGCTTTGCTGCGAGACAGTCAATGTTAGAGCGTGGGGACTGCAGTGAGAGGGTTGGATGTGCATTAGCAGTCCAACAGCACTCTCTAGTGGAGGGCACAGACCCTGGCAAACATTGAAGGAAAGCGCATGCGTCAAACTCGCTGCGTTTCGTTGTGTATAATCCTGAAGCGTGTCCACGGCAGGATTTAATCCAACAAGATAAACATCGGGCCACGCCGCTAGCAAGAACGCGGCAGCTGTATGAGCCGTCATAAACTGGCCATATTTGCCAGCCTCTTGTGCCGTCCCTCAGACTCTGAAGGCTGGATTGTGCTCAAATAACAGCTCAGTTCAGTGACGCTCGAAGTGCCTGTGCTGTGAGACAGTCAATGTTAGAGCATGTGGTTAAGAAAGAGAGGCTTCTCGTTAAGAACCGCCATAAAGAGAATAAAATTTGCCGAAATAGACACGACTCGATACGTCTTCGACGAGACAGGTCGCGGCGGAGTTCGGCGCGATCCGTTCGGCTAGAGAGGTAGTCAAACGGCATCGCTATATAATAGCAGTCCGCCATGTCACTTAATCGTGGCAAAACCCGCGCCGTTCGTGATATGCGCTGATAAAGGCTGCTTCCAGGACCTCGAAACCTCTTGGTGGAGGTCCGTGAGAAGAGTAGTTTATCCACCACGCGGATAGCCACATAATAGCATACTGAGGAAGGGGAGGCGCGTTTCTCCTGTCCGCTCGGAGGGAGAGAACCGCATATGAGAACCGCGTATGCTGGCCAGAGCCTACTCTGAGTTCGAAGCCGCGGTTAGACAAACATGGTATAAAGCAAAACTGCTCTGATTAACGCGCTCGAGTGGGGTAGAGCGAGGCGACTTAAGAAATAGACTCCAGAGCACGGATACTTTTATTTTATTTTACCATAGCCGTAGGCTATCACAGAGAGAACATGTAGAGATGCTGCAAACGAATCTCTCATGAGTGCCTCCCTGTGATAAACCCATTATACGGCTCTTACCTTTCGTTGACTCATCGCGTCCGCGAAAGAGGAGTTAAACACTGCTCGAAGAAAATCGCTGGAGAACGCGAGATGATAGGGCACAGATGATTCGCTATTCCTGAAGGAATGAAATCTGAGCGAAATGGCAAGCGGCACCCGGGTATACGATGCGTACGCATGCGTAGGGCGGTGCCAAGCGCTATTTGGCCAATAGGATTGGCAGGATGGTATAGGGCTTCAGACATTCGTCACACCGAAGGTGTTCCCATACGTGGCGACGTCACCGCAGCATCGAAGTGACCTATGAAAGGGAACAATGGACTTTTGATAAGGCTCTCAAAATACTCAGATCTTCATTTTAGGTTTTCATTTAGTGATGAGTGAATTTTTGCTATAAAATAGCAGGAGAAATAAGATACAAGTGTCTCAGACCCGGCAAAAACCAAAGAGTGACACTTTATCTCACAGAGTATGACGCAGCCTGCAGAAGTGACTTGCATGGTTGTTGTCACCACTAGAATTACCTACTGTAGCAAAGCAAAATAAAACTAATTTAACCTCAACCAAGGCCCATATTTACAAAAAAGAGATTTCTGGGAATCCATACTCTGGTCACCAGAGACAAAGTCAGTCATTTTGGATCCAAAAGCATCCAACATGTTCTGGAGTTACTAGAGGAGGAGTACAGTGAGAAGTGCTTGGTACCCACAGTGACATTCAGTGGTAGTATAGCTTTTATACAGGGATATATATTTACAGGTGCTGGTCATATAATTAGAATATCATCAAAAAGTTGATTTATTTCCGTAATTCCATTCAAAAAGTGAAACTTGTATATTATATTAATTCATTACACACAGACTGATATATTTCAAATGTTTATTTCTTTTAATTTTTATGTTTAAAATTGACAACTAAGGACAATCCCAAATTCAGTATCTCAGAAAATTAGAATATTGTGAAATGGTTCAATATTGAAGACACCTGGTGCCACACTCTAATCAGTTAATTAACTCAAAACAACTGCAAAGCCTTTGAATGGTCTCTCAGTCTAGTTCTGTAGGCTACACAATCATGGGGAAAACTGCTGACTTGACAGTTGTCCAAAAGACGACCATTGACACCTTGCACAAGTAAAGCAAGACACAAAAGGTCATTGCAAAATAGGCTGGCTGTTCACAGAGCTCTGTGTCCAAGCACATTAATAGAGAGGCGAAGGAAAGGAAAAGATGTGGTAGAAAAAAGTGTACAAGTAATAGGGATAAGGGCACCCTGAAGAGGATTGTGAAACAAAACCCATTCAAAAATGTGGGGGAGATTCACAAAGAGTGGACTGCAGCTGGAGTCAGTGCTTAAAGAACCACTACACAAAGATGTATGCAAGAAATGGGTTTCAGCTGTCGCATTCCTTGTGTCAAGCCACTCTTGAACAACAGACAGCGTCAGAAGTGTTTCGCTTCAAAAAGGACTGGACTGCTGCTGAGTGGTCCACAGTTATGTTCTCTGATGAAAGTAAATTTTGCATTTCCTTATATGTATTATATATTAGGGTCCCAGAGTCTGGAGGAAGAGAGGAGAGGCACACAATCCATGTTGCTTGAGGTCCAGTGTAAAGTTTCCACAGTCAGTGATGGTTTGCGGTGCCTTCTGCTGGTGCTGGTCCACTGTGTTTTCTGAGGTCCAAGGTCAACACAGCCGTATACCAGAAAGTTTTAGAGCACTTCATGCTTCCTGCTGCTGACCAACTTCATGGAGATGCAGAATTCATTTTCCAATGGGACTTGGCACCTGCACACAGTGCCAAAGCTTCCAGTACCTGGTTTAAGGACCATGGTATCATTGTTCTTAATTGGCCAGCAAACTCGCCTGACCTTAACCCCATAGAAAATCTATGGGATATTGTGAAGAGGAAGATGTTGCAATATGCCAGACCCAAGAATGCAGAAGAGCTGAAGGCCACTATCAGAGCAACCTGGGCTCTCATAACACCTGAGCAGTGCCACAGACTGATCGACTCCATGCCACGCCACATTGCTGCAGTAATTCAGGCAAAAGGAGCCCCAACTAAGTATTGAGTGCTGTCCATTCTCATACTTTTCAATTTCATACTTTTTAGTTGGTCAAGATTTCAAAAAATCCTTTCTTTGTATTGGTCTTAAGTTATATTCTAATTTTCTAGTATGAATTTGGGGATTTTCCTTAGTTGTCAGTTATAAACATCAAAATTAAAATTAAAAGAAATAAACATTTGAAATATATCAGTCTGTGTGTAGTGAATGAATATAATATACAAGTTTCACTTTTTCAATGGAATTAGTGAAATAAATCAACTTTTTGATGATATTCTAATTATATGACCAGCACCTGTATTACAGGGAAAAGACGATCAGTTAATGGACTTACAAGACCGTGGGATGGATATTTTATATTATCCGTTATCCAGTACTTTTTTTTCACAGATTTCCACTTTTTTACAATTTATGTAACATTTATTCATGACAAACTTAATTTGAATGCTGAATATCGCACACAATACAGTCCGTCAGCCAAGGCCTGTGGTTAACATATTAATTTAAAGGGGGGGTGAAATGCTCGTTTTCACTCAATATCCTGTTAATCTTGAGTACCTATAGAGTAGTACTGCATCCTTCATAACTCCAAAAAGTCTTTAGTTTTATTATATTCATAAGAGAAAGATAGTCTGTACCGATTTTTCCCAGAAAAACACGAGCGTCTGTAGGCGTGACGTGTGGGCGGAGCTAAAGAATCACGAGCGCCAGTAGGCTTTTGCTTTGATAGCGTTTGGAAGCTTGAGGACAAAACCAACCAAAACAAACCATGGCTAACAGTCAGAGTCAGTGTATATTTATGATCCAGAATCAGATCCAGAGGCTGAAATTTAACAAGAGCAGCAGCAACAACAGCGTCGCTATGTGGTATGTACTGAAACTGTATATATATTTGCTTAGCGGTTTTGGAAAATGACTAAGTTCCACTTTGTCGTCTTTTTTTTTTTTTTTTTAAGCTGTACATGTGGAAAGTGCAGTTTGATGACAACATCGCATGTTGTTTACTTGATGTGCTTATGCGCCGATAGCTAAGTTAACAACACAGAGATATTTGAAGCAGTTTTACTCGTGCAGTTTGATGACAACATCGCATGTTGTTTACTTGATGTGCTTATGCGCCGATAGCTAAGTTAACAACACAGAGATATTTGAAGCCGTTTTACTCACCGCCTGCGATTCCAACACACGATCGTGACCCTTTTTCGTTGGGACTGCATTATCCTTAAGAAATATACGATGTGCAAATCCGTCGTCAAACTGGACCTTGTTTGTAAAACAAGCAAATCTCGAAATGCAGGGGAACAAACACAAACACTTGCACAACTCCGTTGATGCTCTGTAAAAATAAACTCCATCCACTGGTCCCTTAATGCTGTTTCTCTTTAGGTAATCTGTGCAGGGTTGTCTTGCCCTGGCAACCAAAAACACACTCCTTTTGTGACATTTCGCGACGCTCTCGCTCTGATCAGTGAATTTCTGTGCTCTCAGTGCTCTGCTATACGGGAGCGCGCGCTCTTCCGGGAGAAGTGCCCTCAGGACCCATATAAGGAAATTCCGCTCCGTCTAACGTCACACAGAGCCATACTCGAAAAAAACTTTCCGAAACTTGTGACAGACCGGAAGGAGTATTTTTGGAACAGAAATACTCCTTCAAACGTACAACTTCATTTTTGAAACTTTGTCCATGTTAAGCATGGGAATCCAACTCTTTAACAGTGTAAAAAACTCAGTATGCATGAAATAGCATTTCACCCCCCCTTTAATGATACATTTCTTAATTTAAAATAAAATATGACTGAATCTATCTCAGATAATCCCGGGTTGCTATGGTCACGCAGGTTTGTTTATGCATTAAACTTGTGGCCTCGAGAAAATTATGTAGTTCCCTCAACATAAGAAGTCGTGGCTACAAAAGATTGGTTGTTGTTCTCTCAACTTAGCAAATTGATCTTGTGGCCATGACATAGTATCGCGTTCACACTAGTTAATATGACGCTCTCTCAAATGAATATCTTGTGGCCATGACAAAACTAAGTGAACCGAACATGTCACCTTATGGGCACCGTAGATATGCAGGAGCAGGAGCACCAAATATCAACATCATTTTCAAACTCATTCCTTTTTCATTATGAAGTATCATTTAGTATATTTTTTAATTATAAAATGCTGTATTTTACCAGCAAATATGTATTTTGAGTATTCTGCTATTGTTTTTAGGGCCCGAGCACCGAGGTGCGAGGACCCTCTTGTATCTGCTTTGTTTTTTATTATTAGGGCCCGAGCACCGATGGTGTGAGGACCCTCTTGTATCTGCTTTGTTTATTATTATTATTATTATTATTATTATTAGGGCTCAAGCCCGAAGGGGCGAAGAGCCCTATTGTTCCCCTAAGGATTATTCTTATTATTATTAGGGCTCAAGCCCAAAGGGCGAGAGGCCTATTGTTTTCCTTAGGATTATTTTTTATTATTAGGGCTCAAGCCCAAAGGGCGAGAGGCCTATTGTTTTCCTTAGGATTATTTTTTATTATTATTATTATTATTATTATTATTATTATTTTTTTCCAACGTCTCGGGGGCTTTTGGGGCCCTTAACGTGCTTAAAAAGTCTTGAAAATTGGCACACAGATTGGAACCTGCGGCCATTAGGGCCGGGCAGAGACTGATACACGGGCGTGGCACAGGGGCTCTACAGCGCCCCCTGGAATATGGAGGGCCATATATCATACATTCTTGCTCGTAGACGTATGAAACTCGGTACACATATAAATCTCATCAATCCAAACAACTTTTGTATTGCATATCATGGGCTCCGCCCAACAGGAAGTTGGCTATTTAGGGTTTAGTATTCAAATTTTTCGTCAAAGTTGTGGGGGCTTTTGGGGTCCTTAACATACTCAAAAACTCTTGAAAATTTGCGCACACTTTGGAATCTGTGGCCTTTAGGAGCCTGCAGAGGCTGGGACCCGGGCGTGGCACAGGGGCTCTACGGCGCCCCCTGGAACACAGTCAGAAATGTTGATGTATAGCTCACACATACTTGCACATATTCATATGAAACTCAGTACACATATAGATCTCATCGTGCCGAACAACTTTCGTATTGCATGTCATAGGCTCCACCCAACAGGAAGTCAGCTATTTAGAGTTATGTAAAAAGCGCATGCTCTGGAATTTGAAATACTTGTCATAGGTTTTTTTCTCGATTGCCGCCAAACTCGGTCAACATGATCTCAAGACATTGGGGATGAAAAATTGCCAGGGGATTTTTGATATCTCGAACGGTTTGCTCGTGGCGAGGCGTTGAAATTATGGCGAGAAATTAGAAACAGGAAGTGTCTAATACCATCCACATACATTTCCTGATTTTAATCAAACTTCATCAGATTATTCGTTGTATGATGTCGATCGCATATATGTGACTATTAGGAGTCAAAGTTATAGCGCCACCAACTGGCAGAAGGAAGTGTGTCATTTTCAAAATGATTTGAATTCAGCATCTTATTATTACTCGATTTGCTTCAAACTTCATCAGAATAATGTTAAAACACAGCCGATATAAATCTGCAAGGGGGATATTGATATCTAAAAAAATGTTGGCGTGGCAACATGTCAAACTGGAATACTTCTCAGGTGATTTTGAGGCAAATAACATACTTAGAATTTCACAAAACTCTGAACACACATCAGTATTTCTGATAGGAACTTAAATTGTGAATGGATTTTGGATAGCTTGAATGGTTTTGCCGTGGTGATTTTTTTAAATGACCTTACAAAGGGAATCATTATTGTATTTTTAAATTGCAGCTTCCAAACACGTCAAAGAATTTTTTCATACAGATGAAAAAGTCATTCTGAGGAAATATGCATAGTTTCACGACTTTACAACACTGTATGGATAACAGAAAATTAAAAAAACTCTCAGACATCTCATCTCACGCTGTCCCTCAGTTTGAGTATATGTGCTTCAGACTTCCATTGTCTGAGAGAAATAGCGCCCCTACAGGTTCAATTCCCGGACATTTACTTTCACTTTTAAATCGGTTAAAAATACAAACAAATACTTAGATTTAATTCACACTGACAAGCTAAACCAACATATCTGATTATTACCGGTTCAGGGCTCATGGATAAATTATTTCTGGCCAGAGATACGTGAGAAACACGAGAGATGAATCACCGCTCTGAGCAGGAGCGTGTGGAATGATGAGCTCAGAGAAAACAAATTTATTCCTGTTTTAAAGCTTTTAAAAATAAATTATTACAGCGATATCACACAATCAACCAATTAGAACACACCAAGAGCTAAATTAAGATGTTTTTGAACTGTTTGTGTGAAAATGAAATATTTGCAGCTGCCTATCTGAAACCACCGCCTCCGATCAGCGCTTACAGTGTCCAGCTCAAAACAAACGAATTTATTCTTTAAGAGCTTTTTTAAATAAAATATTACCACAAATGCACACAATAAACCCATTGTAACACAACAAGAGCTAAATGCAGGTGTTTGTGACCCGTTTAAGTGCGCAAGACTATTTGAAAGCGCGACTGGCAGAATAACATATCTCTCGAGCTGCAGGATTCTGGCTTTCGTCGTACGAACGAACACATAACGGACAAGATTATTTCAAAACACATAATAGCTTGGCGACTATAAACGAAAACAGCCACGTGAACATAAACTGGATCTACTGGATTTGAATATTAAAGTGACCACATTTACCACTTGCTTCTGTCTTCAATTTTAATCTATATAAAAAAGGAAACTCATTCGACTTGGCTGCTTTTTTAATGTGTGCGTATTTATTTATTTATCTTTTTATACATTTTGTATAATTTCATAGTTTGTGTATTACAATTATAAAAACAAAAATAAAATTAGCCACTCACATAGAAATAGCTTAGGCCTTAACCTTTTTCTGACAGTTTTAGGGATTTTTAAAAATCCTAAAAAAACCTTATTTGTGCTGCAAATAATAATTTCAAACTCATTTGATACTGACCTATGACATCCTGTGACATTATATTTATTTTAATTTACATAATCTCATGGATGTAACAGTAAATCTGTTCAGCTCACAGATCAATACTAAGCTGTAATACAAGCAGAACTTTCACAAATGCTTATGAGTCATTTAAGGATTTGATAACACTGTAAAATAATGTCTAATTTGTTAACATTAGCAAATTCATTGATAACACTTTATAATAACTGCACTCATTATTAAATAGTCAGTTCATGCTTTATAAAGCCTTGTCCCAATATTAATAGTCAGTAGTAAGCAGTTTATAAATACAGCTATAAATAGCTTGTCCTTGGTTTATAAGCACATTTATTAAAAATGAGAGTAAGTTATCTTCCTATGAAAAATAAAAGATAAAAATAAACAAACAACAACACAGATTGATACAGAACTCAGAAATTTTATTGTGGATTTATGATAAAGCCTGCAAATGAATTCATACTCCTACGCATACTACTCCATACTCCTTTTTCAACATGATGCCAATATACTGAGATGTTAAATTGTGAATGGGTTTAGGATAGCTTAAATGGTGTTGCCATAGAGATTTATTAAAGTAACATAAAACAATACAATAGTTATTTTACTATATCTTTACAATTTTTCATTCTAAATCTTCATAATTTTTTATATAAGTAGAAGTCCTCATTTGAAGGAAGCACAGTAAGTTTCATAGCTTTATCACTTTCAAGAGCCAGCATAAAATTTAAACTATCATAACTTATAAATCAAGCTTGCAATTCTTAGTACCTATAATGGCCACCAGAGGGAGCTATAGGATTACTTTTAAATAATTATTGTAGAAACGAGTATGATTTAAATCATTTATAGAAATCTTTCAAAAAAAAAAGAATTGTATATATTTTACTGATAAAATGACCCTCACTTAATTAGAATAACAAGCTGAAGTATTTTGAACTGTATATTAAGAATAATTCTTTATAGGCTTTATGGACAGATACGTTTTGAGTGACTCTTGAAGGATCAGCACCACATCCTCTTTTACCACTGTTTAAAGAATTAATCTTACAGAATAGGTGTGAATGAATTTTGGATAGCTTGAATGGTTTTGCCGTGATGTTTTTTGAAATAATAGTAAAAAAGGAACCAGTAAATGTTTTTTTTATTTTTTTAAAGTGCAGCTTCTAAACACTTAAAAAAAAAAAAAAAATGTACACATAGAAGACCAGTCATTCTGAGGAAATATGCATAGTTTCATGACTATACAACACTATATGGATGATAGAAAATTAAAAAACTATCATACATCTGATGTCACTCAGTCCCACTGTCACTGTGGGTAATGGGTGTGTGTGTGTGTGTGTGTGTGTGTGTGTTGTCAGTTCTTCTTGACCTGCTTTTTTCTTCTTCTTTTCTGACCTCATGAGCCAGTCAGCATTTTTTGTACAATGGTCAAGTCTTAACTTATCAATTTCTGTATTGCATTTGTGTTTGATATTTCTCATGGGTATTTCATAATTTTCGACCTTACAGTTTGAGTTAAAAGTCTATTTTAGCGCATTTCATCTGTAAAAGAAAACATGCCTAATAATTCTGCACATGAATATAAGGAGTTTTTCTCTTCCAGCTTTCCTGGACTATTGTATAGCACTCATAAATGATTAAATAAAAAATAATGGTAGTTATTAAGATTGATATGGTTTGGAATTGGTAAAATGTACTTGGAAAAAAATCACAATAAAACAATGTTTTAATGTTTAAGTTTGAAATATTAACTGACATGAATGAATGCTATATAAATATTGTTCATGTTAACATAATGTTTATAAATAAAATCTTATTGTACAGTGTTACTAAAGTTATATATATATATATATATATATATATATATATATATATATATATATATATATATATATATATATATATATATATATATATATACATATATTTACATATACATATACATATACATATATATATATATATATTGTTCTGTGAATGTGATTTTAAAGTCTAGATGATTCGGATTAACCCTTTAACTGCCGTATCCTTTAAAACCTCACTGCCAGAGGGATATTGTGAATGCATGTGCCCGCTGGGCACAGTTTACCTGATGCCACGGGGGGGTTATGGCATTGGTGGCTTGAGCCCGCCATCGCTGCTTGCAGCTATATTTATTATTATTAGGGCTCAAGCCTGGAGGGCGAGAGCCCTATTGTTTTCCTTAGGATTATTTGTTATTATTATTATTATTATTATTATTATTATTATTATTTATTATTATTATTTTTCTTCAAGGTTTCGGGGGCTTTTGGGGCCCTTAACATGCTTAAAAAGTCTTGAAAATTGGCACACACATTGGAACCTGCGGCCATTAGGGCCGGGCAGAGACTGATACACGGGCGTGGCACAGGGGCTCTACAGCGCCCCCTGGAATATGGAGGGCCATATATCATACATACTTGCACATAGACATACGAAACTCGGTACACATATAGAACTCATCAATACAAACAACTTTCGTATTGCATATCATAGGCTCCGCCCAACAGGAAGTTGGCTATTTAAGGTTTATTATTCATATTTGTCGTCAAAGTTGTGGGGGCTTTTGGGGTCCTTAACATACTCAAAAACTCTTGAAAATTTGCGCACACTTTGGAATCTGTGGT
Organism: Carassius auratus; assembly: GCF_003368295.1. Lineage (NCBI taxonomy): Eukaryota > Metazoa > Chordata > Actinopteri > Cypriniformes > Cyprinidae > Carassius > Carassius auratus. Next base: position 14,069,536 of record NC_039272.1, on the reverse strand, counting down.
CTGAAGGAGCCTGCAGAGGCTGAGACCTGGGCGTGGCACAGGGGCTCTACGGCGCCCCCTGGATCACAGTTATAAATGTTGATGTATAGCTCACACATACTTGCACGTATTAATATGAAACTCAGTACACATATAGATCTCATCGTGCCGAACAACTTTCGTATTGCATATCATAGGCTCCGCCCAACAGGAAGTCAGCTATTTAGAGTTATTTAAAAAGCGCATGCTCTGGAATTTGAAATACTTGTCATAGGTTTTTTACTCGATTGCCGCCAAACTCGGTCAACATGATCTCAAGACATTGGGGATGAAAAATTGCCAGGGGATTTTTGATATCTCAAACGGTTTGCTCGTGGCGAGGCTTTGAAATTATGGCGAGAAATGAGAAACAGGAAGTGTCTAATACCATCCACATACATTTCCTAATTTTAATCAAACTTCATCAGATTATTCATTGTATGATGTCGATCGCATATATGTGACTATTAGGAGTCAAAGTTATAGCGCCACCAAGTGGCAGCAGGAAGTGTGTCATTTTCAAAATGCTTTGAATTCAGCATCTTATTTTTACTCGATTTGCTTCAAACTTCATCAGAATAATGTTAAAACACAGCCAATATAAATCTGCTGGGGGGATATTGATATCTAAAAATATTGTTGCCGTGGCAACATGTCAAACTGGAATACTTCTCAGGTGATTTTGAGGCATATAACATGCTTAGAATTTCATCAAACTCAGAACACATATCAGTATTAGTGACAGCTAGACACTGGCAAAATGTCATAAGAGGGCGTGGAAGAGGCACTCTATAGCGCCACCTTTTGTCAAAAGTGGGGGGGTTAGTTTTAGCTACAGACACCAAACTCAGTACAAAAATTGTTCTTATCAAGACGGACAACTTTCTAATTCACAGTCATCAGCTACGACCAACAGGAAGTCGGCTATTTTGATTTGAATGTGGATTGTTTTTTACATTTAGCTGTGAATTAATGCATACTGCTCAGAGGAGAGTAACACTATACACACCAAACTTGGTGTACATGTTGAAAAAACATTGAGGAACTTAAATTGTGAATGGGTTTTGGATAGCTAGGATGGTTTTGTCGTGGGGATTTTTTTAAATGACAATAAAGATGGAATTATTAATTTTCCTGCATTTTTTAATTCCAAACACTTCAAAACTTTTTTCATACAGAAAAAAAGTTATTCTGAGTAAATATACATAGTTTCATGACTTTACAACACTGTATGGATAACAGAAAATTAAAAAAACTGTCAGACATCTCATATCACTCTGTCCCTCTGTTTGAGTGTGTGTGCTTAGACTTCCATTGTCTGAGAGAAATAGCGCCCCTACAGGTGCAGTTACCGGAATAAAAAAGGGAGGAGACTGTCTTTTGGTTTCGATTTTAAATCGGTTAAAATACAAATAAATACTTGGATTTAATTCACACTGACAAGCTAAACCAACATATATGATTATTATAAGGTCAGGGCTCATTAATAATTGATGTGTGGTCAGTGATACGTGAGAAACACGAGAGATGAATCACCGCTCTGAGCAGGAGCGTGTGGAATGATGAGCTCAGAAAAAAACGAGTTTATTCTTGTTTTATAGCTATTAAAAATAAAGTATTGCAGCGATATCACACAATTCACCAATTAGAGCACACCAAGAGCTAAATTCAGATGTTTTTGAACTGTTTGTGTGGAAATATTCGCGGCTGCCTATCTGAAATCACTGCCTCCGATCAGCGCGCACAGTGTCACAAGTTCAAAACAAACGAATTTATTCTTGTTTAAGAGCTTTTCAAAATAAATTATTGCCATAAATGCACACAATACATCCATTATAACACAACACGAGCTAAATGCAGGTGTTTGTGACCCGTTTAAGTGTGCAAGACTATTTGAAAGCGCGACTGGCAGAATAACATTTCTCTCTCGAGCTGCAGGATTCTGCCTTTCGTCGTAAGAACGAACACATCACGGACAAGATTATTTCAAAATACATAATAGCTTGGCTAATATAAACGAAAACAGCCACGTGAACATAAACTGTTGAGAAATAAATCTGAAGTGGATCGACTGGATTTTAATATTAAGTGACCGCATATACCAGCTGCTTCTGTCTTCTGTGTGTACGTATTTATTTATTATTTTGCTCTAACAAGACTTAATCTATATTTAATTAAATCAATTACATTTGATTTTACATTTGATTTGTCCATTTCTGCATCTAAACGCCTAAAAACCTAATACTAAAAATAATAAGTAATTATACTATTGTTAGCAATTTCTTTATCGTCCAATTTATCTGGTGTACACACTTTATTTTCATAATAAACTCGTTTGTTAGATTATACACAGTTATAGTGGTCTATAATAAATATTGACAGGTTTTATTCAAGCTGTTTAGAATGATTGCCATAGGCTAATTTTTAAAAATGTAAATCCCCAAAAAAAAAAAAAATTGTAAATAAATAAAAAACATTGGAAAAGAATAACTTGTACTTTTTTATACATTTTGTATAGTTTCATAGTTTATGCATTATAGTTATAAAAACAAACAAATTTAGCCACTCACATAGAAATCTTAGGCCTTATCCTTTTCTGACAGTTTTAGGGATTTTTAAAAATCCTAAAAAACCTTATTTGTGCTGCAAATAATAATTTCAAACTAATTTGATACTGACCTCTGACATCCTGTGACATGATATTTATTTGAATTTACATAATCTCATGGATGTAACAGTAAATCTGTTCAGCTCCCAGATCAAGACTAAGCTGTAATGCAAGCAGAACTTTCACAAATGCTTTTAGGTCAATAAAATCATTACAAAACATTTGATAACACTGTAAAATAATGTCTAATTTGTTAACATTAGCAAATGCATTGATAACACTTTATAATAACTGCACTCATTAGTAAATAGTCAGTTCATGCTTCATAAAGCCTTGTCCCAATATTAATAGTCAGTAGTAAGCAGTTTATAAATACAGCTATAAATAGCTCATTTATTAAAAAGGAGAGTAAAGGGTCAGTTATCTTCCTATGAAAAATAAAAAAATAAAAATAAACAAACAACAACACTGATTGATACAGAACTCAGAAATGTTATTGTGGATTTATGATAAACTCAGCCTGTAAATGAATTCATTCTCCTCCAAGAAGACACAAGTAGTTCACACCAAACTTTTTTAACATGAAGCCATATACTGAAGATGTTAAATTGCGAATGGGTTTAGGATACCTTAAATGGTGTGGCCATAGAGATTTATTAAAGTAACATAAAAAAAAATGCCATAGTTATTTTACTATATCTTTAAAATTTTTAATTCCAACTCTTCATAATTTTTTATATACCTAGAAGTCATAATTTGAAGGAAGCACAGTAAGTTTCATAGCTTTATCATTTTCAAGAGCCAGCATAAAATTAAAACTATCATAACATATAAATCAAGCTGGCAATTCTTAGTACCAATAATGGCCACCAGATGGAGCTATAGGATCACTTTTAAATAATTATTGTAGAAACAAGTATGATTTAAATCATTTATAGAAATCTTTCAAAGAAAATAATATGTATTTTATGTATTTACTGATAAAATAACCCTCACATAATTAGAATAACAAGCTGAAGTATTGTGAACTGTATATTAAGAATAATTCTTTATAGGCTTTATGGACAGATAAGTTTGAGTGACTCTTGAAGGATCAGCACCACATCCTCTTTTACCACTGTTTAAAGAATGTATCTTACAGTACAGGTGCGGATGAATTTTGAATAGCTTGAATGGTTTTGTCGTGGTGATTTTTTGAAATAACAGTAAAAAAGTAACCAGTAAATGTCTTTTATTTTTTTAAGTGCAGCTTCTAAACACTTCAAAAAAATGTACACATAGAAGACAAGTCATTCTGAGGAAATATGCCATAGTTTCATGACTATACAACACTATATGGATGATAAAAATTAAAAAAACTATCATACATCTGATGTCACTCTGTCCCTCTGTCACTGTGGGTAATGTTGTGTGTGTGTGTGTGTGTGTGTGTGTGTGTGTATGTGTGTGTGTGTGTGTGTGTGTGTGTTAAGTGAATTAGGTGTGAAACTATCAGGGAGCATTTAGTCTCCAGCGCCAACATTTTACAGAACTGCCACTTTCCTGGAAGTCTCAGAATTACTCGGTGTCAGGTTCTGAGAGATCTAAGATTCCAAAAAATGATTTGATTAGAATACAATGAAGTATTGTGAAAATACTATATATTAAGACTTTATATATAGGCTTTATGAACAGATTAGAGTGACTCGTGAAGGACCAGCACCACCTCCTCTTGTCCGATGGTTTGAGGAATATATCTTCCAGAATCCGGGATTAAGATTTAGGAGCTCATTTTTATTCCACCTCCTTTCCTGAAAGTCTGTCTTGCAGAATTGACTAAAAATTAATCTTCACATTAATTCCTAATTATTTTGCAATTATTTTTGTCAGTTCTTCTTGACCTGTTTTTTTTTCTTCTTCTTCTTTTCTGACCTCATGACCCAGTCAGCATTTTTGTACAATGGTCAAGTCTTAACTTATCCATTTCTGTATTGCATTTGTGTTTGATATTTCTCATGGGTATTTCATAATTTTCGACTTTGAGTTAAAAACAGTTTGAGTTAAAACTCTTTTTTTAGCGCATTTCATTCTGTAAAAGAAAACAGCCTAATAATTCTGCACATGAATATAAGGAGTTTTTCTCTTACAGCTTTCCTGGACTATTGTATAGCACTCATAAATGATTAAATAAAATAATGGTAAGTTATTAAGCTTGATATTGGTTTGGAATTGGTAAAATGTGCTTGGAAAAAAATCACAATAAAACAATGTTTTAATGTTTAAGTTTTGGAATATTAAACTGACATAAATTAATGCTATATAAATATTGTTCATGTTAACATAATGGTTTATAATGAAATCTTATTGTAAAGTGTTACTAAATATATATATATATATATATATATAGTTTGGGGAATATATATATATATTTGTTCTGTGATGTGATTTTAAAGTCTAGATGATTCGGATTACCCTTTAACTGCCATATCCTTTAAAATGTCACTGCCAGAGGGATATTGTGAATGCATGTGCCCGCTGGGCACAGTTTACCTGATGCCACCGGGGTGGCGATGGCATTGGTGGCTTGAGCCCGCCATCGCTGCTTGCAGCTATATTTATTATTATTAATTATTATTTTTTCCAACGTTCGGGGGCTTTTGGGGCCTTAACATGCTTAAAAAGTCTTGAAAATTGGCACACAGATTGGAACCTGCGGCCATTAGGGCGGGCAGAGACTGATACACGGGCGTGGCACAGGGGCTCTACAGCGCCCCCTGGAATATGGAGGGCCATATATCATACTTCTTGCACGTAGACGTATGAAACTCGGTACACATATAAATCTCATCATCAAACAACTTTTGTATTGCATATCATAGGCTCCGCCCAACAGGAAGTTGGCTATTTAGGGTTTAGTATTCAAATTTTTCGTCAAAGTTGTGGGGCTTTTGGGGTCCTTAACATACTCAAAAACTCTTGAAAATTTGCGCACACTTTGGAATCTGTGGCCTTTAGGAGCCTGCAGAGGCTGGGACCGGGCGTGGCACAGGGGCTCTACGGCGCCCCCTGGAACACAGTCATAAATGTTGATGTATAGCTCACACATACTTGCCATATTCATATGAAACTCAGTACACATATAGATCTCATCGTGCCGAACAACTTTCGTATTGCATGTCATAGGCTCCCCAACAGGAAGTCAGCTATTTAGAGTTATGTAAAAAGCGCATGCTCTGGAATTTGAAATACTTGTCATAGGTTTTTTTCTCGATTGCCGCCAAACTCGGTCAACATGATCTCAAGACACTGGGGATGAAAAATTGCCAGGGGATTTTTGATATCTCGAACGGTTTGCTCGTGGCGAGGCGTTGAAATTATGGCGAGAAATGAGAAACAGGAAGTGTCTAATACCATCCACATACATTTCCTGATTTTAATCAAACTTCATCAGATTATTCGTTGTATGATGTCGATCGCATATATGTGACTATTAGGAGTCAAAGTTATAGCGCCACAACTGGCAGCAGGAAGTGTGTCATTTTCAAAATGAATTTGAATTCAGCATC